>NC_077231.1:224515362-224878696 GCF_027887165.1 Monodelphis domestica | reverse complement strand
CTGCATAGGGCAGTCATATCCCCCTCCCTCCCCCCCCCCCCAATGTTGGAGAAGAGAGCACACATCAAAAGGGCTGGAATCTTAGTTTGAAGTGAAGGGTGTAGAAACCAATTGGTTTATCCTAGAGAATAAATCAGATCCTTCTGCCACATCGCCAACCACAGGTCATCCTACTTCTGATCAAACACTTCCATGGAGGGAGGAATTCTTTGGCTAATTATTTTTCATTTTTGTTTCATTTTTGGATTATTTTGTGTGTTAGCAAGACCTTCCTTACATTGAACCGAAATATGCCACTCTACAATTTCCAACCTTAAACACCCCAATTCTGCTTTCTGGGGACAAGAAGGAGCCCTTCCCACAAAATGACCCTTCAATCATCTGAAAATAAATAGGTTCCCGTTAAGTCTATTCTTTTGTTTAGGCAAAAATATCCTTAGGTTCTTGAGTTAACATAATGTCTTACTTCAAGTATTAGAGGTTCATAGATGTAGAAATGGAATGGACCTTCAGAATCATTTAGTTCAACTCTTTCACTTTGTTGAGGAGGAAACTGAGGCTCAGAGAACTTGATTGAGTTGACCCAGATCAGACAGTAAGTGAAAGGTTAGAAATGGAATCTGGGCTCTGAGGCTTCAATTCCTGGGCTCTGTGTGACATTGAGTCATACCTCCTCTCAGTTTGCCATCTCTTTATAGAAGCATCTCATACCCACATGCATGCATACCTAAAAAACATGAAAGAACAGGGCAACAGTAGGAAGCTATAATTAAGGGCTAGAAGGAAGCACCTTTTGGAGTTAAGTATTACTAGAATTCAGAGACTTTGAAGTCCCTTCTTGGCTGGGTTGGTCTGAAAGCCTTAGAATTAGGTATTATGTAGAAGTAGGATGCTTGAGTGTAAAGAAGGGAGGGGCAGAAAACAATCTGTTAATATCTGGGTACCAAGAAGAATGTCTATTAACCATAGTTGGAAAGTTACCTTGAAAAACCCAGGCATCTTATCGAATATGTCCAAATTTAAACAATACTCTTCTTTCCCTTTTATCTTGACACGTTGTTTTTCCAGAGCTCATTATAATAACCCAGAACCTCTCCAGATATCCCCCAACTGTCTCAACACAAAACCATCTGCCATGATTTGATTCTCCCTTCTCAGCAGGATCCTTCATACCTGTCCCTGTAGGATAAGAACCAACTGGGTCTTTCCATTCACCCTGGTTTATTGACTTTCCCAATTTGAAGACAAACTCCTTTGGGGTGAGAGCAGTCAGGCTTTTTATTTGGATTCCCAGCACTTTGCACAATGCTTGGCATTTACATGCCAAGTACTTTATAATTACATTAAGAAAAAAAGCATCCTTACCTTCTGTCTTAGAATCAATGCTAAGTATCAGTTCCAAAGTAGAAGGGTGGAAAGGGTTGGGCAATTGGGGTCAAGTGACTTGCTCAGAGTTGTACAGCTAGAAAGTGCCTGATGCCACGTTTGCACCCTTGTCCTCCTATCTCCAAGACTCACTCTCTATCCACTGAGCCATTTCGATGCCCCTGTAATTACTTTTCCATTCCATTTATTCCAGTGCATAACTGCCTCTTCTCTCCAAGATTTGCAAACATGAATCAGGTTTCTTATCAAAACAGATTGGAGCAATTGATGGGCTTAAGTCCCTTGGCAATTCTTGGACAGAGACAAGCCAATCTGAAATCAAAGGTACACAGAAATGACCTGGAAGATGGGGTATCTGCTTGAAAAAGCTGGACAGTTTGCTAGAAAAGTGGTCAGCTTAACTGGAGGCTAGTGAGTGTGAGAAGAAAGGTTCCGGGTTTCTACAAAAGGAGGAGGTGGAGTGAATTAGACTAATGGTTTTCATGACAGTCTGATTTGGACACAGTTATCTCAATCCAGCAGTCTGTACCACAACATCTCTGAGGTCATCCCTCTGCTCCCCTTTTCTCTCTCTGATCTCTTTAGATCACACTCTCACTTCTCTGACTTAAACAAACAAACAAACAAACAAAAACTTGTTAGTCCTGAGATTCCTGGAGAGATTGGCAGTGGGATACAGTGGACACATCATTGTTTAATCAGAAGAATTAAGCCAAATCTCACCTCTAAGGGTTTGCTGGTATTGGGAAGACCTGGGTTCAAATCTGGCCTGACACTTTCTAGTTGTATGATCCTGGGAAAATCACTTAACCCCAATTACCTAACCCTTACTGCTTTATTGCCTTAGAAATGATTCTAGGAAGGAAGGTAAGGGTTGAAAAAAAAAAGCTAAGGTCTAAAAACAGGAAACTACAAAGTAAGATCAAATGAGATAATAACAAGGTAATATTTACCTATTTATAATAGGTAAAGCACTTTATTTTGTAGGGCAGATAGATAGAACACCAAGCCTAGTGTCAAGAAGACCTGAGGTCAAAACCAGTCTCAGACACTTAATAACTTGGTCAGATCATTTTTAAACTATTTGCCTCAGTTTCTCATTTGTAAAATGAACCGGAGAAGGAAATGACAAAATATCTTTGCCAAGAAAACCCCAAATGGGGTTACAAAGAAATGGACATGCCTGAAACAATGAACAAGAACAAAATGCTTTGCAAACCTTAAAGTGCTCTCATAAGAAAAAAAATATAAGCAATGTCTTACAAAAGTTTCTTAATGATATAGTTGGATAACTCAGTGCAAAGCTGTAATCATAAGATGCCAGAATTACCTGGATAAAATAATGAATTATTTAATTACCTAGATATTTCTAAAAAGCAAACTATTGAAAAGATTTGAATTTCTCTTCCCCCCCCCCCCCCACCCCCCTGCACATTTGATATTATGTGGACAAAAGGAGGCCAGATTGGAGTGCAGAAAGGTTTTGCTGCCCTTTTGGGGCAAGGGTTCTGCAAAGATTCTTTAGTCTTTTCTAGGGCTATGAGTGAGCTGGGTATGTTGGAACTAACAATGCCACTCCAGTCAAACAATGTGTGAGTCACAAAATGCTGAGTCCTTGGCTTTTATTTTCTCCCTTTAGAAAGGAAATTCTGGGCAGATCTCACCAGTTTTTATGCTAAATGGTTTCTTCTTTTTATATTTCCAAGAGCAAGTCAATTTAGCCGTATGCCTCAGCTGTTCGCTTTATGAAAATAGGTGCATTAAGGGATGGCTGTGAATACAGAGACTGGGAAGAAAACGGCTTTCTTCTCACTCACTGGATTTCACTCAGCTTTCTCTCATGGTATTTTAATTTGTTAGTTGTGTCAGTGGAACACAAGACACAAACATTACTAAGCCAGTTGGGTGTAGTACACTTAATTTCTTCTGTGTGTGCACTTCTGCAAAACCAAGTCAATCTAAAAATAAAATTTGACTTTGGAATAGTCTAGTAAACTGTGGCCAAGACCATTAGGAGATTGTCAGGAGGTCCAGTGGTTTTTTGTGGTTCCTTTCTAATGCATTGAGTTGGATTCCAGAAAAGGCGAGCACAAAGCTTTGAGGCTTTGCTCCCAAGAAAGGTACAACAGGCTGTGTGTATGTGTGTATGTTTCTCTATAGAAAGGTGCGCATACACACAGATATACACACATATACTCAGCTAAACAAAATTAGGGATAGAGATTGGACTTGTGGGATTTCACTGATACAGAGAAATTCCAGATCAGAAAATTCTTTAGCAACAAAAGTTGGACTTCTCAGAACCTCAGAGCTTTAGGCTTCCTTTATTTATCTTTTAAAACCCTTACCTTCTGTCTTAGAATCTAAGGCAGAAGGGTGGTAAGGGCTAGGCAATGGGGTCAAGTGACTTGCCCAGGGTCATACAGCTAGGAAGTGTCTGAGGTCAAATTTGAACCCAGGACCTCTTGTCTCTGGGCTTGGTTCTCAATCCACTGAGCCACCCAGCTACCCCCAAATGCAGGTCTTCCTGACTCCAAGACCTCTATGTCTATTTTTCTCTCTGTGTGCATATAAAAATAAACAAGCCTTCTATTAATATAGAATGTATTATGTAATGGGCAATGTGCCAGGTGTTGTACAATTATTATCTCATTTGATCCTCACAAGAATCTTGTGATATAGGTACTATTATCATTCCCATTTTAAGATGAGGAAACTGAGATAGGTTAAATGACTTCCCCAGGGTCACAAAGCTAGTTTCTGAGGTTAGATTTGAGCTCTGTATATGTATAAACATATGTATGTATAGATGTTAGTACATCCACATCCACCCATACATACACATTAAGAACAGCTAGATGGCATGGTGGATAGATAGAATGTTCCTGCAGGTAGGTAGACATCTTCCTGAGTTCAAATCTGGCTTCAGACTTTTATGAGCTATGTGACTCTGGGTGAGTCACTGAACCCTGTTTGCCTTAGTTTCTTCCTTTAGAAAATGGGCTGGAGAAGCAAATGGGAAACCACTCTAGTATCTTTGCCAAGAAAACCCAAAACAGAGCCACAAAGAGTCAGACACAATTGAAATGTCTAAACAATAATATAATAACAAAATATTACCAACATACCATTTACATACATATTTCTATATCTATTTATGCAGACATGGCAGGTGCAATATAGATATGTATCTGACCACACATGTATACTCATGTATATTTGTATGTTATGTACACATGCATGCATGTACTATGTATACATGCATGAATCTAAACATATTGATACAGTAGATACACACATATGCCACACATCCATTTTTATATAATACTTATGTATACTTTATAAACACATCTATATTTTTTGTAGGGATAGGCAGGATTCTCTATGGTATACTCTAATGGAACAAGAGAAATGACTGCTGATCTCATTAATTTTATTACCACTGTGCAGTTGAAATGAGGTCTGGATGCAAAGGTGAACTGGTAAACTTTTTCACATATATTCACAAGATGGAATGAAATGATTAAAAATGACCAAGTGGTTTCGCTCTTTGTTCCCACATCTCCAGAAAGTCCTTATTTCGGGAGATCTTTAGAACTGTTCTGCCCAGGGAGAAGTCTGAGATCTAAGGCTGCCAAAGAACTCCTACATTAAAGGAATAGGAAAGAGAAGTTAGGGAGGGGCCCGAGGGCAATGTGATTTCCCTTGGCGTGATTAAGGCTGGGAACGAAATGTGTACAACAACTAAAAGAAAATAAGGAGAGCTATTATTTAAAAAGTCAACTGGGTGGTTCCCTGTATTTCCTTCCTAGCTTTTCCAAAGGATCATGAGCAAAGCCTCAGACCTGGGACTTTGGCATCTGCAGGAATGTTCAGAAGGTAATACATGAATAGAAATCAAATCTGGAGCTTGAATGGATTGTCATTACAATTTGAGCATCAGGATTTTAACCATCCCCAAATGGTTGGTTGATAAAGAAAACAACTGAATCTGGGGACTGACTGGAGATGACACAGTTACACACACACACACACACACACACACACACACACACACTTTCCCCCTTATCCACATTATTTTCACAGAAATCTTTAAATTTCTTTTCAACATCTGAAATTGGCAACCAACTGATCACCTTTGGCTTTTCACTATTTTCTAGTCTGTCTAGATTTGGTTTGTGAGTATTAACTATAAGGATCCAGCAGCCGGTACTTGCCTTGAAACTGGTTTTATTCATCCTGCTATTTCTCTGGGAGTAAATAAAGAAGCATTAGCCTCAAGGTTCTAAAGTCTTGGACCTTAAGGAGCTTTAAAAATCAGTGGTGATGGCAAAAACTTGGAAAATGAAGGGATGTCCTTCAATTGTGGAATGGCTAAACAAATTGTGGTATCTGTTGGTGATGGAATACTATTGTGCCCAAAGAAATAATGAACTGGAGGAATTCCATGGGAACTAGAATAACCTCCAGGAATTGATGCAGAATGAAAGGAGAAGAACCAGGAGAACATTGTACACAGGAAGAAAATAGGTATTTCATATTTGGGAATTTTTCCCATGGCGACCACTACATTTTTGATTTGAAACCATATTTTGTCTCTAACATGTAATCACCTCACACCTAGCAGATTGGCTAACATGACAGCAAAGTAAAGTAATGAATGATGGAGGGGATATGGAAAAGTCAGGACATTAATTCATTGCCGGTGTAGTTGTGAATTGATCCAACCATTCTGGAGGACAATTTGGAACTATGCCCAAAGGGCACTAAAAGATTGTCTGCCCTTTGATCCAGCCATAGCACTGCTGGGTTTGTACCCCAAAGAGATAATAAGGAAAAAGACATGTACAAGAATATTCATAGCTGTGCTCTTTGTGGTGGCCAAAAATTGGAAAACGAGGGGATGCCCATCAATTGGGGAATGGCTGAACAAATTGTGGTATATGTTGGTGATGGAATACTATTGTGCTCAAAGGAATAATAAAGTGGAGGAATTCCATGTGAACTGGAACAACCTCCAGGAATTGATGCAGAGCAAAAAGAGCAGAACCAGGAGAACATTGTACACAGTGACTAATAAACTGTGGTACAATTGAATGTAATGGACTTCTCCATTAGTAGCAATGCAGTGATCCTGAACAACTTGGAGGTATCTATGAGAAAAACCACTATCCACATTCAGAGAAAACACTGTGGGAGTAAAAACACCGAATGAAAACAACTGTTTGAATACATGGATAGAAGGGATATGGTTGAGGATGTAGACTCTAAATGAACATCCTAGTGCAAACATCAACAACATGGAAATAGGTTCTGATCAAGGACACATGTAATACCCAATGAAGTTGTGTGTCAGCTGTGGGAAGGGTGGGTGGAGGGAAGGGAGGGAAATAATGTGATTATTATAACCAAGGAATGATGTTCTAAATTGACTAAAGAAACTAATGCAAATGGAAAAAATAAAAATAACATTTAGAGTGGAAAAAAAATAAATCTGACCTCAGACACTTACTAGTTGTCTGACCCTGGGCAAATCTCTCAACCCTGTTTGCCTCAGTTTGCTCATCTGTAAAATGAGCAGGAGAAGAAAATGGCAAACCAGTCTGGACTCTTTACCAAGAAAATACCAAAGGGAGTTACAAAGAATTGGATGTGACTAAAAGTCACTGAACAACAACTTTTCTGGAACAATGTTTCTTTTGAAGCATTATTCCTATTGATAATTTTCTTCCTGTGTTATTCCTGCCAAATGGGATCTGACTCTTCAAGAATTTTTTTCTTCTCTTTCATTTTTAAAGTCTTCTTAATTTGAGGGTGCATGTGTATGTGTGAGCATGCGTATGTGTGTACCACTTTTAGTAACTAACAAAATTTCTCATCCTAGCATCATTCTCAGGTGAGAACATCTCTATTGAATCAATCAATCAAACAAACAAGTATTTTAAAGTAATAAGCTTTTAGGCTAGAACCTATGGGTTTTCTATAAAATAAACTTGTTAAGAGCCCAACATTCAAGTGTCTGGACTCAATGGAGAGAGGGTCAGGTCTGGAATCAGGAGGATCTGGGTTCACATGTGACCTCAGGTACTTTCTATTGATGTGACCCTGGGCAAGTCACTTAATTACATTTGCTTAGCCCTTACCCTTCTGTCTTAAGAGTTGTTATTAAGGCAGAAAGTAAGGGCTAAAAAACAATCAAGTGTCTGGAAACTTAGCAAAGAGAGGTAATTGCCTTTGGGAGAGGAGTAGAATCTTGGTTTCCACCTTTTTTATCTTGTCCCAAGGAACAGTTGTATCATATTCCTTATACAGACTATAATCTATGGGACTAGCTGAGCTAGCCTTGCTTTGTCACCAGATACTAAATTTTTCTAGGTCTCACTTTTGTTATTTAATAAAATGATGGAGTATCAGTCAATGATGACTCTGATTCCTTCCAGCTTTAGGGGGAAAAATCTGGTCTTTAGGATTCTGTATTCAGCATTATCAACTAATTGCCAACAGCATCATGTTGCTAGTTGGATTTAATTTCCTTTTCATATAGCGACATCAGCCAATCCTCCAGGGAGAATATACTCCCATTAGATCAAAACAAATTCCCATTTACATAATTCTAGGTTCTCTATCTACTATTGTGGGCATTTCTGAGGAAATAAAATGGCCTCAGGAAGTCTTCAGAGCACCAAGATGATGAGACACCTGAAAAGGGAAGCACCTGCATGTCCCAAACTGCACTGCCATTCTGCCTCAATGAAGACAACATTGTCCTGGTCTTTCTCTTCAGCCCCTAATACTATTTGCTCTGTTTCAACAGAATCATGAGGTCAAATTTCAGAGATATACCATTAAAGTTCAATTGTTCCTCCGTGTTTAAGGAGACAGATAAATTGCAGGTTGAGGTGGAGGGGAAGGATCAGGATTTCCTAGCATAGTGACCATTTCTGCCTTCTCTGTTCTTCCCTGTCCTTGAAGGTCAAAGACCCAGCTGTTACAGTTTTGCTAAATCATAACTCAAAATATCAAGATATTACAAAATGGTTTGACTTTATGAAAGAGCTCTTAATGTTTTGGTATGAGGATTTGACCCATTTGTAGATAGGATTTGGGACCTGAGTCACATGCATACAATCTAGAAAAAGTAGTATTTTAATTTTTCAGCAGAGGAATTTATATTCCCTTTGGTTAAAAATGGAACTCACAGGACAATGACTGTGAAACATTCAAGTTATGAAAATTTGACACTGTTAGAGAAGTGAAAGTCAAGAGAACTGATTTCTACCTGAATAGAAGTTTGATCATCCTGCTTATCTGAACTCTGACCCAATTGTTTTTAATGGCTTTAGATGGCCCAAAGCGCTTCCTCTAATGGGAACCATCCCTCATATAAATTATAACACATAATATGTGACTATGAAGTAATGAGTCTGATTCCATAAACCACGTAGGAAAACCAGCCTCATGATTTAGAATTGCAGATATACATGTACATTGAAGATTCCTTTTGCTACAGAGTAATTTCTTCTTTTGGTCCATATTTATAGCATCTTTGAATGAAGGAGAATATTACACATCATTGGCAATAATTCATATAATGAGAATAGTACTGTGGAAATTAGTCAATCAACTAAGCTAATTCTCATGTTAACAGGAAATTAAGGAATAGGAGTATAGTCATTTTAGTTCCCATCTCAATTTGGGCACACCTCATCTTGCTTATCAGTCCAGGAGGCATCTCTAAAGGCATAAAGCACTCATTAACACCCTGTCTGTCAGTTGGATTACAGCAAAGAAGTCACAAATCATTCTAAATAGTTGTCCATTTCTGAAGATGAAATTGCTGATGGCAATCACCACCTGTATATTTAATGGGATTGCAAAGATCTGCTCCCAGAGTCTGTGATTCAGACGTTGATGAGCATCTTTAAAGCACTGTTCTTCAGAAGTGATTTCACAGAAAACACAAACAATGAGAATATTTACCAAGCATTTTTTTTCAAATGAAATGAGGATATGTGAAAAGAATCAGTACTATGCTTCACTTACCTAGGAAATTTCATAGGTTTTCTAAAAGGTTTAAATTGTAGAAAAATGTAAATGGGGATACTGTGTAAGTACATATAGAGATGCATACATAATTGCCTTTTATTGTCAAAGACAGCATTACTGGGCATAATGGTTATCTTTGATCCTTGTTCAGAATCCCTTTTTTTCATTGATATTATCTTCATATCACCCATCACTGTGATACTTAAAGAGATGATGGTGCCTTTAAAATAGTACCCAGTGCTATAGTTGCGCAGTCTTATAAAAGTTTTAATAAAGATTAGAATGCAAGATAGGATTATTCCTTGGATTGTAGATGGTCCTTGACTTCCTTCTACAATTCTTTGACTTTTGTTTTACCTTTGAGCATGTAATCACTGTTGCATGTCATTTTTATGAATGTTAAATTTTAGGAAATCTTTTTTCTTGAAATAAATCCAGATGTTTATTTTGAATAGCAACAGCCTAAGGCATGTTAAAAGGACTCATTATAATTGAATTGGTTATTAAATGTTAGGGATTTCTATCACTAATGGGACCCTGAATGTCAAGAAACTTACACAATTAATCTGTAGCTAAACAGAGTTATATGGACAATATGCCTATTTCTTCTTTTAGTTTCTTCACTCTCCAGCTAAGCAACTAGTTGGTGCAGTGTATAGAGCTCTGAGTCTGGAGTCAGGAAAACCTGAGTTCAAATCTGGTTTCAGACACTTAATAATTGTATAATTCCAAGCAAGTCATTTAATCTCTGTTTGCCTCAGTGTCCTCATCTGTAAAATGGAAGTAACAAGATCTACTTTACAGGGTTGTTGTGAGGATAAAATGACATTATCTTGGTAAAAATGTTTTTACAGTGTTGAGATATAGTAGGTACCATATAAATACTTATTCCTTTCTTCTTTCCCCCTTTCCTACACTCTCAATCCTTTTTACTGGGGCAAAGATCTGATCATACTACCCCTCTGCTCAAAAAATGATTTTTATCTCCTTGTTTCCTATGAGTTAAAATATAAACTCTTTAGTTCAGCATTTATGACACACCGTGATTTGGCTTCAACTATCTTTCAGACTTGTTTCATTTTATTGTCTTTTTTTACACCCTGTATTTTATTCAACCCATATGTCTTGTTATTCTCGCCTTCTGTCCTTCACTCTTTTGAAACTATGTGTTCACAGAGGTTATGATCCCCATACATAGACCCTAAATTCACTCCTTCCCTGTGGCCATCTTTTGAAAAATCCTTCTCTTGCTTCAACACCCAACTCTTTGACAGGACTGTGATCAAAATGGTGTATATATTCTGTACTCTAGCACAGATAATAAACTTTTCATGCTTTCTGGTTCTGTGGGATTATTTTCCATGCTTTTCCATAGATTCTCCAAAGAGCATCTCCTCAAATGTACTGGAGATCTTCTTTTTTGACGTTTTACCATGTCAGTAGCACCCTTCCACCATCTAGTCTGTATGGTTCCTTTTTTTTTTTTTTGGAGAAATAATCAGTTTACCCCTCTTCTCAATCATTCATGCCATCAGTAATGTTCTTATAACTCAACACATTCCGGTCATCTTGGGGAACATACTATATAAGCTTACTTATGCCCACCTTGCTTCTTTCTATTGCTCTATGAATTTGTTTCCAATTTTAATTCTTCTGAGACATCCTGGTATATTAGTATAGGATTACAGGAAGAAAGATCTTCTAGCTGGTCCCAACCCCTTGTTTTGAAGATGATGAAATTGAGACTTATAGAAGCTCAATGACTTTGCCTCCATTTTCACAGGTAGTAAGTAGCAGGAAAGGCAGCTAGGTGGCACAATGGAATGCCAGTCCTGAAGTCAGGAAGACTCATCTTTCAGAGTTCAAACCTGGCCTTAGATACTCACTAATTATGTGACACTGGGTAAATCATTTAACTCTGTTTGCCTTAGTTTCCCCATCTATAAAATGAGCTGGGAAAGGGAAAACCACTCCAATATCTTTGCCAAGAGAACCCCAAATAGGGTCACAAAGAGTTGGACACAACTGAAATAACTTAATAACAAGCAGTAGGAAAGTCAGATTCTCTAACACTCATTCTGGTGTTCTTTCTAATGTCAGGAAAAATTTTTGATGCTAAATTTTTGAGAAAGTAAATGCTCTAGAATAGGCAAGACTCTTTACTTTTGGGGAAACCCATAGAAATAAGCACACCTTTCTCTTATTAACAAACTCTATTATAAATGAGTGGCAATGCAGCCTAAAGAATAGAGTTAGTCTCAGGGACAGAAAGACCTGGGTTTAGAATTTATTTTCACATGATGGCTATGTGACTCCTGGACAAGTCACTGAAGTACTTTTAAAGGGATTTTCTTAATCTCTCCCTCTGTCTCTTTAAGAGGTAGGAAGAGCAGGATTTCTGTGTAAGAGCAGGAGCTCTGTGTCTGTGTCTGTGTGCCAGAGCTGGAATATATGTCTTAAATTATATACAATTATAAATATTTATAGTTACAAATAACACAATCCTGACTATTCTCTACAGAAATAAGAACCTAAAGATATTAATCCAAATTCAACTTATAGTTTCTATGTACAAAAATATATAAGGACATTATATATGGGAATATCATATACAAGAATATTATATAAATATAATACTTAGCACCCAGGCAATGCTCTAAGACTATAAGTATCAGGCGCTGATCTATATTGAATGAGGGCATGAAATCATCAATCTAGTTCCCACAATATAAGTAGAAGAGAAAATAGGATGTAATAAACATCCATAAGAATATTCTAAGACAAAAGTATGGAGTCATTATTATCTAATAAGACTGGGTTTCAGGAAGGGAGATAAATTTTTGCATTCTTTAAGTTTACTGTCAGCAACTTTTCAAATTAGTACAGTTTCTCTAAGTACTTGGGAACTTCTCCCTAAACATTCCTCCATCTCTCCTTCCTTCTTTTTCAATTGTTGAGTACCTATTGGAGCCTCCATTTGGGAAATGGCCACAGCCCTTCCATACTTCATTCTAGTCATGGATAGCTCTGCTTCTAACTCTCAAGACTGGGTTCTCTGGTATTTTTCCTCCTCTCTCCTCATCCTTTCCCTGTTGTACTGTCTTCTCTCATTAGAATGTAAGCTCCTTGAGGGCAGGAACTGTCTTTCTTTTTGCTTGTATTTCCATCTCCAGGACTTAGCACGTTTGGCACATAGTGTAGCATTTAATATATTTTTATTGCCTTCCTATGGCCAAGTGTGCCACATATTAATTTAGGTCCTCAAATTTTTGGTTTTACACGCTGGTGATACTATCCCCTCTTTTGTGGATCTAGACTCTTTGTTAACCTGGGCATAGGATAAGTGAAAAGAATGGAACATAAGCTAATGTTTGTCCAAAGGACAATAAAACGTCGCTACTGGAGACCTGACTTCTTGCCAAACAGCTAAGTTGATGATAATGAGATGAGAACACGTGGCTCTTTTAGAGTAATTTAAATAGTTTAGTGAGTTCAAAATTGGAAGAAGATATGGAGAAACTAGGAAAAGCACCTTAGGGGAGCTGAGTCCCAGGGGCAGAAGTGCAGGAAAGAGAGGGATTGCTTTGTCTTCATTCTGTTCCTTCCTTTTGGATGACCTTAGGCTTCTTTTCTTTCTTGGTTCTGAAGACAGCTAATTCAGAGGATTTGACTACATTCTCTAGTGGGTTCTAGGTGTGCAAATCTCCACTGGGGTCTGGGGTGTAATTCAATACTATTTCCTGCTCTTACTTAGAGAAAAGGTGTGCATATCACTAAAATTTCTTTTATATGCTAGCTACCAGTGGAATGTCAGTGCTAGACTGTGAGCTCATATTCTATATTCCCAAGTATGTATAGATTACTGATATTATACATAACAACAACAGTAACAATGACATATTGGGACAAGTAAGGTAAAAGAATGAAGAAATTTTTTAGTCGCCAAAAGGAATCATAAAATGATATGACAGAGGATAAAGAAATGTGTTCAGAGACTTATAGATTCTGGAAGGGAATTCAAAGGTTAATTGAGTCTAATGACCTTATTTTACAGAGGAGGAAACTGAGATTCTTAGAGGTAAATGTGAAATTTATGGGTAAATATGAAAAAGCTAAGGGCAAGATTCTAAACTTGATCTTTCCAGTTCCAAGTCTAGTGTTCTATCTATCCCAGAGCTGTCAAACCTGCAGCCTGACACCAAGGTAAAACCCTAGAATCAAAATATATATGGGAAAAGCTTAATGAAATTAAAAAACAACAACAATGTGACAGATAATATAAATTTGTGGTTTTCTAGATCATCCTGCTGTCTTTTGGAGTTTAACATTATTCATTATGGTGCTATCTATGTAGATCTTAGATTCAGATTTAGAATGTATCTCATAGACCACTGGGTCCATCCCTCTTATTTTTACAGATGAAGAAACTGAAGCACTGAGGTTAAGAGATTTCCTCCTGGACACAGACATGTGTGTGTGTGTGTGTGTGTGGATATGTGCACAGTAGGATATATGCCACCCTTACAGATAACAGCATTGGTGGGCAAGGAGCCAAAACATATTTCATTTTGCTTCAGTATATTAAAAAATGATAATAGATAAGAGATTAGTCTTACAATTTATCACCTATCAAGGTTTTTCACTGGAAAATTTGATTTACTGGGTTTATCTGGGTCATTTTAAATTGCACATGCCTGCTACCAGCCTCACCATCTTGTTATTCTCAGACACATATTACTTTATTATAAAATGGAATGAGTTAAGGACTAGAAGGTTTTCCCTGGCTAAAAAAAATATTGTTCCAAAGTGAGTTTCTGGTTGCCTTTGTTCTAATCAGTCTAAAGCTAAGAATCCAAACAACCTTTGCCATGCAAATCCTGACCCATTCTCCAAAGTCTAGATAAATGGAAACAAGCAAACAAAACAAAAAATAAAATAAAAACAGCAACAACAAATCTAATGGACTGAAAGTAGAGGATGATTTTTTTTTTCAATTTCCAATTTATTTCATCAATTTCCAGTGACAATGAAAGTACTGCAAAGAATATTTCTCTACAGTGAATGTGTCTTCAAGTTAATTACCTTAGACTCCTAAATATTACCATAATTATATAAGAAAAAAAATATTGCTTGAAACTCATAGAAATGCTAGTTATCTTTCTTGTTTTGCTCACGAATTTTAAAGATGTGCATATACGGTTTATAATATAGAAACATTCTTTTGAAGTGCCTCGAGAGGGAGTACTTTAAAGGCAATGGAACCAAATTTAGTGCTTAATAGCCAGGGGTAGAGAGTATGAGTTATTATAAAAATCTATAGTTTAGTAGAATTAAATAATAAAGGGTGATTAATGGAAATAGGTAGATGACAATAATTTGCTCATTTCTGTTTAACTTCTTTCTGCTCTTCTTTTCTGTCTTACCTGAAACTTCTGAGTTGGGATCACTACAGTTTTGGTCTCTCTCTCTTTTTTTTTTAAATCTATATCTTCCGTTCAATACTACACATTGGTCCAAGGCAGAAGAGTAGTAAGGGCTAGACACTGGGAGTGAAGTGACTTGTCCAAGGTCAAACAGCTAGGAAGTGTCTGAGGCTATTTTTGAACCTAGAATCTCCCATCTCCAAGTCTGGCTCTGTCCACTGAGCTACCTTGCTTCCCTTGAGGTTCAGTTTTAGAAGAAGAGTCACAGAACTCTTCAGAGATTATCTCAGGTGGGGAAAGAAATTCCTTTTTAGAGTAGTCTATTAATGTTTTTTCCTCAGAAAACAATCATCACCCGCTTCTGTTCTTGACCTCCCAACAGGGGCCACGGAGCTGTTGAGTGGCACTGACACATCTCGGGCATCTCTCTGGCGTTCTGAAGCTTGCTTTATCATCCTTTCATATTACCACTCAGATGGATTCATCGACACCTTATAATTATTGTTACTATAGCTTGTCACTCTGTAGACTCTCTTCTTCTAGCTTCCAAACATTTTAGAGAACTGTAAATTATATGCCTGCAGAGAAAATGTCACTTCACTCACCTTTGGATTTTGGCCAGTTCTCTTTGAAGCTTAGAGTGGCACCATATCTCATCTGGAAATGTTATAGAGTGGTTTTAGAGAAAATAGTCTGATGGGGTGATGGGTGGGGGGGGGTGGGATAACTAATGCAAGACAAGTAAAATAGGGTGAAATTTTCAGAAGGTAAAAATCTTTAGCAGGGCAGGCTTGTAATAGTGCAAGGTGGCCAAAAGAGCATCTGATTATGCTCAGAGAACAGAGGCTCTTCTTTTGCCTTTGCTACTATTAAGCTTAGGCCCTGGGCAAAAAAAAATTGTCATTGCTCAAAGCCTTAGTTTTCTCCTTTGTAAAATGAGAGGGTTAAATGAGATAATCTCTCCTGGTCCTTCTATCTTTTACATTCTATGGTTCTATCCTATTAGTTAATTCATTTCAAGTAACTTGTATTAAGTGCCTCTCTGGAACAAAAAGACAGCAGAATCTCTCCTCAGGTGCTTGAAAACATTATTTAGACTACTATGGAAATATGTTTGGTATGACTGCGCATGAACTACTTTTATTAGATTGTTTGCCTTCTTCCTATTGGGAGAGGTAAGGGAGGGTGGGAGAGAATTTGGAATTCAAAATTGCAAGACAACTCCACCGAAGGTTGAAAATTGTTTTTACATGCAACTGGGAAAAAACATTGACAAACAATATATTGGGTGAGCATTACATCTTCCCAGAAATAAAATGGTAGCAAGTTCTTAATCCAGCTACAATATTATGACCTGAAGAAGATAAAAGAAATCCTGGGGACTTAATGAATTATGGATAGGCTGGATCCTTTGAAATGTCTCCCCTAAAATATGCTTATTTCGAGGATTACAAAGGGCAGCTGGTTTGCTCAGTGGATAGAGACCCAGGCTTGGAGATAGGAAGTTCTAGGTTCAAATCTGCCTTAGAGAGTTCCTATCTGTATGATTCTGGGCAAGTCACTTAAGCCCAAATGCCTAGCTTTAGCTGATACTTATATTGATTCTAGGACAGAAGGTAAATTAAAAAAAAAAAAGAGCATTACACAGATAATAAAAGCTTTCAATGAGCTATCACCAAAGAAATACTGAATTGTCATTAGTTTTTTCCCTTTAAACATTTGAGAAAAAACTAAGCAAAAATCTAATTATGTCTCTATTAGGTCCAAAGCACCACAGTGTGCTGGGGGAATGAAGATCACATAGATTTGCTTTCAAAGAGTTTATACTCTAAAAGAAGAAGACATGAATGAATGAATACAAGGAGGAGGAAGAACAAGGGTAAATACAGTGAAGAAGCATAATTAAAATCCTATAAGAAACTAGAGGAAAGCCAAGTCCCTGGTCAGGGATAGGAGTCAAGGAAGGAATTGACCATGGAGAGTGTAGCCAGACTATAGACAGTTGAAAAGAAAAAAGGGCTTTCAACAAACAGAGGCAAAGTATTTATGGGGTTGGGAGAAAATCTATTTTGGGTAGGAGGGACAGTAAGAGTTAAGTCATGGCCACAGGAGAGAGCCAATCCAGAGAACTGTCCAGTTTGGCTAGAAAGTAGAGTACATGATGCAGGGTCCCAGGTGAGAGAAAGTCTGAGTAGTTGGTTGGAATCAGAAGGTCTTGCTTGTATGCCTCATAAATTCAAAAATCCAGATCCTGATTAGTACCAAATAAGGAATCTCCTAAAGTGGGAGCATGTACTTGAATTTGCTCTATTTGAATTTATAATTATGCGGAATATGGTAATTGGTTCTAGCCCAATGGAAATAGACAACGCTAATTTGAATAATGGAATGACTTCAGGGGATTCCTTATTTTCACTAATGGGATCTACTTATACTTCACACTGAACCAATGACTTTCTTTTGAGTAAAGCAGTGACATTCAGATAGCCTACATGCCCCCCCCCCCAAAGCAGACAAAAGAATATTTCTGCGTTTTTCCTGCTTTTTGGGTGATATAGAATAGGTAAATCTAATCCAACACACCTATTAGTCTCATTTTTTCCTCTGAAGAAAAGAGATGAGGGAGTTTTTTCTGAGGTACTTGGCAAATACATCCAAGAATAAGCATCTATAATTACAAATCTAGCTTAGCATCTGGGGTCAAAGTGATAAGATATAGCTAGAGAACCTGCAGGGTAGCCTGACCACACTATTGAAAACAAATCTGTGAGATAGTTAAACTCTATTAATGCACAGAGGGACCTGACATGAGATAGATTTTCTGTCTGTTGGGACTGGATAATTCATTTATGCCTTTTCTACTTTTGCTTCTGAAATAAGATCTCTCAACTTCATGGAAGAATTTAGCCAGAGCATATTTTGAGGCTGTATCTACTGAGGATCTGGGCAACTGGATTGATCTTTGGGATTAAAATGACTTGTAGATTTGAATGACTAATTTGTGTGAATGTTTGTTAGTGGATTAAGTGTCTGAATAGTGTAATCTACCTGTTTATTTTATTTATTTTTTTTAATATATTTTATTTGATCATTTCCAAGCATTATTCGTTAAAGACATAGATCATTTTCTTTTCCTCCCCCCCCCCCAACCCCCCATAGCCGACGCGTAAGTCCACTGGGCATTAGATGTTTTCTTGATTTGAACCTATTGCTTTGTTGATAGTATTTGCACTAGAGTGTTCATTTAGAGTCTGTCCTCTGTCATGTCCCCTCAACCTCTGTTGAATAGTGTAATCTAAATATCCAGATTTGTCATCATTGTGGGGGTAGTCAATTAATATCTTCATGATGATCTTGGGCACAAATTTCTTTCTGTGTTTCATAGCCACGCAGATAAACATACACAAAAATGTCATATATGGAGACATATATATGTATATAGAAGTCAGTATATATATGTATCTGACTTCATATATCTGGTTGAATAAATTAATACATATAAAAGTCCTTTGTGTGCTGTGGAATGTAATATGTGATGAGTAAGTAACTGATTTTGGCAGACTTTGAATACCAGCCTGAGGAATTTCAATTTTATATGGTAGGCAGAATTAGGGACAGGAGACTAATCTAATCTACACATTCATTTCAACAAAGCCTGTTCAAGTACTTGATTCTATGTAAAAAGGTTAGTTTGGTGGCAGTGGCAAAAATGGAGTGGAGGAGATAGAGAGGAGAAAAAGGAAGCCCAGTTAGAAGGCCAGTCCTATGATCCAGGGGGTGCAAATGAAAATCAAACCATGGTGGTGGCAGTGTGAATAGAAAAGAGGGGATGGAACGAAGAGATGCTGAGGAGAAATTAATGGGATGGCAAGATTCATTGTAGGACACGAGCCAGAGGAAAGAGAGATGTAAGGATGAACGATAACAAGCAAGGTTTTGAACACGAGATATTGGGTGAATTGTGGTGCCACTGACAAAGAGAGGTCACAAGAAGGATGGGTTAGCTCTGGGTGGGACCTTGACAATTTGAAGGGCAGGTGTTGCAGGACAGTGGAGATATCCCACTGATGGACAGTTGCATATCCCTCTCCCCAGAGCCTAGAACTTAGATACTTAATAAATAACCTTTGTTGACTGACTGATTGACATTACTGAAAAAGAGCGCTGAGTTGCGAAGTGGTACAGTTGTTGTAAGAGCTCTGATTGTGAGTCCTGGTTCTGTCATGAGCTATGGGAAGTTAGAAAATGTATGTCAGATATTAGAGCTTCATTTTTCTCAGGAACAAAACGGGAATAATAACCCCCCCAAATCTCCTTTTAGTGATGAATTAGGCATTTTGTCAGAATGGCAGATATTGGTGTGTGTGTGTGTGTGTGTGTGTGTGTGTGTGTGTGTGTGTACTGTATGTGTGTAGCAGGAGTGGGTGGGATGAAAGGAACAAGAGCAGCGCTGAGGATTCTCTGATCCTAGGTGCAGTTGTGGCAGGAGGGAGGAGCAACAGCTCATAGGATTTAGGGGGAAAAAGTGATGTGGGAGAAGGGTGCTATAGCTAGGGCACACTGAATGTTTCAGCTATGGTAATGGAGGAAGATGAGGCAAAGCTTGGGGACAGTAGTCTTAATGGGGTGAAAGCTCCTCCTATCCCAACATTGAAGAGATATTGGTGCCTGGGGACCAAAGCCCATAATCCCCATAATCATTTTGTCTCTACTTACCTCATAGGAAAATTGTGAGTAAAGTACTTGATACACCTTAAAACACTATATAATTAGAAGCTTTTCCTGAAATTGTCTCAAATAGAAAGTATAGGCTGAGAAATGAACTAGCCACATTTTTCTGCATGGTTCACCTTGTGACTAATTGCATACATTTGCAAGATGGATGTCTGGGGAACCATTTTTTTCTCTATATGAATCATTTTGTCAGTGTATATAGTCATAGACATCTGAATATGTGAAAAGAAATTAATTGCTTAGCTGAAAAAATATTTTCTGACTTATCAAACCAGATAGCTTTATGAACTGATAATAACAGAGACTCATAAGTTCACTCAGTAACAGATGCATTGAGAAATGTGGAAAGAAATAACTTTGGGAAAGAAGTGTAGATTAATGGAAACCTCCAAAATGGCATGCACTTTCTAAAGATGATTGACTTATTTGTGGGAAGTATTTGACTAGGGAAATCTCTGTACTCATTATTTGCCATCCAAGGATGGAGAACAATCCAGTTTAAATGTTCCTCTCCCTTTTACATGCTCCCTCCCAGAAATTAGACTATTCTGTTTTTCTTTTTTTTTAATGTGATTAGAATTCTTTAGTTCTGAGGGGACACAACTAATTGACATGACTGAAGTTTTCCCTTTTCAACTAGTTTTGCTTTCATGTAGCTTCTTAAAATGTGACTTTTAGATATTACTTCTACAGTATATGCTTAAGATTAATTTCTCACATTTCTAATTATTTGGGTTGCTTTACTTTGAGCTCCACTATGTGGTTTATATTATCTTCCCTTGAAAAACTTAATGAGGCATTTTTGTATTCTCTGTCTCTGTTTCTCTCTCATCCCTTTTCCCCTCCCCCTCTCTTTTCCATTCCTTCTCTCTTTCTCCTCTCTTTTCTCTTCTCCTCCCTTTCTTCTCTCGCCCTTTTCTCAATACAGTGACATATATTATACACACACACACACACGCATATATATATATATATATATATATATATATATATATATATGGAATAATGGTACTCTCTGAACTCTGCATCTTTAAATGGTCAGGTAATTTGAAAAGTGATTCAGAAATAGTCAGTTTTCACTTTCAAATCATGTTTACTAATCAAATAATTGCCATTACTGAAAAAATTAAAGAGACTATATATAGTTGGTAAATTATTATTATTTTTCACAAGGAAAGAAAAACTAAATAGCAGTAACTTTATGCTTAAAATGCCCCAAACTCTAATTCTTTAAGAGAAAGTATACATCTTCAAGCCAGATAGAGGCAAGGGAGAGGGGGTGGTCCTGAAAATTCCTTAGCTAAAATGTACAGTCAGTTGTTTAAACCTTCTCCAGGGAAGTCCAAGTGAATACAATATTCATTATAGAGTCTGCAATGTACAGAGCCAGAAAAGGTCATTTTCGTGTCTAGGAAACAGCATGTCTGGGACAAGCAGCATGCAAAAATGCTTACAAATCAACTCTGTAATTTATGATATGAAAATAAGTAATTAAGACAAATTACAGCTGAGTAGATGAGAGGATTAACTAATACTTATTAGATTAACTATTCTTCCAATTCTAAATTTCAGTACCCCAGGGAAAATTCCCATTCCTCCCTCCCACCCTAATTATGCTTTTGCTTACACTTTATGAGTGACCACAAGAAAAAGGGAAAAGCTAAGTTCCTATATCCATTCACAAGGTAGGACACTGATGCTTGAGCCATTGAAATTAAAGGATGGATAAAGGAATAAGCTGGTGTGTGGAAGAATACCAATAATGAGAGTGAAACATTTGATAATGACATTAGGCAGAAATAATAGAAGCTGATAAATAGCTCTTTCAAAGAATTCAGAAGTTATTATGAAATCCTTCTCCATTTGGAAACCATTCTACCCATTCATCCCCATACCTATATCTATGTACACCATATATCTATATACATCACATTTATTGATATATCATCATGGTCTTTCAGGGGAGACCATGTGGCATAGGGTTTGGAGTAAGAGGATCTGAATTTGATTCCTTATTCTACCACTTACTGTCTGTGTGATTTGAAGGAAAATGATTTCCTCTCTGGACCTCAATTTACTCATTCTGTACGTGGAGGGAATTGGATTTGATGACTTCTTATGTTTCTTTAAGGGCAAAACCTTTTATCCTGAGCTCACAAGAGGTAACCTAACCTTACTTAGGTCAGCAGCCTAAAGTAAAGAAGAATCATAGAGTTTTATAGTTAGAAGAACCACCTATCCTGACTTTCCAAACAATGGAAGAATCTCCTTTATGGTATCCTGGACAGGTGGTTGCCCAGCCTCTGCTTGAATATTTCAAGTGATGATGAGCTCAGTAGGTAACAATAGTGAACAGCTCCAGCTATTTTATTATTTTTTCATTGAACTGAAGTCTACCTCCCTGTAACTTATACTCATTTTTTTGCCTTTGATATGAATACAGAATTTTTACTCTCATGACACCCTTTTAAATATTTGAAGATAGTGTCTTGATTTATTTTTCTTCTACTTCGTGGTTTCAGCATATATTCATGAGATGATTTCCTGACCTCCCCTTCTGCTCACCCTCCAACTGATTATTTCCAAGTTTAACAAGATTTATATTTAAATGTGGTATATAATCAGGATAGTGCAAAATACACTTACTTCCTTCATGTGACTGGGACATGATATTTCTGTGTTTGAAATTATATTAGTTTTTAAGTAGTTGCCTCACATCATGGATTAATAGTAAGCTTGTCATCAGCAAATCCTCCTCTTACCTTAAATATTTTTATGTGAGTTGTCCAGTCATTTATTCCACAACCTGTAAATGGGCAGGTGATTTTTCATTCTATATGTGAGATTTTACTTTTCACACTATTCATTTTTATATTAACGGTTTCAACTGGGCCTCACAACCTTTTGAGATCAGAATCTGGATTCTGTCATCTATGATATGACTTTCTCATCTATTTCAGACAATGCCTCTGGGATTACATATACAAGGCTAAAAGAATTTATTTCCTGATGAACTGAAGCATTTTCTTCCATCTCAAGCATTTGACACCATTAAAAAAAGCAACATCCCTTTTAGTTATATTTCTCTAAATCCTCTATCTAAATGATCATGAATTTCAAATTAACCAAATCTGAATGAAATTGTACCACAAGTATATTTACCTGTGTCTAGAGTCTAGAAGCACCACTGATTCAACTATTGTAACTGAATTAACTAGGTTAGGTTATATTTAGACATGGATATATATATATATATATATATATATATATAAATAAACATAATAGAACTACTAAAAAATAGAAAGTTTGATAGTTATTACCTAAATGCTCCCAGTTACACAACCAGACACTAAATGACAAAATTTAGCTAATATATTTCTAAATGATGTTATTTTCCTCCAATGCTTTAAGAAAGCTAATTCATTACCAAAGATTTTTTTTCTTACATTGATGCATATTGGATTATAAAATCGCTTCTAAGATCCCACCTTGGGCTTATATAAAATAATATGGGGAAAAAGTCCTCAAAGATATTGTACAGGTATGCATCCTGTCCATGAGATAGATGGTTGAGTATATCCTTCTCACTTGGCACTTGTGTGGCACAGTAGATAAAGTGTCATTGAATCATTCTCCAGACACTGTTTAGCTGTATGACTCTGGACAAGTTACTTAACCACTTTCTGCCTCAGTTTCCTCATCTATAAAATGGGACTAATAATAATACCTACCATACAAAGTTGTGAGGACCAAATAAGTTAATAACTTGGATATCCTCAATGTCTTAGTGTGATTTTAAGCTTAAAACTGTACTAAGAGTTTGGGGCCAACTTGGGTTGTTAACTCATTTGGTCCTCACGACAGATTATTGAAGTTTAAAACTGCACTAAGACCAAAGTTGAGATAGCTTGTACATAAAGCACTTTGTAAATCTTAAAGTGGGCAGCTAGGTGGTACAGTGGATACAATGCTGGGCTGGAGTCAGTAAGACCTGAGTTCAAAGTCAGCCTCAGACACTTGTTGTGTGACCATGAGGAAATCAATTAACCCTCTTTCCCTCAGTTTCCTCATCTGTTGAGTTGAAGGAAATGTCAAACCACTCCGATATCTTTGCCAAGGAAACTCTAAGTCAGCTCATGAAGAGTAAGACCTGACTAAAATGATTAAACAGCAAGAAAATGCAAGTACTACTACTACTACTATGACTGCCTGTTCCACTACTACCACCACCATGAAGACAACCATTACCACTGCCACTACTCTTATTTTTTGCCTTTCACTTAAGCAACAATTCTTTGAGACTTTCATATTCATTTTTTGGGGGTTAATTCATTGATTAGAGTTTCACATTTGAACACACAACATACTAATATAGCAGGAAAGGAAGCATACAATTTGTCTCTTATAGTGGACCTTGTTTTTTAGGTGATGTACCTTTATATCTGAAACTTTATTGATCTAGGGCTGTGGTGGTAAACCTATGGCATGCATGCCAGAAGGGGCACTCAGAGTCCTTGCTGTGAGCACATGTGCCATTGCTCAGCACAAAGTTCACCAGAGTTAGTTTCTAGAAAGTCAGAGTGACATGGAGCTGGGCTGCTCTCCTCCCCCTTACCTAAGGACATTTCTCACATCGCCTGCCTCTCTAAAAGGTTCACTATGGCTTTTTTCCACAGTCAGCGGAGCCTAGCTGGCCTCTGCCAAGTGTATCTGCATCCCTCTCAGCCCTGTCTGGGACCTGGTACATGCTGAGATGACATCACAAGGCCTGCCTGGGAAGTCAAAGCAGAGAGCGGCCTTGGGGATTATCCAGCACACTCCTCCACCTTGTGCAGAAGGGGAAACTGAGGCCAGAGAGGAGCAGGAAAGTCCAAGGTTATGTGAATAATTTCTCTGGTGGGACTTTCGAGTAAGCATGGTGGCAGGCTAGACGCCGGATGCTTCCTCTCTCCAGTACCAACCGAAATAGACTACCTTAAATAAACATACAAACCATTTTCAAAAGAACAGAGGAACTCTACAGTAGGGCTCAGCATTGAAGGTATGTGGGGTTTGGGCATTTCCACACTATAAGAGGGTGAAAAAGCTCCCACCCAAACGTGAGCTGATCTACCCTCCCCCACCCCACCTATGGAGCCAGAGTCAGAGCCAGAGCACACCAGAATCAGCGAGTGAGTGAGGGGCACCTCTAGAGTGAGCAAGGGGCACCTCTATGTCGTTGGGAGCTGACTAGGACTGCCAGGGACCTACCTCTGAGAGCAATTACACAGGAAACTCCTGTGCACTGGGGAGCTCAGACTATGGGCGCTCTTGTGAACAGCGGAGGCTGTGGAGATTCGAGAGCTTGACTCAGGCAAAAACCTTGCTCCTTAACTCTATATAAAGAGAACCTGCAAGCCACTTCTGGTCAAGATGGCGGCTTAGAGAAAGCTAAAGTTCAGATCTCCGGAAACCCTTCCCTCCCGAACTCAAACTATATGTTCCTAGGGCACTGAAATTCAAAACGAACAATAGCATAGACCCTGGGAATCCTCCTCCTGGACCTGGATCAAAAGGTACGCCCCCCCCCCAAAAGCCAGAACCCGAGATCACTCAGACCTAAGGGGTAGGCAGAAGGAAGGTCCCAGGACCCATCCCCCCCAACCCAGAGCACTGAGTCCAAGGCAGGAGAGGGAACCTCAGAGCCTCAGGGCCGGCTATTCTGAAGACCGCTTCCTGAAAACAACCTGACTCAGACGAGGGGGCACCCAACAAAGACAGCAGGGAAACAGAGAGAGATGGGGGGAGCTTGTAACCCCCTGGCTGGATCCTTCCATCCGAGTCTCACAGAAGGTCCCTGCCTCAGGGCATACTCAGTTCAACCCAGGGAAAGCTAATCCTTTCAGGAGCCCTCCAGGTCCTGGAAGCTGTGGCCCCTCCCCCCTCAGAGTGCTGGCTCTTCTGGCTGGCCAAGGCACAGAAACAAACACCCCACAGAAAGGGCCAAGCCAGGCTCAGAGCGTGAAAGTAAGGCAATGAAGAAGCATTGGGAAGGAACTGAGGAGGGAAGTAACACGGAAACACCAGCAATTCCTGGCTTCCCCGGGAAGACAGAACAACAACTGCATAGAATGGAAAATCTGCCTAGGGCTAAAACCTCTGAACACCAGACAGAGATAAGAAAAGCTAGTCCTCCCCACTCAGATAGAGATGGCAAACTCCACAGAAGCACAAAAGCCCCAAAATTCCAAGAAAAACAAGAAGAAGGGGGTGACTTTGGACACATTTTATGGAGCAAAAATACAAAATACAGAGGAAATAGAAGAGGAAACACAAGCAAATGCTCCAAAACCTTCCAAAGGAAATGGAAATGGAAACTCTCCACAAACCCATGAAGAATTTGATTCGGAAAGGATTAAAAAGATGGAAGCCTTCTGGGAGGAAAAGTGGGAAATAATGCAAAAGAAATTCACACATCTACAAAACCAGTTTGACCAAAGTGAAAAGGAAAACCAGGCTTTAAAGGTCAGAATCAGGCAACTCGAGGACAACGAGCAAGAACTAATAAAGCAAAGCCAAAAGACCAAGAAATTAAAAGAGAACATAAAATATCTCACTGACAAGGTGAAAGACTTGGAAAATAGAGGGAGAAGAGACAATTTAAGAATAATTGGACTACCAGAAAAGCCAGAAACAGCAAACTCGACATCGTAATACAAGATATAATCAAAGAAAATTGCCCAGAGATCCGAGAAC
Source organism: Monodelphis domestica (assembly GCF_027887165.1). Classification (NCBI taxonomy): domain Eukaryota; kingdom Metazoa; phylum Chordata; class Mammalia; order Didelphimorphia; family Didelphidae; genus Monodelphis; species Monodelphis domestica. The sequence continues at coordinate 224,852,372 of NC_077231.1, read as the reverse complement.
AAGAGGGCAATACAGGCATTGAAAGAGTTCACAGAACATCCTCTACGCTAAATCCCCAAAAGACAACTCCCAGGAATGTAATTGCCAAATTCCAAAGCTTTCAAGCAAAAGAAAAAAAATCTTACAAGAAGCCAGAAAAAGACAATTTAGATATAAAGGAATGCCAATCAGGGTCACACAAGACCTTGCAAGTTCCACTCTGAATGATAGTAAGGCATGGAACATGATTTTCAGAAAGGCAAGAGAGCTGGGCCTTCAACCAAGAATCAGCTCTCCATGGGAAAGTATGGGCATTCAACAAAATAGAAGATTTCCAAGTTTTTGCAAAGAAAAGACCAGAGCTCTGTGGAAAGTTCGATATCGAAAAACAAAGAGCATGGAATACCTGAAAAGGTAAATATGAAGGAAAGAGAAAAGGAGAAAAATGTTATCTTTTTCTTTTACTCAAACTCTCTTCTATAAGGACTACATTTATATCAATCTATGTATACTAATATGTGGGGAAAATGTAATGTGTAAATAGGGGGAAAAGAAAGACCAAATAGAATAATCTTTCTCACACAAAGATTCACACGGGAAGGGGAGGGGAAGAAAACTCCTATAAGAAGGAGAGGAAGAGAGTTTTTACTTAAACCTTACTCTCAGGGAAATCAACTCTGAGAGGGAAGAACATCCAGATCCATTGGGATCTTGAATTCTATCTTACCCAACAAGGGAAGGGAGAAGGGAAAACCAAGGGGGGTAGGGAGGAGGGAACACAAAAAAGGGAGGGAAGAAGAGGGGGAGGGGGAAGGAACAAAAAGGGAGGGACTAGAAAGGGAAACATATCAAGGGAGGGGACAAGGGGGACCGATTTAAAGTAAATCACTGGACTAAAAGGTAGAGCTGAAGAAGAAAGGTTAGAATTAGGGAAGGATATCAAAATGCCAAGGAGTCCACAAGTGACAGTCATAACTTTGAACGTGAATGGGATGAACTCACCCATAAAACGTAGACGAATAGCAGAATGGATTAGAATCCAAAACCCTACCATATGTTGTCTTCAAGAAACACACATGAGGCGGGTAGACACCCACAAGGTCAGAATTAAAGGATGGAGTAAGACCTTCTGGGCCTCAACTGACAGAAAGAAGGCAGGAGTGGCAATCATGATATCTGATAAAGCCAAAGCTAAAATAGACCTGATCAAAAGGGATAGGGAAGGTAATTATATTTTGTTAAAAGGGACTTTAGATAATGAGGAAATATCACTAATCAACATGTATGTACCAAATAATATAGCACCCAAATTTCTAATGGAGAAACTAGGAGAACTGAAGGAAGAAATAGACAGTAAAACCATATTAGTGGGAGACTTAAACCAACCATTATCAAATTTAGATAAATCAAATCAAAAAATAAATAAGAAAGAGGTAAAAGAAGTGAATGAAATCTTAGAAAAATTAGAATTAATAGACATATGGAGAAAAATAAATAGGGATAAAAAGGAATACACCTTCTTCTCAGCACCACATGGCACATTCACAAAGATTGACCATACATTAGGTCACAGAAACATGGCGCACAAATACAGAAAAGCAGAAATAATAAATGCAGCCTTTTCAGATCACAAGGCAAAAAAAATAATGATCAGTAATGGTACATGGAAAACGAAATCAAAAACTAATTGGAAATTAAACAATATGATACTCCAAAATCGTTTAGTTAGAGAAGAAATCATAGAAACAATTAATAATTTCATCGAGGAAAATGACAATGGCGAGACATCCTTTCAAACCTTTTGGGATGCAGCCAAAGTGGTAATCAGAGGTAAATTCATATCCCTGAGTGCATATATTAACAAACTAGGGAGAGCAGAGATCAATCAATTGGAAATGCAAATAAAAAACTCAAAAGCGATCAAATTAAAAACCCCTAGCAGAAAACCAAACTAGAAATCCTAAAAATCAAGGGAGAAATTAATAAAATTGAAAGTGATAGAACTATTGATTTAATAAATAAGACAAGAAGCTGGTACTTTGAAAAAACAAACAAAATAGACAAAGTACTGGTCAATCTAATTAAAAAAAGGAAGGAAGAAAAGCAAATTAACAGCATCAAAGATGAAAAGGGGGACATCACCTCTGATGAAGAGGAAATTAAGGCAATCATTAGAAATTACTTTACCCAATTATATGGCAATAAATACACCAATTTAGGTGATATGGATGAATACATACAAAAATACAAACTGCCTAGACTAACAGAAGAAGAAATAGAATTCTTAAATAATCCCATATCAGAAAAAGAAATCCAACAGTCCATCAAAGAACTCCCTAAGAAAAAATCCCCAGGGCCTGATGGATTCACAAGTGAATTCTATCAAACATTCAGAGAACAGTTAATCCCAATACTATACAAACTATTTGACATAATAAGCAAAGAGGGAGTTCTACCAAATTCCTTTTATGACACAAATATGGTACTGATTCCAAAGCCAGGCAGGTCAAAAATGGAGAAAGAAAACTATAGACTAATCTCCCTAATGAATATAGATGCAAAAATCTTAAATAGGATACTAGCAAAAAGACTCCAGGAAGTCATCACAAGGGTTATTCACTATGATCACATAGGATTCATACCAGGAATGCAAGGATGGTTCAATATCAGGAAAACCATCCACATAATTGACCATATCAACAAGCAAACCAACAAAAATCACATGATTATCTCAATAGATGCAGAAAAGCCTTTGACAAAATACAACACCCATTCCTATTGAAAACACTAGAAAGTATAGGAATAGAAGGGTCTTTCCTAAAAATAATAAACAGTATATATCTAAAACTATCAGCCAACATCATCTGCAATGGGGATAAACTAGATGCATTTCCAATAAGATCAGGAGTGAAACAAGGATGTCCATTATCACCTCTACTATTTGACATTGTACTAGAAACACTAGCAGTAGCAATTAGAGAAGAAAAAGAAATTGAAGGTATTAAAATAGGCAAGGAGGAGACCAAGCTAGCACTCTTTGCAGATGATATGATGGTCTACTTAAAGAATCCTAAAGAATCAACTAAAAAGCAAGTCGAAATAATCAACAACTCTAGCAAAGTTGTAGGATACAAAATAAACCCACATAAGTCATCAGCATTTCTATATATCTCCAACACATCTCAGCAGCAGGAATTAGAAAGAGAAATTCCATTTAAAATCACCTTAGACAATATGAAATACTTAGGAATCTATCTGCTGAGACAAACACAGGAACTATATGAACACAACTACACAACAATTTCCACACAACTAAAACTAGATTTGAGCACTGGATAAACATTAACTGCTCATGGGTAGGACAAGCTAACATAATAAAAATGACCATCCTACCCAAACTTATCTATTTATTTAGTGCCATACCCATCAAACTTCCAAAAAACTGTTTTAATGAATTAGAAAAAAAAACCCATAACAAAAGTTCATTTGGAAGAACAAAAGATCAAGGATACCCAGGGAAATAATGAAAAAAAAAACAAAGGAAGGAGGACTTACAGTCCCAGATCTCAAACTATATTATAAAGCAGTGGTCATCAAAATAATTTGGTACTGACTAAGAGACAGAAAGGAGGATCAGTGAAATAGACTTGGGGTAAGTGACCTCAGCAAAACAGTATGACAAGCCCAAAGATCCCAGCTTTTGGGATCAAAATCCACTATTCGGCAAAAACTGCTGGGAAAATTGGAAGACAGTGTGGGAGAGATTAGGTTTGGATCAACACCTCACACCCTACACCAAGATAAATTCAAAATGGGTGAATGACTTGAACATAAAGACGGAAACTATAAGTAAATTATGTGAACACAGAATAGTATACATGTCATACCTTTGGGAAGGGAAAGATTTTAAAACCAAGAAAGACTTAGAAAGAGTCACAAAATATAAAATAAATAATTTTGACTACATCAAATTAAAAAGGTTTTGTACCAACAAAACCAATGCAACCAAAATCAGAAGGGAAATAACAAACTGTGAAACAATCTTCATAACAAAAACCTCTGACAAAGGTCTAATTACTCAAATTTACAAAGAGCTAAATCAATTGTACAAAAAAATTAAGCCATTCCCCAACTGATAAATAGGCAAGGTATGTGAATAGGCAATTTTCAGCTAAAGAAATCAAACCATTAATATGCACATGAAAAAGTATTCTAAATCTCTGATAATCAGAGAGATGCAAATCAAAACAACTCTGAAGTATCACCTCACACCTAGCAGATGGGCTAACATGATAGCAAAGGAAAGTAATGAATGCTGGAGGGGATGTGGCAAAGTAGGGACATTAATTCATTGCTGGTGGAGTTGTGAATTGATCCAACCATTCTGGAGGGCAATTTGGAACTATGCCCAAAGGGTGATAAATGACTGTCTACCCTTTGATCCAACTATAGCACTGCTGGGTTTGTACCCCCAAAGAGATAATAAGAAAAAAGACATGCACAAGAATATTCATAGCTGCACTCTTTGTGGTGGCCAAAAATTAGAAAATGAGGGGATGCCCTTCAATTGGGGAATGGATGAGCAAATTGTGGTATATGTTGCTGATGGAATACTATTGTGTTCAAAGGAATAATAAAGTGGAGAAATTCCATGTGAACTGGAACAACCTCCAGGAAGTGATGTAGAGCAAATGGAGCAGAACCAGGAGAACAATGTATACAGAGACTGATACACTGTGGTACAATGGAATGTAATGAACTCCTCCATTAGTGATAAGGCATTGATCCTGAACAACCTGGAGGGATATAGGAGAAAAAAACACTATCCACATTCAGAGAAAAAACTGTGGGAGTAAAAACACCAAAGAAAAACAACTGCTATAGACATGTGTCAAGGGGGATGTTTGGGGATGTAGCCTGTAAATGAACATCCTAGTGCAAATACCAACAACATGGAAATGGGTTCTGATCAAGAAATACCCAGTGGAACTGCACGTTGGCTATGGGAGGGGTTGGGGGAGAGGAGGGAGGAATAGAAAATGATTTTTGTAACCAAGGAATAATGTTTGAAATTGACCAAATAAAAAAAAATAATGTAAAAAAATAAAAGGTTCACTATGATTGATCTAGGGAGTATAAGTGGACTAAATCCTGGGACACACCTCAAGCTTAAGATCTAGTTGGCTTACTGCATTCATCTCTGTTCTCTTCTGCCAGTTCTTTGGGACTTGATAACATGTCTCTCAAGAAATGTGGTAGAGATAAAACTGTCCTCACAAAACCCCTGTAAAGAGTTACTTTAGATACATAGACTGTCTTTCTATGTGAAAGGTTTGTGGAAGTCTGTCTTTTAATGTATAAACTGGGAAGTAAATGAGAATGAAGTTAAGTGGCACTTTGCTGGCTGGTAGTGGCTTGGTATATTATAGAATATTCATGCATTTCCCCCAAACTCCATGTACCATTTTGTGTTTAAGATGTTCTTATTCAGGCTGAGTTTGGTCTATCCAGGATTCCTTACTAAGAAAGTGTGAGAATGCTGATGGCTTTTGACAATAGCTTTAGGGTTTAAAAGAGAAGTCATGGGATAGTACTCTCCATTTATACATAGTTTTGGCCAACAGATTAAAAAAAAGAAACATTCCCTTTGGATCATTCTAATGTCATTATTTTAACATTTTTATCAGAATAGATGTAGTCAGATAGAAGGCAACATTACAGCAAAAGACTAAAAGGGGTGGGGTCAATAGATATATGTATTTTTAATCTGAGATCAGGACAATTTCAGAGCTATCAAATAATATGACCCCCTCTGACTATTATTTCTGAAGGATCTGAAGGATCAGAGCTCAGTGTATATGATATGTGCACAGAATTCCTGGATCTGTAGATTAGACCAGGAGCTGGAGTTTTGCAGGATTAAGAATAGAATTAAAAGTCTGTCTGGTTTCATAATCCACTAAAAAATGAAATTTGACTAGATCATCAAAAGTCTTTTCTAGATCTTTAAAGACAATCTGTCCCCCCAGTGATTATGGAAACTGGGTCCAGTGATTATGGAAAAGTAGGAGAGATACGGGAATTATAGCTAATATGTCACTTTTTTCCCCCTTTTTCTACTCCTTTGTACCAACCTATACAAATACACATGCAAAGACACAAATTGACACAGACACAAAGACAAACACACACACACACACACACACACACACACACACACATGCATTCTTCACAAAAGGTTTTTGGATGCATGCTGAAGTAATGCAGGAAAAAAATTCAGGCCTTGTCTATGGTTTATCAAGAAGAGAACTCATGCTTTTTCTAATCTTTGTTAGTTGGCAAACCCATTGTTTGCTTCCAAATTCAAAGGAAAAATAAATGCTCTTTTGATTGGTTAACTTTACTGTTCTACAGGTGATGTTCAGGTATTCTCATTTGTAATAAATGACCATATATTCCATTCTCTTGGGACTGCCTCTAAAATGCAGACAATGTTGAGCTACAAGCAAAATCCTGTAAACTGGTTGCCAAGAGAGAGAGAGAGAGAGAGAGAGAGAGAGAGAGAGAGAGAGAGAGAGAGAGAGAGAGAGAGAGAAATCAAAACCTCTTTATACTGACCAAACAAACAATATGCCAAGTTCTAAGAGCTAAAGAAAAGGCAGGGCATTTAATTCTGTTTTCAATCAAATGAATTGAATTAAACAGAATCATTATTTTTGATTGAATAAACAATGTGAGGATTATTAAAACCCATCATCCATCAGCATTAATTGTTAGCTTGTTATTTGCTAATTGTTAATTGTAAGCTTCTCATTCATTTTTTGTTCCTAATATGTATAAATGTTTCTTTCTTCTTCTTTCTTTCTTTCTTTCTTTCTTTCTTTCTTTCTTTCTTTCTTTCTTCTTTCTTTCTTTCTTTCTTTCTTTTCTTTCTTTCTTTCTTTCTTTCTTTCTTTCTTTCTTTCTTTCTTTCTTTCTTTCTTTCTTTTTTCTTTCTTTCTTTCTTTCTTTCTTTCTCTCTTTCTTTCTTTCTCTCTTTCTTTCTTTCTTCTTTCTTTCTTTCTTTCTTCTTCTTTCTTTCTTTCTTTCTTTCTTTCTTTCTTTCTTTCTTTCTTTCTTTCTTTCTTTCTTTCTTCTTTCTTTCTTCTTTTTCTTTCTCTCTTTCTTTCTTTCTTTCTTTCTTTCTTCTTTCTTCTTCTTTCTCTCTCTCTCTTTCTTTCTTTCTTTCTTTCTTTCTTTCTTTCTTTCTTTCTTTCTTTCTTTCTTTCTTTCTTTCTTTCTTTCTCTTTTCTTTCTTTCTTTCTTTCTTTCTTTCTTTCTTTCTTTCTTTCTTTCTTTCTTTCTTTCTTTCTTTCTTTCTTTCTTTCTTTCTTTCTTTTTTCTTTCTTTCTTTCTTTCTTTCTTTCTCTCTTTCTTTCTTTCTCTCTTTCTTTCTTTCTTTCTTTCTTTCTTTCTTTCTTTCTTTCTTTCTTTCTTTCTTTCTTTCTTTCTTTCTTCTTTCTTTCTTCTTTCTTTCTTTCTTTTTCTTTCTCTCTTTCTTTCTTTCTTTCTTTCTTTCTTCTTTCTTTCTTTCTCTCTCTCTCTTTCTTCTTTCTTTCTTTCTTCTTTTCTCTTTCTTTCTTTCTTTCTTTCTTTCTTTCTTTCTTTCTTTCTTTCTTTCTTTCTTTCTTTCTTTCTTTCTTTCTTTCTTTCTTTCTTTCTTTCTTTCTTTCTTTCTTTCTTTCTTTCTTTCTTTCTCTCCTCTTCTTTCTTTCTCTTTCCCTCCCTTCCCTTTTTACTTCTTTCTCTCCTTATTTCCTTCCAAAAAGAAAATCTTAAGGGGGAATTAGAACCCCACCTATTTATTGGGGACAGTTACTTAAAATATTTCTCTGTGATTTTCCTGTTTTCATTCTTTGTATTTATTACAGGGAATCCCCGTTTACCACTCTTTCTTCTTATTAGCATACTTGTCATAATAATCAAACAAACCGATCTGATCTAATTAGAAGTGGGAAGTCTTCTGAAATGAGTTAAAAATTCTAACACATCTGACAGCTAACACCGTCTACATATCAGCTTTGCTTTCCCCTAAGACGTATGAAGAGAGATGGTCTACTTTGCCAGATGCATCTCAGTTTCCTTTACTTTCCCCTCCACTCTGAGCTTGGAGGGTACAGTATTTTGCCCAGTTCCATAGCCAACTGAAACTGTCCAATTTTAGTGACTAAACCCACTCCCACGGAGAACAAGGTTGTCCAGAGTCCCCTTTAATTAAGACAATTCTAGCAATACATTGACTTTTATATGATCAAATCAAATCAAATGCAGCCCTGGTAAGTACCCCGACTTATCACATGGACATCTCTCTCTCCCTCACACACGCAGACACACACACACACACACACACACACACACACACACAGACACCATGCGCTCACTCATTCTCATCTCTGATTCTGTAATTGGGAAACTACGAGAAACACCCCCTCCCCAATGGACAGCAGCATCTCAGAGTAAGCTTCCAGTCTGTATTACCTGCTCCTTCCTGTCAGCCCGGGCTCAGGTATGCCCCCTTTCCTTTGTGATGCAGGTGGATTGACAACTGGCTGGGGCAGACTTCTGAAGCTTTTAGGATCCTTCTTTGTCGGCACAGGCAGCTGGAATTCCTGCTCTCTGCTTTTAACCAATAGTGTGTGGGACCAAACCCTGCACTACATAGAGATGCAGGTGAAGGGAGGATGGAAAATATGGAGTGGAGCCTAGGTTGGCGTTAGCGGTAGTTTATTCTACAGGCAGGAAGCAGCACCAAAAATATATGAGGAAAAGTGGAATCTATGGACTGGAGTTTTTATTTAACCAGCAGGCTCATCATGCATATTAGGATAACATATACAATATGGGGAACCTCTGTTTCCTTGGCTTTTCTAAACCATATTACTGAAGTCTACTAAAAACAGAAAACTCCCTAATTTTAGAGAATTTAGAGAAAGGACTTAGAGATACCTTGGGGTCTCAGTTTCCTTAACAGTAAAATGAGGGCATTGGACTGGACAATCTCTAAGATCCCTTCCCAATCCAAAACTCATGTGACTTATGGCCATCTAATCTAACTCCCTCATTTTACAGATGAGGAAAACTGAGGCAAATAGAGGTCAAGGGACTTGCCTGAGTTTATAAATGTATTTAGGGCATAGCTTAACTCCCTATTCAGGAATTTTCTCACTGTGCCAAACTATCTTTTTTTCTTTTTGAAAGCAAGCAAACAAACAAACAAAGAAACAAAACCAACTCTTACTTTCTGTCCTAGCAGCAACTTTAAGATAGAAGGACCTGGGCTAGGCAAATGGGGTTAATTGACTTGCCCAGGGTCACACACTAGCAAGTGTCTGAGGTGAGATTTGAACACATCTTCCTGACCCCAGGCCCAGTGTTCTATCCACTTAGTTGCTCCTGACAAACATCTTTCATGAAAATTTATTGATGCATCACAGGGAACTTTGGAAACTTCATTTTGGGCACCTCACTATTCATACTTCATAGTTCTATCTCCATGATAATCACAAATTTTCTCAGTACAGTTCTTAATGAAGAAGAGAGGAAGCAAACCATGAGGGAGGAAAGACTGGGCTTGGATAAAGAAAAACTCAGTTCACTTTCCACTTCTTTTATACCTCTCTCTCTCTCTCTCTCTCTCTCTCTCTCTCTCTCTCTCTCTCTCTCTCTCTCTCATCTATGACCTCAGGCTGGTCATGAAATCTGGATGGAGCCCAAGAAACTGAATTCTTAATTACAGACAAATTGAGGATCTTTATAGGTGGAAGGAGTTTCTATGCCCCAAAATTATAGATCCAGACATACCCATCCTCCCTACCCCCACCAAAAACAAAACTAAAACCAAAGACAGGCCAAAAAGAGTAGGTAGATGACTTCATTAATTGTTTCATAAAGCAACAAAGAAATGATTGCTTCCCACTTATGAAGCATAGAGGTAAAATATGGGCAAATCATTTAACTTCTTTGGACCTCAGTTTCTTCTTCTGGAAAATAAGAAAATTGAACTAGATGGCCTTTAAGATCACTGTTGGCTCTAAATCTCTGTCCTAAAAGTTTTGGTTCCAATTAATTCTGAATGGAAAATTTTGATGTCTTGGTATCTGGCAAGGATATTTGCTAACATTTACTCAAAATAAAACTCCATTTGCTTCCCACTTAATGGCTTTTATCTTAAAATTAATGGGTCCTATTTTCCTCACTCAAAACTTATCTGTTTTCTACTTTAGCTGTGCTAGAGGACTGACTGTCCTTTTTTCTTCATTTTCTTCTCCAATTCTTCAGACTAAGCTAGGAACTTGTCCCCTCCATGTAACTATGAATAGTGTGGGCTTCAGCTTGAGTTGTCCTCTTTCCTCCCAGGGTAAGGCAGGCATTCTTCAGCATGATTGTAGAAGAACTCTAATTTCCTATGAAATCAAACATTTTTCTTCAAGATAGAAGGGTGTTCCTTCACAAATACAAGACAGAGAAGAAAGGAGTGGGGAAGGAATATTCTGAGCTGGCTTTTCAGTTGATATAAAAGAGGTGGTGGCAAGTGGGGGAGTAAAGGTTGCTGGTGCCATCCCTGATACACATCCTCCCACCCTACCCCAAGCTATTTTAGCCCAGCTCAGGAATAGGAGTAGCAAAGGCAGAGGACACAATAAGAGCTGAGATGCTGCAACTTGATCTGTAAAAAGTATTTTCATGTTTTTCTAAATTTCCTTGGTTAGAGATATATGATGGCAACTTTATCTTGATTTTTCTAATAGATCATATTTAAGGATTAGACAAAACACAGAAAAGAAATCACATGATAAATGAATAAATGACAGAATGCCAAGAAACCGATAAAGAACATTGAACTCTCTTCCAATGTACTTGACCTAAAAAAAAATGCCATGATTGTGACCTCCAAAAAAGAAGATACTTTTTTTTTATTAGTTATTGGGATCCCCTCCCCAACAATAATCTTGGTCCATGAGAACAATATTGGAGGGAATGATTAAGAGATCATTAACTGTGTGTAAGCAATAGATATGGGCTGGGATTGATCAGTAATATCTCTTCAGAGCCTAATGTATTGTGTGTACTTTGTGATAAGAAAATCTAAAGCTAGTAAGAGACTTCCTTTGTCTTTCTCCTCTTTTTTCTGGTAGAAAAGATGACTCTAGATTTAGAGCTGGAAGGGACCTGAGAAGCTTTTGTAGAACAACCCTCTTATTTTATAGATGAGGAAATAAAGGCCCAGAAAGGTTAAGTGACTTGCCCAAGGTCAAATAGGTAAATATCAGAGGCAGAAAACAAAAATAGGTTCTCTGACTGCAGTGCCAGCACTTATTCCACCATATTCTATTTTTCCTCTTCTCCCTTTCTGAAGATACAGAGGTGTTAGTAGGATTTTTTTTTTAAACCTGGGAGAGAAACAACTGGGATGAGAAGAGCAAATGGGATGGTGAACTAGATCATAGGTATAACTGTATCAGGAAAGGGGGCTCTCATACCCTAGGTGGATTGTGTGGAAGGTGTCATGACCTGAGAGTAGTCACATTTCATTGGGGGATGAGCTGGCAAAAGACCATGATGCAAGGTGTGGGAATTATGGTCATGGGCAGGAAGTAGTATCATCCTCTTCACAGTCACAGACACTTGTGCTCAGGGGCAAAGCTCCATTTATTTACTTTATGCTCTTGGGAAGGGGTTTCTGAATTTTCTATTGGAAAGAATTAGTGGCAAACAAGCTTTGGAGATGTGAGGGAAAGATAGAAAAGAAAGAATTTTATTTTGAAAGAAGCCATAGAAAGGAAGCTCTGGTGGTTCTAAAGAAAAGGAAAAGAAAATGTGTGTGTGTGTGTGTGTGTGTGTGTGTGTGTGTGTGTGTGTGTGTGTGTGTGTGTAATTTAACATAATAAACATCTTTAAAGAGTTTTTCCAAATTAGATTAGAAAGGCAAAATGGCATCACAGAAATAACACTGAATGTGGCTTCAGAAGGCACAGGTGTGCAAGCCCTGTCTTCCTAACTTTCTAGTTAAAGGATAACAGTGTTAGAACCAAAAGTGATTTTAGAGGTTAGAGCAGTTGAGATTTAGAACTACAAGAGTTGTCAGCAATCTAGTCTGGTGCTTACAGATTTGTAAACTGAGGCCAGAGATGTAAAGTAACTTGCTGAGAGTCACATAGCTAATTAGGGATTCAAACTTAAGTGTTTTGACTCTAAATAAAATATTCCTTCCATTGCAAGCCAATGAATAATTATAGCTAACATATTTATAGCATTTTACTGTTTACAAAAGACTTGACTTCAAAACAGTCTTGGGAAGTATGTAGTTTAGCTATGGAAAGTGGCAGAATCATAACTCAGACCTAAGTTTTCCTACTGCAAGGCCAGGGTTCTTTCTATGATAGTACATGGCTTTTTACCTTTCCACCTCAGTTTCCCATTGGGTAGAATACTCACTACCAATCAAGTTAATGTAAGTACACTATGAAATATTATTGTGAATTACAGAGAAATTAGTGATTGGTGGTCTTGGGGAGAGTCCAGACTAGCTGTTGGGTGGTACTGGGTGACTGTTCAGTAGTGTGGAAGAAACTACTGGGGCAGGGTTGGGATGGCACCAGGCCAAATAACTAAGTAAGCCTTGGTTGGCTGAGAAAGTTGTCTTGGGTAAAGTACTAAGAATGGACTGGGAGATGAAGAGATGAAAAAGACAAAAGAAAGCCTAAACATTTTTCTACCAATTGCTAGGAGGCTACATGACCAACCGTATAAAGTGTTGGATTTGGAGTCAGAAAAGCCTCTAAAAATGTTTGCTTCCAAGTCTTATTAACTGGGTGATCCAGGGCAGTCATCTACATTTTCAGAGACTCAGTTTCTTAATCTGTTAAAGAAAGATAATAATAGCATCTATATTTCACAGGGTTGTTGTATCAAGATTTATAATTTATGCAATACCCTTTGCAACAGTGCTATATGTGTGAACTCTTATTAATGCTTCTCATCTTTGTTTGGTGGAACTTGAATAGAAATATTCCTGGAAATTATTATCATACTATATCAGTGGTGTCAAACTCAAATAAAAATACGTAGGGTTCCCTGCTATGATTTAGAAAATTGCACATGAACATGATCTATGGCATATTGCATTTCTATTTATTTTGCTATATTTACCAGCTGTATTTCTATCTGGTTTGGGTTGTACTTGGGAAGGTTGGAGACTGCAATTGGTCTGTGTATTGTGTGTTCAACCCCTCTACCTTCTGTATGGGGAATTGTGTTTTAGAAGCAGAGTAGTGCTCAGATTGCTGGACTAGGAGTCCGGAAGACTCTTTTACAGCACTAAATGCATAGTCCTGTCATTCTCTGTTGGATAGCTAGGCGCCACAATGAAGAGCATGCTGGGTCTGAAGTTAGGAAGACCCGAGTTCAAATTAGGCCTCAGACAGTTACTAGTTATTTGACCGTGAGCAAGTTTCTTAGCCCTGTTTGGCTCAGTTCCCCATTGGTAAAATGAGCCGGAGAATGAAATGGCAAACCACTTCAGTTTCTTTACCAAGAAAACTCCGAAAAGAAGTCACAAAGAGTTGGACATGCCTGAAAAAAGGCTAAACAACAACAACAACATGATACTTTGTTAGGAAAAAATGAACAAAGGCAAATCAATGAGCAGAAAATAAATATTTAGAAACTGGAAGGCATCTGAGTTTTTGTAGAGTATAGAAAAATATGGGGGGATATAATTGTCATGGCAAAAGAAACCACCTTCAAATTTGTTCTTAGGTGTGACTCACCTCTTTCTGATGGCAACAGCAGACAATTATTTTCTACCTCAAAACAGTAGGACAAGAAAAGATAGCCCTGGATTGTGTGTTAGTCCCTCCTCAGCCTTCCATGGCAGGTTGGCAGCCTTTTATTATTTATCAACATTTTATTTCCTCCATTCTTCATCCCCACCCATTTCTTTGTTTCTCTAGTTCTAGTGTTACACACCACACTATTACATTAATGCTGCAGTCGTGTTGTTAGAACATCAGGGTTCTGCTGATTTGCATAAAATTGGGCATAAATTTACATACTGAGTTCAAAAAGTCCCAATTCCAGTATGTAAAATATATGCATTCAAGTAAGCCTTCTGACACCGAGCTTGAGCCTCTTACTTGAGTTATGACATATGATTAATAAAGAAAAATCGATTTTAAATTAGTGTATATAACACACCTAATCATAGCTCACATTTACATTCTGCATTTCTGTTCACAGAGCACTTTTTCCTAATTGTTCTATAAGGTAGTAGTACAAATGTTATTGTTCCCATTTTATGGATTATTACAGATTATATTTAGTATTGTTATAGATTTATGGTTTAGAAGAATTAATTGATTTTCCCAAGACAAGTAAGTAGCAAAGCCTAGACTCGATCTGATTCCAAGCCTGCTGCTTTTTTTTTTTTTTAATACAGGACAGGATTGGTGAGGAAAGGAGACTCAATCAACCAACAATTATTTTTAAAGTATCTGCTATAAGAAAGGTACAGTGCTGGGGACAAAGTGACTCCCCTACCTCCAGAATCTCTCATCCTAGGGCTGGAGGGGAGCTAGGGTGGCTGTGAGCTTGTAGGCTGAAATGGAGTAGCTGAAGATGTGGGGGCTTTACACCTTCCCTTGCTTTCCCTTTCCCCCAGTCCTCCACGCCTATCATATTTACAACCTCTATAAACACTAGTTTCTAGCCAAGAGAGATTAAAGCATTTATCTTGACTAAAACTCTTTTTTTCTTACAGGTTTTTGCCATACTTAAGAATTAAAGAATGTATGAGGTGGTTGGTGGAGAGTGTCGAAGAGCTGTTATTTCATAAAATCCACAAACCTCAGGCAACAGCCTCCAAATAAAATCAGTCACCAGAGAGGAAAAAAGGCCAATTAAATGCACTAGAAAGCAGAAAATCTCAGTGCCTTTTCCATGCACCCCAGGGGACAAGTTGAGGCACAACCTTCATGTTACATCTCTTAGTCGCTACTAATTTCAGCCCAGCCCTTGATTTCTTGGTGTGGGTCCTGAACAGCCAATTCAGCTTGTTCGATAATTGATGAGGTTTTGCAGTGTCTTCCAGAAGATGCTGTAGTATCTGAGCTGAGTAAATCATTTGTCTTTTGAGCAGTGGTCTGCTGAAAAGTATCCAGTCCCCACTGAATGTGCAGGGAGTGATTGGCAGAAGCTACAGGAGTCAGGAATAGGGAGGAGGGCAAGCTCTGCCAAAATAGCCTATTTCTTGATAACAGCCTCTACCCTTTGCCACTACACACTCTAGGTTTCATTGCTTTCCCCTACCCCCACCCCACAGAATCACATCCATCAGAGAAAACTGATTGTGGGTTTAGAGAGGAGCGCTCTTTCCTTGGTCATCGGCACTAGCAGGGCAGGCCCTTTCCTTCCTGGATTTTCCCAGGGGCTTTGCTGCATCTAAAAGTTGTGGTCATCCACACAAACACATAGATATTTTAAGTTGGCAGAATACAAATAAGCCTGGTCATGCTTCTTTTCTTTTCAAAACACAATACCTTCTCGGGGCCTGCTCTCTCTCATCTGTGCATGCTTCTTGTTCCATCTTAGCCTCTAACCCTCAAACTGATACCTGAGGATAAGTGAATGTAGCTCAGACATGGCAAAAAAGAAAAAAAAATCAGTACATAGTAGAAGTGGAGAATGAAATGAAATAGCTTTAATAGCTGTTCTGCTGTGGTGCAAAGCAGAATTGGGTTCATTGTGCCATAACTTCATGAATTCTACCATGTGAGGACATATTAAAAAATTTAAAAAAAGATATCTGTAATATTAAGAACACTTATAATTCTTAATGGATATTATATACTTTGTAAATCTTGCTACTACTATTTTTACTACTACTTATTTTTATGTATAATTACTATGATTTATCTTATAATATATATATAATTATTACTACATTTTATATAAAATTACTATTATGATTATTAATTTATTACTCAAAGTGTGTACCTTTATCTTTACTTTTTCCCTCCCTCTTGCAATAGATGGATTCACTTTTATCCCAAATTTGGCATGATAAAGGTAATTGCTCATATCAGGGAGAGGTGGTGGAGTTGTACCTTAGAAGGATGAAAGGATAACAGAGAGGGACCCAAGAAGCCAGTGAGTTCAAATCCTTCATTTTACAAATGAGGAAACAGGTTCTAAGACTCCCTAGGTAATTATACAGTAATGGCAGAATCAGGATTGGAACCCAAGACACCTGGGTTCTAATACCAAGTCTGTAATGAATATTCAGTTGACGTTGGGGAAACCCCTTGACTTTTGGTTTTTAACCATGAGTTTCCTCATGGTTAAATTGAGTTGGTTGTACCAGAAGGTATCTGCAATTCTTAGAGTTATAAGAGATCAGGGAGTTTCATCTTTGTTGTTCAATTGTCAATAATTAATCAATATTTATTGACTACTTGTTATGTGCCAGGCACTAGGCTAAACACTGGGGATACAAATAAGAAAAAAGAAAGATACTTCTTGCCCTCAGTCTAATAGAGGAAGACAACCTACAAAAGGATGCACTTTGGGATAAGTGTATTGCTCTATCTTTTAGCCCTTCAATCAGAGAGAAGAGACCATTGAGGGTAGTGGGGAGGTGTTGAGCATCAAAACTGAGTCAAGGGAGGTAGGTGGCACTGTGGATAGAGCTGGATTCAAACCTGGCTTCAGATTTGTGATCATGGGCTAGTTTTTTGTTTTTTGTTTTGGCTAACCTTTGCTTTCCATCTTAGTGTTATTCATAAAGACAGAAAGTAAGGGTTAAAAAAAAAAAACAGAATCAAACTCCAAGATGATGAAATTTCAGGTGATGAGTTTTCCCTGGAGGAAGCAGGATGTTCCTGGAGCTAGAATTTGAGTAGAGCAGCTGATGGGAAATGAAGTATCTTTGTATCCCCTTTATATCCATTTTATCTTTGCTCCTCTCTTTGTAGCTGTTGTCCTAAAAAACACTCAGTGAAGGGCCAATTGATTCCACCCCTTGGATAAGAGGCTCTAGGATTCTTCTATCCTCTTTAGATTATTCCACAGGAGGCCTTATTGAGTGAAAGAATCTATATATTATGTTGCTCTATTTTTTTTTATTTTTACTATAACCTGTGCAAAGACGTTTTTTACTTAAACTTTGTATCTTCTCAAATGCCTCACAGCAGAATTCTGCAAACCACTTTGAATGAGGCAGCTGGGTGGTACAGTGGGTTTCAAGTCATGAATATCCAAGTTCAAATCTTACCTCAGACACTTATTAGCTGTGTGACCCTGGGGTAGTCACTAAGTCTGTTTGCCTCAGTTTTCGCAGCTGCAAAATGAGCTGGAGAAGGAAATGGCAAATCCATCTAGGCTCTTTGCCAGATATTTCACAAAAGAGGCCACAAAGAATAGGACACAATTAAAAATGGCTAAATCAGTGATAGTGAACCTTTTAGAGGTGTAGGTGATAGGAAAAATGTCATCAGGTGAGGAGGAAGGGAGCAGCCCAGTCCTGCATCCTTCTGGCTTTCTAGTAATGAACTCTGGTGACCTCTGTGCTGGGTGACGATGCACATGCCCACAGAGAAGGCTCTAAGTGTTCCCCTCCTGGCATATGTGCCATAGGTTAACCACCATGGGGTCTAAATAATAACAGGAGGTAAAAAATGAGCTTAATAATACTTTGCATGTTAGGCCCTAGATCTATATTTTTGAGTTCTATCTGCTTTTAGCACGTAAAAAATGTGTATTTAGTTGACAGGGTGTCAGTCATCCTAACTCTTAATATGCCATGATTTAGTAGTACTTTCTAACCTATTCTAATTTGCTTCTTCCTGTCTATGAGAGCCCTGAAAACCAAAGCACTCAAACCACTAGAATTGTGCCCAAAGTAAGAGTTGACAAACTTTGAGCAACAGGGAGTTGAATTAGGTGACATCTATTTTGTTGAAAGGCATAACTTTTTTTTCTTCTTTCTAGAGTCTTGGTTGTTTTTGAGATAGCTGAGGGTGCTAGTTGGGTGATGTTTCCCAAGCTACAGAAATGAGCTAGCACCATGCAGCAGAAAACAGCACTGACTGTGGAGTTTGAAGACCAGGGTTCACATCTCAGCTTTGCTCCTCAATTGCTAGGTGGCTTTAGGGCAGTCTCTTCAGATCCCCAGGCTTCAGATTCCTTCCTTGTAAAATGAAGGGGTTGGAATTCCATGATCATCAAGGTTTTTTCAGCTCTCAACCTTAAGATAAATGATACTGACAGACACTCCTAATTTGCCCTACCCCCCAAGTTTCTATTATAGAGTGCTGAAGCTTCATTCATAAAAGACAGACATCCTGAGAGGTAGATAAATTGATGGGCTGGTCTAATTTTAAATGACTTGAGTAATGTTGCTTCTCTGACTTCCCTGGAGAACCCATTTGACTGTCTGACTGACATTAATGTTAGAAAATGGTCTTATTTTGCAGGGAGGGGAGGTTCATTTCAGTACAGAGAACACAATCCCGTGTCTTGCTGTCAGCTGCGTTCAGTTTTTAATTTCCCAGAGCAAGGAATGCCTAGTGTGGGAATGCACAAGAGTCCAACTCTGCAAACAGAGAGATTTTCCCAAAACAAAGGACATGAGAGTCCTTTCCCTGAGACATCCAAAGGCTCTGGCTAGCCTCTTCCCTTTCAACCATTGAGTCAGAAGCAATGCTCCTTAGTTTCTTTTAAAGAAATGAGCCTACAACCATCCCACATAAATGACAGACTATAAAGGCAGAGTTAATGTGGACAGAGATGAAATCTTGCTCACATAAAGCTTCCACAAATTAATCTGACATATTTAATGAGATGCATATTTGCCTCGGTATTGCATGGTAATTAGATATAAATGCAAGCAGCTCATTTAAATGACCAGCATGAATAGCACTTTTACAAAGACATACCAAACTTGTAGTTTTCTTCTTTTCTTTGATAATAAAAACAAGTGATGTGATGGTTTGCAAAGGGGCATACAATATGACATTTCAGATGATTCTCATGATAAACCTATAAGGTCCATGATGCAGGTATTACTATTTCCATTTGACAGATAAAGAAACTGAGAAGGGTAAGTGACTTGTTCAAGGTCACATAGATTGCAAGTCATGGAGCCCCACTCAAACCCAGGTCTTCTGATTTTCACACACTTGTTTTATCCCCATTTTATTACACCTGTTTCCTTGTTATTTTTCTTGTAGTTAAAAATTAGCATCAATACTTTTTCTTGTTACTCCTTGTAGTCATTTCAGTCATGTCTGGCTCTTCGTGAGCTCATTTATAGTTTTATTTATTTATTTTTTGTTTTAAACCCTTATCTTTCATCTTGGAATCAATACTGTGTATTGGTTTCAAGGCAGAAGAGTGGTAAAGGCTAGGCAATGGGGGTCAAGTGACTTGCCCAGAGTCACACAGCTGGGAAGTGTCTGAGGCCAGATTTGAACCTAGGACCTCCTTTCTCTAGACCTGGCTCTCAATCCACTGAGCTACCCAGCTGCCCCTCCATTTGTAGTATTCTTGTCAAAGAGCCTAGAGTGATTTGCCATTTCCATCTCCAGTAAGGAAACTGAGGCAAAAAGGGTCAAGTGACTTGCCCAGGGTCACATAGCTAGCAAAGTGTCTGAGTCAGACTTGAATTCATGAAGATGAGTCTTCCTGACTCTAGGCTCAGTGCTCTATCCACTGTACTACCTTGCTACTACTCTGTATAATTTAATCCCTAGCACACATGTACCCTGGTCTAGTGTCATTCACATTTATTTAAAAGTCTGAATGCAGCTCCTCAAAAGATGGGTTTCCCAATTGCTTCATTTCTCTCTTTCCCATGACTGAGGCTGAGACTTCTGTGCTTCCCAGATATCTTCCATCCCACCTGCAGAATCTTAGAAGTAGCATTTGGATATGTTTGACTTTCTCCTCAGTTGCAAACTAGAGAACTTGGAGGAAAGAGTAGAAGTTGCAGAGAGAGGCAGATATAGTTGTGATTTGTAAAAGAAAATCTTCCTAACAATGATGACTAGCTCAAAGTGGAATGGACCACCTCGAGTGGTAGTGAGTTCCCCATCCCTGATGGTTTTCAAGCAGAAATTAGATGACCACTGTCTTGTGATTTCCAGTTGCACATGGGACCTCTCTCTCTCTCTCTCTCTCTCTCTCTCTCTCTCTCTCTCTCTCTCTCTCTCTCTCTCTCTCTCTCTCTCTCTCTCTCTCTCTCTCTCTCTCTTTCTCTCTCTCTCTCTCTCAAACTTTTACCTTCCATCTTAGAATCAATACTAGGTATTGGCTCCCAGGCAGAAGAGTGGTAAGGGCTAGGCAATGGGGTTTAAATTACTTGCCTGGGGTCAATAAATTTAAACAGTATGGAGGAGAGAGTAGGCTGCTGGGTAGCATATTGAATAGTATGCTAAGCCTGGGATGAGGAAGACCTGAATTCAAATCCAGATGCAGACACCAGTTGTGGCAACCCTGGGCAAGGAACTTAACCTCTTTCTGCCTCTGTTTTCTCACATCTAAAATGGGAGTTTTTAATAACACTCACCTCATGGTTAATATAAAAGTCTCAAATGAGACAATATTTGTAAAATGCTTAATAGCTGCTTAATATATATGCTTGTTCCCTTCCTTTTATGTTGAAAATTAGATCTGGAAGTGTTGGTATGAAGGGAAAGAATGTAGGGTTTGAAGTTAGTAGGCCCAATATATGCTGAGTTAGAGAAAGAAGAGATAGGACAGGGGAAGAATCAAAAGGAAAGGAGGTAACTGAGCTAATTATTAAGGAAGAATAAACCCCTAGTTTCACGAATTGTTACTGAAAACATTAGATATAGGCTAGATCTTTCTTTTCTCTTCTTCTATCCCATCCCTTCCTCTAACTCAAACCCCAAGTCCCAGCAACTTTAGGAAATATAATGTCATAGTCAAGTTAGGGAGTTTCATTCTTTTGGGTGAGGAAGTGAATGAGTATGTGTGTGTGTGTGTGTGTGTGTGTGTGTGTGTGTGTGTGTGTGTGTGTGTGAGAGAGAGAGAGAGAGAGAGAGAGAGAGAGAGAGAGAGAAAGAGAGAGAGAGAGAGAGAAAGAGAGAGAGAGAGAGAGAGAGAGAGAGAGAGAGAGAGAGAGAGAGAGAGAGAGAGAGAGAGAGAGAGAGAGAAATAGGGTAGAGAATTTCCTAAGGAAATATGGGGACCTGGGTATTATTTACAGCTGAGACTAAGGGAATAGTCTGGAGAGAAGATAAGCAAAAGCATACATAATCCTGTTTAGATTGAGAGCTAGAAGGGACCTTAGAAATATTCTGGCCCAGGAGGTCTAATCCTTTTTTTCTGTCACAGACCCCCTGTGGCAGTTTGGCAAATCTTATGTACTTCTTATCAGAATAATATTTTTAAATGTATATAATTAAAAAATATACAGAAGATTATAATGGAGATTAGTTATATTGAAATATAATTATAAAAATATTGAAATTTGTGAGCCCTAGGTTGACACTTTCTTCTAGTTGAATAGCACACCCCCAATTATTTAATTAATTAATTAATTATTATTTAAGACCCCTTACCTTCCATCTTAGAATCAATGTATTGTTTCCAAGGTAGAAGAGTGGTAAGGGCTAGGCAATGGGGGTTAAGTGACTTACCCAGGGTCACACAGCTAGGAAGTGTCTGAGGACAGATTTTACCCAAGACCTCCCATATCTTGGCCTGGCTCTCCAGCCACCTAGCTACCCCACCCTCTCCTTTTTAAACAGAGGGAAGGAATAAGCAGTTTACAAATATTGTCTCACTTGTTTTCCACAATAACCTTGGGATATAGGTGTTATTATTCATTCTTTGTAATTAAGGAAATCTATGTAGTTAAAGGGTAAGTGGCTTGCCCAGAGTTGAGCTATTAAGTTCTAAAGGTTGAATTTGAACTCAGTTCTTTCTGACTTAAGTCCCAGCATTCTAGAGCTACACCTAGCTGCCCAGGTGAGTAGAGAAGGGAGATGACATCCAAAGTGTGACAAAGCTCCAGTAACATAATAGCAGATCCACAGGAAGCACTAAACCCACAAGAATCAAATTCATCACCACAGAACACAGACTTAGAGCATATTACTAGGCAACAGATAGAAAAAGAATTGGGAAATACAGAAATCACTGAAATAGGGTCAGACCAAGACATAAAACCTGGGTTAACAACACCTGACACAGAATTACAACAGGCCACTGAACGAAAGCTAATGAAAAACCTGGAGAGTAGTTAGTGACCAAGAGTCAGACTCAGACCTAGATGATACAATACCAAATGGTACAATAATAGTTGAACAAAAATGTGATGAAGAACAGGAACCCTATGAGTACATTAAGCTTTATGATAAAGTTCACAAAGATTTAGATGAGTAGGACACAAATTGGCATAGTGAACACCTGAATTCAGAACAAACAAGCTTTTATGATTCTGATTCTGATGAAGCAATTGAAAATGTAGGAAACTCTTTATCAGTAGAGGAAATACTGTATATTGCAGGAGTCAGTAGTTATGTAGAATTTTGTAAGAAATATAACTTAGGGGACAGTGACAATGAATTGGAAGTAACATGATAGAGAACTTGGTACCAGGACTGATTTGAGTTCTATAGGGTAGCAAACAACATGAAACCTTATAAGAACCCAGACTGGTACTAGGCATAAGATCTGACACATGAAAGGAAAGGAAACTTTAATCAAATCAGGAAAAACTCCTAAGCCCATAGTGACAATCCCTGGCTGGGAAAAAAAAAACTGAGACAAGTCCATGAACCCCAGTAAATGTAGATGAAAAACATCCAAGATGCTATTGGAACATCTTACCCAAACAAAAATTATTTCATGAAACCAAGAATCTGAAACCATAAGCACCAAATCAGATTACCAATATCCCTCATCCTCCACCTTTAAAAAAAAAATCTTTCTGGGGGAGAAAGAGAGGGAGGGCATCCCATGAAGATATTAACTAAAAGTTTCACGCATCTCATGTTAAATATCATTATGCCCAAGATAACACACCAAAAGACAACTTAATGGAAACCCAAGAATCTGTTCAAACACAGACTCCCCAAGAACAACCCTTGATAAATAAACATAGAGCCCATGAATCCAACAAAATTGCACAAGAAGAAATAGAGATACTGAATAGAGACAGTGAAACTGAAATCGAATAATATCCAAGACAGATAGTATAAATTTGGGTTAGTTAGATCAGGGAGGATTAGCGTAGCCTGTGAAACACAGGAGAAGTGGTTCCTTGCAGAACCTGGGAGTTTATTTGCGTGGATTTAGAATCCCTTCGAATTATTAAACCTATGTACGAATTTCAAATCTCAAGTCTAGACTAAAATATCATTAACCTCTGCAATCAACCACATAGGAATAGAATAATTGCCTTACAATCACACATTAAGAAAGATACCTACATTCATTACAAAAAAGAAAATCTCACTTGTACACATGAGGATGGCACAAACATCCTGTATAAAGTTTCACTTACATGCATCAAAATATTCACTCTTACATGCACACACACATTAATCTTACACACACGCATGATCCTGTAGTTCCGGATATCTGAGATCATCTTTCAAGGTGAGACAACAGGCAAGTATGTATCCTGTAAAGGGGAAGGCACCCTGGACCTGTGACAAACGTCAAGCAATACCAAAGGATGGAAGATACACAGACAACTGGAAAGAACTTTGAATCAAAGACATTATGGGGAATGAACTTCAGGAAAATGAGTCATGTAAGATTAATTGCCGATCACATTAACTTCACATATAGGGAAATACATTCACATGTACATTGGAATAAATATGCATCCACCATGGCATATCTAGAACATGAACAAATTTTACACTGACATTAGGGGCTGTGCCATAAATAAGGACAAGCCATAAATTGTATATCTGTAAATAAATCTCTACTATCAGAAGATATATATGTATATATGTATTTAAATAACATGTGACATATGTAAATATGTATAAATAACAGACATGTATATATGTAACATAATAATGATCTAATCCACTAATATAGATAGAAAGGAGAGTTTAAATACTATTAATAGACAGGGACAGAGTAGTTTAGGGTGTAAAAGGGAATATTGTAACTAGAGAGGTAACATAGAGTCAGAATAAATCAGATTTCATTAGATATAAGTTAATATATATATACACCTATAAATGTTACGAATTGTTACATTGGAATTAGCATTATATAAGGCACAGGATAGTTCAATTTTACTTAAGATTTAAATTTTATATTGATTGTAATAGGAATGACTTTTGTATTAAGAAATTGTTATATTCTAAAAATTTTGTTGGCACATAATCCTAACCCTCTTCCCACAACTCAGTCTTAGCATAAGGTAGGAATTTAGATTAGCAAATAGACAGATTAGGATCAGATTTATTATTTTGGGAGGGGGGAGGTTAGATGGGAACAATAAGTAACATAGCTAGATTAGAATAGACATAGAAGGTAAGTAACTGGCATGGGCCAGGGTGGCACCACACAAACAACAGGAAATGGAGGATTTCTGACAGAAGCTGGCACTAGAGAAAAAGTGCCAAGCTGAAGAGTATGTGAAATTGATCACCTCAACAGGGGAGGGGCCCCAGGAGTGGAATCCGGAGGAGGAGGAGACTCTGGCTTGGAGAACAGTGAGGGTCTCTTGGTCTTGAGAAGCCGAAAAGAGAAGTTGGGAAAAAGACTTTCTCCTGAGGGTTACCCATTTTTCCTGCTAGTGACTGGAAATCTGTCCCCCCAACACTTCCCAATTAAAGGGACTTTCTGAAGAGAAACCTGAGCAGACTTTACCTCAGCTCTTGTTGCCCAGGGGTGAGTCAACCTGCCTTTCTCTCAGGAGGCTCAGGCTCCCAAGGCCCTAGTTCCCCCCAAACTGGAGGAGGGAAGGGAAAGGGTTTAGATAGAGACAGGGACTCCCTTCCCCCACTTTCCTTTTCCCATTCTTCCCTGCCCATTGTTCCTTTTGTATTACCTGATTGAGTTAACATTAAAAGTTATCTGTTCCCCAAGCTGAATGTCAGTGAATGGATCAAGGGGAGACCTTTTGGTCTCGAGTAGTGGAGGGGGGACAAGAGGGACAAGAGTGAATTGGGGAGAGCAGCTTTAGCTAAGGAGGGAAGACAGAAGGAGGAAAAGCTTCAAACCCCTTCTCCTTTCTCTGAGCCAACCCGTTACATCTGCTATCTCCCCTGTACCCCGCTTTGAGAAGGGGGCATTCTCCTTTCTTTCTCCCTCTCCATACTAAAAGTCCAAACTTCCCTCGGGATACAAAACTTCTTTCTTTTATCTTTTTTTTTTTTAATACAAAGGACACAAACTAGTAATCAATAGAACCAGATATTGGATCCTGGTCCTCTGATTGTACATTAATTATTCTTGCCATTATATCACCATAGCTCCTGGAAGCTGGACCTTATGCCATGTCAGAGAAGCCAAGATTCAAAACTAGTGAGAACACCATGAAAGGTAGCATCTCAACACCTATTGAACCCTTTATCTTCCCAAACAGCCCTCAAATCAGGTTAAATTAATGGGGTTAAAAACAGATTTCAATATGAAAACCAAAAAGTAGAAGGTAGAGGGGTGAATGCAGAAAACATCTTTATTTGAAACAGTACCAAATATTAAAGCAACTCTACATGTAACAGAAGAACCAGCTGTTCCTAGTTTATGTAAACACAGGTTTTGTTCCAAAAGTTTATTTGGAACCAAGTTTGTTTGATCCAACTGTTTGGAACTCACCATGTAATTTCCCCCAGAAACACTGCTCTGAAGGGCAGTTGGGCTCCTAGGCTAGCCCTCAGAAGACTATTTAACACATAAAGCTCTGGAAATAAACTCACCAGAGATCCAAACCACAGCTTGTAACAATATCTTAATAGAAAAACATTCAGAAATTTAACTGAAATCTCCAAGAACATATTTTATCCCGAGATAAAGCTGAGAGCAAAATCTGGGACAACCTCTTTTCTTGCATGATATGTGTGACACAAGGGACATCAAAAAGTGATAAATATTTCTTATTTCTACTAGGTTCAAGGCATTATGATACATGTTGGGGATGCAAATACAAAAACTAAAACAGCCCTTGCCCCCAGGGAGCTTACATTTCTCCTTGGGGAGGGGATACTACATGTACACTTATAAGTAAAGACAATTGTATGTATTTATACACACACACATATAAAGTTATGCAGGGGCAGTGAGGTGGCTCAGTGGATTGAGAGACAGGAGGTCCTGGGTTCAAATTTGACCTCAGACACTTCCTAGTTGTATGACCCAGGGCAAGCCACTTAACCCCAATTGCCTAGCCCTTACTGCGCTTGTCTCTTGGAATCAATACTAAATATTGACTCTAAGATTGAAGGCAATGGTTAAAAAAAAGTCTTGCAAAATATTTTTGAAAGGAAGAGAGTGCTAATAACTGAGGGATCTAGAACGGTTTTATGGAGTAGGAGGCAGGAGTTAGTCGGTGAAGCAAACTCGAGATTATCTCCAGCAGAGCTGAGGAGGGAATGTATTCCAGCAGGGAAGACACAAAAGCCTTGCTGGCCCAAGTCACAGCAGGAGACAGAATGTTGTGGACAGAAACCATTAGCTAGTCATTTTGACTGGAATGGAACATTGAAGAAAAGCAATGGGAAATGACTGGAAAGGTAAGTGAGTGGGAGAAGTTGGATTTGGACTGCCTCATAGAATGAAAATCCCAGTTAAGGACCAGTGTTATGGATTTGTGATTCACAAGTTGAATTTCTAGAATTTGAACAAGTTTTTATTTGTTTGCATTGTTAAAGGGACACACTGTTTTATGGTCTCTGGGTAGCTGATTAACCAGAAGAGGTGGTTTTAAGACACAACTAGGGTTGAGCTGGAAATGTAATTAATAGTCCTGCTCCCAGGTACAGACATAGGGAGGGAGATGTAGCTCATGTTCACCTGTCATGACACTTAAAATTAGTTTTTTATGTGATTCTGTCCTGGAACTGGATCTGGTTTGAATAGAGAATCTGAGAGGATTTTCTCTCCTTCACATTTTCTGCAGGCCTCTAGAAACCAAAGGAAAGAAGCAGAAACAGTCTTTCCCTAGCATTGAACTGTGTTCCTAATTAAGAATATCAAACACACTCCCAAACTTGATGGTTTCTGGAAGCTCAGGTCAAGCTTGACATTGTCTGCTTCTGAAAGTCACTCGGCCACAAATGCCCACCACTTCCTCCTCAGGCATCCATCTTCTTTTAATTCAGCTGTTCTCACTGAACAGGCAATGAGACAGTGAAGGGGAGCAGATACTTAAGAGTCTGTCTCTTGTTCCACAGCTCGGTGCCTCCACAGTGACCGAGGGAGATGTCAAGGAAAAGAAAAGACAAAGGGAAAATCCATCCATTTTAGAAGAAAGATCTGCATTTGCTATATCCTTGCCTTTAACTGGTACAAAACATACATATATACACACATACATGTGAATATATAATATATGTCTATTTTAGAAGTTGCTTCTGTAATAATGCAATAACATATTCTTACCTTTTTAAGTAATATACAACCAGTTAGTAAGAATCCCAAACCTTTTCTCCTCTGCTTCTCTGTTTAAGGGAATGGATTCTGGACCCAACAAGTAATTTCCTGTTTCTACCATCTTCTGCCAATCCACCCCGCGTACCCTTTGGATTAATCTTTCTTATGCTGGTTGTGATATCCTTCTGCTGTAAAACCTTTAGAAACACCCTAATGATTAAAAGGTAGAGTGGACAGAGTGCCAGGCTTGAACTTGGAGGATCCAAGTTCAAGACTATCCTCAGACACTTACTAGCTGGGCAAGTTATTTAATCCTAGTTGCCTCAGTTTCCTCATATGTAAAGTGAGATAGAGAAGAAAATGGCAAACAACTTCAATATTTTTGTCAAGAAAATCCAGAATGGGTTTAGGAAGATTTGGTACAACTGAAACTAAATAACAGGTTATAACTCCTTTGCTTGGTATTCAAGACCTTTTAAATTTAACCACCATACTTTCCCAGTCTCATTTCATGTTATATCCTCTTCAGTAGAGCTAATTTGGATTTTCTGTCCCCCCCAAATATGTTCTATGCTTTTCTGCCTCACTCATATTATTTCCTATGGCTGGCATTAACTCATTCCCTATCTCCACTTGATGAATTGCTATCCATCCTCTAAAGCCTAGTTCAAATGCCATCTTTTCTAGGAATCTTCTGATTTTCCTCTCATTAACATTATTTCCCTGCTCATAGGCAAACTACAACTTTGATTTGTATTTCTCTAATAAATGTATATTTTGTATACAGCTATATTTATGCCTATGCCTACATCATTATCTAGTTTGAGATCTTATTGTCTTCCTTGATTGTTTGTAAGCTCCTTAAGGGCAGGGATTATTTCATTTTTCTCTTTGTAACTCTAGTACCCACCATGATGTCTGGTAAAGAGTATGGACTTAATGCAAGCCCATTGATCAACTGACTTGAAATGCATCATTATATATTATGATTATCTGTTTATGTGTCATGTCTTGAAATGGATTAAAAACTCCATGAAGGGAAAGATCATGTGTTAGCTAAACTTTTTATTCCCCTTGCCCAGTCCCTAGCACAATGCTCTGTAGTAGCAAATGTTGAATAAATATTTGTTGAATCAAATTGAGCAGACTCCTTACTTTACTGTCCACACTATATCCTCTTGTGGCTCCCCTGCACTCCCTAGGACTTATTCTTCCTGGTCAGCTACTATTTCTCTCGAAAACATCCCCAGGATTCCCCTTGCCATCTCCTGACCTGGTTGTCTTTGCTTGAGTCAGAAAAAAAAAAGACATTGCAAATGCTTTTTGCTCCTCTCACTGGACAGGTATATTTGGTACAGCAACTGCACAGTGTGCATTCTTTGAAGACAAGGCTTTGAAATGTTGTAGACTCAAATGTGCACCAACAAAGGTTTTCTAAAAAAAAAAATTAAACAGAAAATGTTGGTGCCAAGGCACTGCCGATAGCAGACTTCAGGAACTCAGTGCTAGCCTAGTACCATATACAATTTAATGATCAATTTTATCCTTTGTTGATGATGTTGACAGAGGAGTCAATTAAAGAGAGAACTCTTCAAAAGCCACTGTGTTGTGATTTTTTTTTTTGCATTTACATAGGACTTACAGGAAGAAAGGTGATGATGTGGCAGAGGAGACTGAGGACAGATCTTGTGGTCTGATAAACTTGATCCCAGTTTTTGCCTCTGACAAAGACTAGGTATGTGGCCAAAGGCAAGTCACTTCATCTCTCAGTGTCCCAGCAAAATTTTCAAGATCACAAATTTCAGAAGAGTTGCTGTATCTGATGTGGCAGCTAGGTAGCACAGTGGATAGAGAGCCAGGCTGGGAGTCAGGAAGACTTGAATTCAAACCCAGTCTCAGATATTTACCAGCTGTGTGATCTTAGGCAAGTCACTTAACCCAGTTTGCCTCTGTTTCCTCATCTGTAAAATGTGCTGAAGGCAGGAAGGGCAAACCACGCTAGTATCTTTGCTAAGAAAATCCCAGATAGAATCATGAAGAGTTGGACATGACTAAAACAACTAAATAACAACAACAAATCTGTTGTGGCCAGAGAGTTTCTAGGCTAGAAACTTGAAGGCAGGACTGTTCTTACCTTTCTTTGTAAGCCCAGTACCTGATATAGTGTTTAATATGAATGCTTGCTGCAAACGAATCTCAAAATAAAGCAAATTCAAACGCACCACAAAAATTCAGAAAATGCTATATTCAGGTGCATTTGAATATGATTCTTCATTACCTTATAAGGCAGGAGAAAAATAATTCAACACAGAATGTAAAGCACTGAGGCAAATTGCTACATGCACCATGACCCAACCCCTGGAAGGGTGTTTTGGTTCCACCTTTAACACAGGGTTTTGCCTGGGAAAAGTTGAGAAGGACCATTCTGTCTCAAAGCGACCTGGAGGTTACTAGGGGCAATCTGAAGACTGGCTGGAAGTGAATGACTATAATAAAATGAGTTGCTATTGGGAAAGTTTCAATATGATGCCTTGGAGGCACATTCATTCCCTGTTTAACTTTAGAATTTTACCAGTCTGCCAACTGGGCATGATCATTTCTATCTATTTGTCTCACATTCTATTCCTTATTGTCCACATTAGGGGCTAAGTTTATCTGTAGCCCAGAGGGCATGTCTGAGTCATGAAGAAGAATAAAAGATCCTGTCCATCAGCACATCTTTCTTCAAATGTCAGGCAGGGGAAAGGGAAGCAAGTGGATATAATAGAGCCTAGGATATTGTGCTGAATCAGGTAAATGGTCAAATTCACTGAACCTTCTTACATTTTGGCTTTTCTGATCTCATCCACTCACCCACCAGAGGCAGGGTCAAGTCAAATATAGAGCAAGAGCCCTATACTGGGGATCAGGAAAACAGGTTTAAATCCTGGCTCAGTTGCTATTCCTGGACAAGTTATTTCACCTCTCTATGTCTAAGTTTTCTCATTTGTAAAATAAAGGGTTTGGACTTGATGGTCTTTAAGGTCTCTTTCAGGTCTAAATCTATGATGCTTTGAGCATCTCAATCCCTTGGATCATAGCATGGAGTAGATACTCTCATACCAGCCCAAGCTGTCTTTTCAGGTTTTGCTTCATATCCTTCCAACTTCAACACAGCTTCTCTTTCAAAGTTATAGAACACTTGCCCAAAGTTTTGCCAAATTATGGGTATATATTAACCTTAATTTGAATAGACATAGCAGGGGTAAAGATATGTTTTTATTTTCCCGGGGGGGGGGGGGAGAGAAGGCATAGAGGGTATGGACCCATCCAAAGTTAAAGAAAATTTGATTGGTCACCATCTTACCTGGCAGGGATAACTGATAAACTATATCCAATTGAACCTAGTGAAGTTTAAATGAATGTGAAATTTTTAACTCAAATAAGATAATACATATAAAAGGGTTTGTGAACCTTAAAGCCTTTAGCTTTTTGTATGTAAGTCATTCACACTAGATACTATTATTGTTTTTCTTATTCTAACAGATGCCTTTAATATCCTTTGTGTGATCTTCCATGACCACTTAAAGAATTGCTTTTTTTATTAGAACTGGGATGAAATGGAAATGTGACCACTCATGGATGCTTCTCTTGATTTTCTGTTGGTTTCACTTGTCACTACTACAAAAATAAAATGGAACTCCTACCTTTTAGGAAGGAGTGATGTATCATAAGGGCCAGGAATTAATAACAACTAGCCTGGTTGGTTATTTTATAGATAGAGGGAGAGGATGAGCCTGGGGTCCATAGGGAACCATCTAGGTGATATGTAAAAAAGAAACCCCCTCAAAACATTAAAGTTAGTCAAAAGAGTAATGCTTACAAGAGCATAGAAAAGTTGAAAGGAATTTTAGAGATCATTGGTCTAATCCCTTTATATTAAAGATCTCATAGGTAATCATCTGGGTGATGTAAAAAAAGAAAAAAATTAAAATCAAAATATAAGACTTCCTAGTGTCATAGATTTAGAGTGGGAATGGATTTTAGAGGTCATTAGTCCAATCCCTTTATCTTAAAGATGAGGAAATTGGGGAGCATAGAGATAAAAGGGTTTGCCCAGTGTCTTATAGGAAGTAAAGAGAAGAGCTGAGGCTTTAATCCAATTCTTATAATTATAAAACTCAGCTCTTCCACTATATCAGTCAAACCATGGTTCTTAAACTTATAAACTATGTAATTTTAGGTCTTTCTCATTATCCTCACCTGGAAAATAGGAAAATATAGATATTATCTACCTCACTATGTCAGGCTGGAGGTCCATATGAAATAATACATACAAAATGCTTCAAAATCCCTGAAAACCTATGTAAATGACAGCTATTTTTTGGACTAGATGTTAAGGAGGTGCTTAATAAATGCTTTTCCCCTTCCCTTTCCCTTTCCCCTTGAATACCAGGCAGAGAAAAGACTTCCTAAAAGTAAATACCAGCTGATTTAAGCCATAGCAACAATACTGAGTCATGGGCCCCAGATATAGCTTCCAGCTTTCCTTGGGAGCTTAGTCATCTCTGGTTTACCAGGCAAGGTGCTATGCATGGCTGTCTATCACTTAATAGCCTTCTCAGACAGCTTTTAATAGATTGGAGAGCTGTACAATTATAATCTGGAAAAAGGCCATTTCCTTTGGCACCCTGTTATCAGAGAAGTAATGGAAATTCATCAAACACACAATAGTTTTTATTGATGTTGGAAATTGGCATCTGAGTGAGGGCATCTATAAATGTATGCCTATCTATGTATGGCCAGTACTGAAGGAGCCTCAGAACTTGATGGATGATGACGACTGTGAGGCTGGGAGGAGGAATGGTACTGATTTTCATCTTCAGACTTCACCCCCAAATTTATGGGTTGAAATATTTCGTATTACATTTTTGACATATATTCAATATTACAAATGGAAGCAGAGCAGATAGAGTTGAGAGTCCTTGAGGCTACCCTTAGTGGTTCTCCTTATAGAGATTGAGATGCTTAGAAAACTCAACAATGGACCTTAGTTTACATTCTGGTTTAGTTCCCATTCTGGTTTAGTTCACAAGTGATTATACATTTCATTTTTTTTTCTCTCCCTCTTCTTTGCTTCCTGACCTTCTTTCTCCTCCAGGAGCTGACTTGGGATGAGATATTTGGGGATGTTAACCTTTTCTTTGCTGAATCCATAGATAGCAACATCATTCTCCTTGTCATCAATCATCTTCAAGTTAATTTTACAATGAAAGGGCTAAAAATTCTGAAGTTTTATAAGGTCTGAAAGCATATGCCTTTGTATTCCTTAAAATGTTTTTTTTTTTCTTAAAAAGACTGTGTCTCCCTATCTCCATCAGCTCGGAAGCACTCAAAGATCAGGTCCTAGTCTGATCAGCAGAGGAAACTGAATCTACTCTATTTTCCTGAATTGGGTTGCTTTCCCCTTCCCTAGGCAATCTCATTCTGGAGTCACTGTAAGTCAGACTTAGTGTCAATACCTGAGCAGTTTAGGTTACAGATCAAAATTCCTAAGCTCAAGAAATCCACCAGCCTCAGCCTCCCAATTAGCTGACCTAAGTTTTTCTTTCTTTCTATTTTCCTACCCACCCCTTTTTTAAAAAAGAACACACAGTGAAGACTAATGACAAGCCTTAGCAGGCTACATGCTTATTTTACAGATAAAGAAAATTACTAGAAAAGGGCTACTTTTCACATGAAGTCTTTCCTGATCTCTCCAATTACTCCTAAATTAACTTGTATTTAACTACTTCATATTTATTCTTCTTATATTTATTCTGGGCATTCTTGAGCATGTCACTGTTGCTTCTCTTATTAGAAAGTACACTACTATGAGTAAAGATTGTTTCATCCTTATATAAGAGATAATGAGGCTGTTCTTTGTGTCAGGTCACCTCCAGATTCATTGTCAGTGAGACTTATTAAGTGTCTACTGTGTGCCACACTTTGCTAAGCACTGGGGACACCAAGAATGACAAATGTCAGTCCCCACCCTTAAGGAGTTCCTAGTCTAATGGAAAGACAACAGGGAAAACAATGTACAAACAAAATTGAGATGAGATAAATTGGGAAGACATTAGCATGAAGGGGAAGTCATGTAAGCAATTCTAATTTGACTTACAATTCTCAGGAGTTTTGCTCCTGATTGTGTGTTTAGGAATTACTTTAGTCTTTTTTGGAAATGTCAGCACTGGATATATATCCGAAAAGAAATGTGTTTCCTCCACCACAGCAGTTTTAAAGAAATAGGAATATGAGCTTTTATATCCTTACTCTTAAGAGAATATGTTAAGGCTTATAGACTTGTTAAAGGAGGTGAGAAAAATGTAGCCTAGAGTTCAAAGAGACCTTAGAGGTCACCTAGTTTAACCTCTCTTTTTATGCATGAGTAAACTGAGGTCCAGATGGTCAAAATGTCTACTCTAAGGTCACACAGGTAGTTAAATGGGAGTTCAAATGACCTTGGGCCAGTCATTTAAAATGATCTGTGCTATATGGTTAGTAATAGGTCGTCACTCACAGGTTGCAGAAAAGGGCATATGAGATAAAATATTAAAAACATTTTGCAAATCTTAAAGCCCTATGTAGATGACTGAAATTATTTTTATTTCAGGTAAAAATTATTATTTTTAAAGGGGAAACCAAAAACATGACTTAGAAGTCCTAAGCAAGACCTTTTTTCCTTTCAAAATGTTTGGGATAAAAATAATAATAATAACATTTATATAATACTTTAAAGTCTACAAAACACTTTACATATATTATCTTATTTTATCCTCACAACAACTCTGGGAGGTAAGTGTTGTTATTCTAATTTTACAGATGAGGAGACTTAGAAAAATAGAGTGACTAGTCCAGGTCAAAGAGCTGATAATAGGTGCCTGAGGCAGGATTGAAACTCAGGTCTTCCTGACTATGCCACTTAGCAATAATAACTATAGTATTTATGTAATACCATAAGATTTTGGTCAGGTGACCAACACAATGGAGGACGAGACATTTTCTATGATTCTTGATTTCTCAAACCTCTCCAAAACAGAAATTATGCACCAGAGATAACGCAAATTTGGTTTTATCTATGATCTAGGACAGTGTGTACCCAAAAGACGCTAAAGAACAAAACCATGAACATATGCTTATTCCAAATAAATACATCATCCCTGCTCCTATTGCCCACCATGCTACTGGCAGGAAGGCTGTACTGGCTTACCCAAGGAGCCAACCTGTGGTCTTCTAACTCCCTTCTCCTGTCACCCCTCCCTATTTCTAGTGCTGGGGTGATATGGCTCCAGCATACAGAAATTTTCTGGGTCCTCAATGGTCAGCTTGGTGGTGGTATTCAGTGTGGGAAAAGATTTTTTTTCAGGAAAACAGAGGAACAGAGAGAAAGATGTAAGACACATACGTGTAGGCTTGAAATATACCTCAACTTCAAACCCCAATTCTTCCCTCTCTTTCCAGAGCCTCAGAGACCCAAACTCCAAGTGACAGAACACATTTTAGGATTTGGTAGCCATAATGTAACAGTGCTCTGAATTCTTGGGCCAGAGAACTAAGGAAAAAAGGTAATGGGACAAGATGCTGGGATAGCACATCATGTATAGAGGGGGTTCTGTGGCACTTAACTGAACCTGCAAGAGAGATCTGTGTTTGATATCTACCTAAATTTCCATCCATTCAAAAATTACTTGGTGTAGAATCCCACTGGTAAACCATGAATGCCTTAGTGGGGTAAGAGGCTGAGATATTTTGAGATCCACTTTCAGAGGGGAGAGGATCAGAAAGTGAGCAATAGGTGAAAATAAGGGGGGGGGGGGAGACCAAAATTACCAAAGATCTCAACAACTAGAAAATTTGAAGATCTTGGACCCAAACAGATAAATCAATGGGAGAAAATTAACACCAGAAGGAAATATGATCTTCAGATCTAGTAAACAAGTTCAGACATCTGCAAATAACTACTGTAAAATGAAGCAAAATAATCCAACTTTTGATAAGATGAAATTTGAGAAGATAGAGCTATAACACAAATGGTTCAAAAGAGAATAAGAAGTAGGAGAGGAAAATTTATATCTGGATAACAAAAGTAATTGGCAGAAAAGATAAACTTGAATTTGTGATAGAAAGTCTCATGAAATAAACAAATGAGAGAACTGGTTGAGAATATAAATATACTGAAGTAAAGGGCAATCTGGAAGAAAAGCAAAAACAATTAAAAGAAAATATGATCTCTATTAAAATGAAACATACCAACTTCACAGCCTGGACATCTAGAAACAACCTTTATGTCTTCCAAAAGAATACATATTAAAAAAACCCTGAACACCATAATGGAAAGAAAAAACCAACAACAAAGTAAAAACAAGAAAACTCCCCAGAACTTTTCAACACAGAAAGTGAAATATCGAGTGAGAGAATTTATAGATTGCCACCAGAAAATATCAGACTCTAACTCTAACTCTAAGACACAGTGGTTAAATTTAACAATTCAATTCAAAAACAAGTTCTGCAAGTGAGAATAGAAAAAACTCTCAAATACAAAAGAATGAGAATTTGAAGAACAAGAGACTGTTTTGTACCACTGAAAATATAGGAGGGAATGAAGCAATGGGTTTTGAAGAGTGACAGAGCTCAGGAGGCAACCCTATGGTGACATTGAAAATCTGAGCTTAATTAGAAATTAAAAAATATGGACATTCAATAAAAAAGAGGCATTTGGAGCACAATGCTATGATGTTTACAAATCATTTTCCTCAGAGCAACTCTATGAGGTAGAATAAACATTATTCCAACTTTATAGAACTCTCATTAGCTTTCCCATGGTCATATTGCTGTTTTAAGTGTTAAAGACAGGACTTAAATTCAAGAGTCCAGACTTGTAGCTTAATGTTCTTTCCATTATGTAACTCTATCCTCTTCCTTACAGTATTCCCTAACACAGATATTGCCAATTCTTTCCATCCACAAGCCACTGATTAGACAAGTTTAGAGATTGGTTTCTGCTCTTGGGACAAGTAGGTGAAGACTTTTATGATGAAGCCCCCAACATGGCCCAGTACCAAGAATCTTTTCTTCTCTTGGTGCCCTGTACCTGTTGCTCAGATGTGATTCTCATAGATTTTCCCCAAAACCTTTTTGGGGGGAGGTTTCTCACCCCTGCTGTTCAGATTTCTTCCTTATTTTCTAAACCTATTGCTTCTGCTAACTTTTAAGAACTGGCTGATCCATCAAGACTTGCTTCAAACCCTCAAGAATCTTGATTTTTTTTATTCTGATTCCATAAACAACAGACACTCATGCCTTGATGATGATATGAAGCATGTGTGTAGGGGAAGAAGTAACTCTTCAACAGAAAGCATATCTTCCAGTTCCATTTTATAATGTCTGAAAGCATGCATCTTTCTACACTCCGATCCAATGCCTAAAATACAGAGAATACTCTGGACAGCAAAATGGTTTAATTCAATTCAACAAACGTTTACAGAGAAGAGCAGCTGGTATAATTCTG
The DNA here is from genome assembly GCF_027887165.1 of Monodelphis domestica. Lineage (NCBI taxonomy): Eukaryota > Metazoa > Chordata > Mammalia > Didelphimorphia > Didelphidae > Monodelphis > Monodelphis domestica. Next base: position 224,815,240 of record NC_077231.1, on the reverse strand, counting down.
GAATTCAGATGGCTTTGAAAACATAAGAAAACAAATGGGCAAAAGCTGAACTATAATCACAAAGCTTTCCTAATGCTTGGGATCTGTCTGTTGAAAAATCCAGAGCACACAGTCATGTCTTTCATGACCTGACTTTGGAGCCAGACTATGTATCCATTAAGGACTCTCTACTCCTGTCTGAGATATAAAACCACCAAAAGAAGTTAATATTTATTAATTTGAAAAATACACGCAGACACCCAGACTGGATATGCCTAGCAAAATTGATTTTACTTTTAGGCTTTATTGATCATTGAACTGGCAATTGGTACAGTGATTTTTACAGAGAAAAAAGTTTTCTCTTTCTTTCCTTTTTTTTTTCATTGAGGATGGAACTAAAATTTCCCTTATGTCTAGCTATACAGAAAAAACATATATACAATATTACAAATATTTGAAGGATCTTTCCCCCCCCCCCCCCCCAGTGTCAAGTATGCCAAAGACTCCATCCATCAATACACATGACAACTCATCAGTGACAGGTACTTGGAATTGTCTGAAATACAAAGAGACTTGCCTATGGTCACAAAGTTAGTGAGGTCAGAAGACAGATTTGAACCCCAGTTTTCCTGATTCCAAGCCAAGCACTTTAATGAATATGCCCTCCCATTTCTACATCTATAGATTACCACAATATAATCATTCTTCATAAAACATTATGGTTTTATTCTCTTTTAGTAGAATAAATTATTCAAGAGCTCTAATTGAATATAAAACAGTAAGTAGTTTATACACACACATATATACATACATGTATTTTTTACGCATAGCTTCTCTTCTGTAAATGACTGAATAAGGCCTTCTCAATCAATACACTTATTTATCTATGTTAATAGTCAATTCATTTGTCTCTCTACCCAGTGACAAGCAGCCTATGCTTTTTAATAGCAGACTCTTTTTTAAACCTAGAGTATTATCTTATGAACAGGACTCAGGAAGCTGGGATTAAAAAATAAAAACCTTGAGAAGAGGTTACCTCTGAATCCATTGGGTTCTTTGACCAATAATTGCATTAACAACAACCTGGAAAAAGCATTTGTTCATTGTACACAGAATTGAGCTACCATTCCCCTCCCTCCCAATCTGCTCTTGACTTTTTACTATATTATTGTTCAGTAAAAGAGACATATCCAGTCTCTGTCCCCATTCTCACTTCACTATGTCATCCCTAATATAAATCTTTTTTTCTCACCTGAAGTTTTTAATACCAAAGTAGAATACTGAATCTTGATGATAAAGTGACTCTTAATGGCTTTAAATATACAATTAGCCATTCAAGCCACGAAGTCCATTGGCAAAGGTTAACCTTGTTTGTACAACTTTCTTGATGTGCCATCTGTTTTCTTTAAAAATGAGTTTAATTTAAAAGCTATGAGGCAGGCAGGAGGCACTCCAGGGTCTCAAATGTCTGAACAACTTGGTCCAAACTTTTTTTTAAATCTTATTTTGGTTCTATTCTCTAAAAGATTTGCAAAATACTGCATAAACCATGCCCTATTCCATTGTTTCTCCACAAGTTCCTCCAAATAGGCATTTTTCTCTTCTCATTTGTTTACTGCCTGTCAGAAGGTTTATTGGAAATAAATTCAGATGAGCTACACAGATGGGTTATATTCATTAACACCCATCACATTCACACTGAGAAGTGTGAATATTCAAGTTACTGATGAAATAGGGATTATTTGGTAAATCTATAAAGTAATCAGCAGTGGAGCTGTTTCAGAGTAGAAGAATAGTTCTTGTGCCTGAAAGAACAGCTTAAGGCATAATTAAGTTTGGTTCAATAAGCATTTATCATTCATTCATTGATTCATTCATTTATCAAGAATTTAATAAGCACTAATTTTACATCAAGCACTATGCTGTGTGCTGGAGATGACAAAGACAAAAAAAATCTAAATTTCCTCAACTCTCATAGAGTTATTATGCCCTATTAGAGGAAAATAATATGTTGGCAGAAAATTAAACAGCAAGTTTTTTACAAAGTAATTTATGGCAGGATAATCTTTGGGGGTTAGGAACAGCCTCCTGTTTCTATATATTTAGGAGAAGAGGGTTCTATGTAATTGAATTTTTCCTGGAAATTAAAGCTTACTCATTTCAAACAACAAAAATCTTTTTCTACTCATTATTCGTATAAACAGGTTGATAATGAAAAATATATCTTTAACCCTTGGCTCTGCACATACTGGACTATATATATATATATATATATATATATATATATATATATCTTCTCACTTCTACCTCTTAGAAGTCATAGTTTCCTTCAAGATTCAGTTCAGGGTCCACCTCAGAAGAGGGACCTTTTCTGACTTCCTGCTAGTTATTAGTTTTTCCGATTCCCCAAATTATATCATACTTATTTAGCTGTTTACGTGTTATTTTCTCACAAGAGAATGTAAGCTCCTTGAGGGACATTGTTTTTGTTTTATCCTTCTATTCCTGGCTGGGTCTGGGTCAGCACGTGGTAGTTTTGTTTTTTTCTTGTCCACATCTGTGATTTCGTTTATATAGGGAGTTCTTAATGAAGGAACAACTGTACTGTTGTGTGACTTCTAGTCTTAGGAAAGGCAGTGAGGTGGCACAGAGGACAGAGTGAGGGGCCTCATGGCAAGAAGACTCATCTTCTTGAGTTTGAATCTGGTTTCAAACACTTAATAGTTGTGTGACCCTGGGCAAGTACTTAATCCTGTTTAACTCAGTTTCCTCAGCTATAAAGTAAAGTGGTAAAGGAAATGGCAAAACTATTCCGGTACCATTGCCAAGAAAATCCCAAATAAGATCACAAAGAGTTGTTTAAGTAGAATTAAAGTCATACTAATTCCAAGGTCACCTTTTATTCATTTTGCTTTTTGAAGAATTCTTGCTGAATGATTTAATTACAAAGACATCAATGATTTAAAAATTAAAATATAACTATTCATATTTATGATATTACATAAATGTAGTGAAGATAATCTTCTAAGTTCTATCTTTTTCATTTTATATTATTTTGACTTTTACATCTTCCTCTACCTTCACATTAATCATGCTTTATAGGGCAACAGCCTCTACTGCCTTTATATATTATTTTTCAATTACTAACATAGGTTATTTCCAGCTTTTCACTTTTATAAATTATATAGTTATCAAAATCTCTATTTTTAAGACAATTTTTTTCCATTTTAATTATTGCTTTGGTCTATAGTCCCAGTTATGGGAATCAATAGGTATGACTATTTTTATGTTTGTTACATATGGTCATATTGGTTTCTAGAAAGATTTAATCAAATTGTATGGCCACCAGCTATGTCTGTCTTTATATCTAAAAGGATATCTGCTTGACTATACTCTTGCAAATATTAGTTTTATCCTTTTTATTTATATTGATTTTTATTGGTTTAATGGGTGATGGCTCATAAATAGTTCAATTTGTATTCTAAAAATCATAGCTAAAGCTAATTTAAACACATATATATTTGTTACTTGCATTCCTTATTTGTGAATGGTATGTTCATAAGTATGATGAGGATCCAGAAGAATAAAGTACCATCTTTAGGGTCTTATTCAGATTTTGCTTTCTTTGTGAATCATAGGAATAGATATTCTCTATCTTGTTCTAATTCAACATATTGAATTTTGGAGGTTTATTTCTAATTATGTGTACCTAAGATGAGTTACAGATATTGTGTGATGAAGAAAAGTTTTATATTTGGTTTGGAAATGGAAAAAAAAAAAGATGACTTAGGAACTTCTTGGCCATGAGAATGTATGCATAAAAAAAGGACAACCCTATGATCACTTGGTCTCTTTTCCTTCCTGGTAGGGAGTGAAACAAGGATTATTAAGGCTAACCACCTACCAGCTATAAGTCTTGAGGACATTGCTTCCTTCTCTATTTCTTTTGTATTTATTCTTTCCTGATCTTATACATATGAGCATTCCAAGAAGGGTATGCCTAGCTGACCATGTGAGCTTAGAAGATTAATCAAAGCCATCAGAGATCCCACCAGCACCTGCAGGCAGTGGCAATGGCTGATGTATGATACTGACAACAGAGAAAACACCTGAAAAGAGATGTCAAACAGCAATGAACCAAGGAAGTCCAGGGTCCATGATGCCTTATGTCAGACAGAAGTTCTGCTTTTGGATTCCAGAAAACCAGTGATCCTTGGAGCCTACCAGAAAGCAGAGCTACATATAAAGAGATCTTCATAAAGATTCCACAAAGAGAGGGAAAAAAATTCCAATGACACAATTTATGAGGTACTCCTTTACCACACACATTCCTTATTCTTATGCCTTGATATCAATTATAAATTTGAATCCACTCTTTCCAGGGACCTTGTATGTTCATGGGGCTAGGATGGAGGAATATATTTTCAGTTTTGAAGGGTGGATTATGGAGCAGAGATTGTTTCAAAAAATTTTTCTTGCAAATTGACCTCCCTACGGGGGGTGGGGGAGGTCACTTGATAAGAGTTGATCAATAAAGGGAAGCACCCCAATGGAAGTCTTCCAGAAACCACAGCTTCTTAGGTTTATCGATAGAACTTTGAGTAAAAGTAGCATCCTACCTCTGTCTCAGAAACCCACCAATTCGAGTGAGATTGGGGAACTAGCCTCATGGAGGTATTGGTGATAGCAGTTGTGCTACACAGGCTTTGAACATTTGTCCAGTGAAAACTTGGCATTATCCTTAGAATCATGTATCAGTTCTCTGAAAAAATTTCATGGGAAAACTTCATTTCTAAACTCATCATGAACTATTTTAACTTTTTATTTTGACTTTAAAAATACTTTACATTCTTAAACCAAATATGAAGTATATAATTTATGCTTTTCTAGATGATTAAGTATTGTTATAAACACCAATTACTATATTGTGCTATACATACCTTTAGGTATATTCCAATTCCCTTAGGGGCTACTGAGGTGTACAAAAAGACTATCTCAACACTCAATAACCTCACCCTGTGATGAATTTTGACTTGTTTGCTTTTTAGAGTTGTTCTTTCTTTACCTAACTAACCAGGTTTTCAGCTTTTATTTGTTCCCCCCTGGATCTAGCATTTTCCCTTTCATATCTTGTTTACTGTTTTTTAACATCTAGAATTAAGTAGTACTAAGAGTAAATAGGCTAAAAAAAGAATAAATAGGCTCTGATGAGGGCTTGAGGAAGTTTACCTATGAGGAAAGCTTTTGTGCATGGATACATCTAGTGCAGAGATACATTTTGGTTTCTAAGGGAATTTTCTCTGTTCCCTTTAGAGTCTTAGGATAGTCATAAATAGTTGATGTTGTTTAAGTAACATCTGGGTCAGAGGAACTATTGAATTTAATAGCTAGGGATATTTCTTCTCAATAAGAAATAGTGATCCAGAGCAACTTTGGAAATGGTTCTCAAAATCACTTCAATGTTCTTTCGGCTTGACTTAAGAATATTGAATATAAAATCTATAATAACCATAATAATAATAACAACCATAATAATATAATAACCATAATAATAAGCTAGTGTTTTAAGTGACATTCAATAAGGAATGTGTATAGTAAAGGAGTACCTCAAAAACTATGTATATATACTTTAAGTGACACATATATACAAATACTTTTCATTAGATTTTCAAGCCTGTAAGGTAGATGCTCTTACTTTATGCCCATTTTATAGATGAAGAAACTGAGGCTGAAACAGATTATGGCACTTTTTGCAGGGTCCCACATCTTTAAATTATATGAAACAGGCTTTGAATTAAGGTTTTTGAATTCAGATTTTTCCCAATTCCTGGTTCAGTGGTCTATTCACTGTTATAGGACTCATTTAGATATTAAACATTTGTCATATGAGATTGATATTTTAAGAAAAGAAATCCATAAGAAGCTCCAGTTCATGAAGTCAAATCCTGCTTCTGATTTATACTAGTTGTGTGACCCTGAGCAAGTCATATAACCTTTCAAAGCTGTAGACAAGTTTCTAAGGTCATGATGCCAATCTTCATTCTACACTAGGAACTTTCCACACATATGAAAATCATTAATCTCCATCAATAATTGATATATTTTGAGTCTTGTAATTCTTTGATACAATTAATTAATAGGTATGATAATTCAATTAGTAAATGAAAAGAATTATATAAATTTCACAATGGATTCTCTCAACAGAGAAAAGAAGGGGAAAATGTGTATTTTGCTTCTCTTTTATCTGCCAGTAAGAATGACCTCTGGACTAGGAAAGGGTTAGTGTCTGGTTTGGTCTGGATTTGTGATTTCACTGGTAGAGGGACTTCCCATGGATCCTGGGATCACACAGCCAGTATTAAAGGTGTAACTTAAGCCCAGGGCTTCCTGACTTCAAGTCTAGTTCTCTATCCATAGGAAAGGACAGAGCTTTAAAGAAAAAGGCCAATGAAGAATTGGTATTCAAGATGAGTAAGGAAATAATGAGAGAACATCTACCTTTCCTTAATAAACTGGAAGAATGACTTCCACTAGAAGTTGAAGAAATGGGATATGTGATTACTGATCTATTAGCAATGATAGATAAAAGACCATGGAGAGTGTGAAATATACCAGATGACAAAAGAAGGGCAATCTTTTTTTTTTTCATTTTGATTTTCAAAAAAGTAAAAGCAAATACATTTTACAAACTAGAGATTAGTGAACTTGATTTTAGTTTCTACCAATATTCCAAATGGATCATTAAATGATAGTTAGTGTGAAGATTGGATTTGACTCTCCCCTGATTGTAACAATGAACTTAGCTCTTCCCCGATTGTGAAGATTAAATTGTTATCCCCTATTTTTAAATTTAATCTTGAGAAGTGTAAACACCCTACTTAAAGTTGAATGGTAAGATTTGCCCATTTTTAGATTTAATTCCCATAAGTGTAAACTCAGTACTTAAAAGTTGAATATGGAGATCTGCCCTTTTTGGATTTAATCACAAAAGGTGCAAACTTCTGAGTAGTCCTAGAGCAGAGCATCAACTGTGATTAGTAGATGTAAAAATTAGGGGAAGTGACACAATAGAAAAATGTCTTTAAAAAGAAAGTAACAACTGCCTGAATGCAGTTTGACTTGGAACTCTCACTTGGAGTGGAACCTCCTGTAAGAGAGAGTTCTATTCGAATGGAGAATAATTCTTCATTCAGAAGAGTGCTGACTGGACCTGTTTTTCCTGGTGACCCTGTTCCTTTAAACTGATACATGGTGAGTGCAAGGCTGACTCCCTTTCCCTTGGCCTTTCTAGAGGAACCAGCCTCCAGAAAGGCCCATCATCTTGAGACTCCTTTCCCTTGGCAGGGACCTCTGAACTCCTGCTTGGCTCAAAAGGATCTCTCTCTTTTTCCTCTCTTTCTCTCTTCCTTAATATCTTCCCTCTTTATTGTAAAATAAAATACTATAAATCCATCTTGACTTTAGTAATTCATTTGGGATTTAGTAATTAAGTCCCTGGTGACCAATTAAAATATTATTCAATCCAACCATAAATTTAACATTAATGAACATTTATAAAAGGAAGACAGTGACAAAATGACTTCATCAAGAACAAGTAATATCAGGCTAATTTTCCTTCTATTTTTGAAAGGGTAAGTAAACTGATAAATCTAGGGGGTGTTATAGATTCAGTTCAACTAGGTTTTAACAAAGATTTGTAAAATATTTTATCCCATCTTGTGCAAAAAACTGAAAGAAACAATTAGACGATTATATAAATAGATAGATTTATATAATCAGTTGAATAGCAAGGCTCCATCAGGAACCATTTAATGATTCAATGTCAGTTTGGAAGGAAGTCACCAGGGGAGTGTCCTGGCTATTTAACATTGTTAACATTGTACCAGGTGACTTGGGTAAAGGCAAAGAAGAGTACAATCACAAAATTTTCAGATGACATCAAGTAGAGAGGAATAAATAACATATTGGATAAGAGAGTCAGAATCATGGCAGATAGGAAGAGTGGGAAGAATCCAATAATATGGAATTTAATAGAGAAAAAATATAAAGTCTTACATGTGGGTCCAAGGATTCTACTTTGAATGCCAAGATGTAAGACATATGGGTAGGTAAGTTTGGGAAAAATATTTGGATATTCTAATGAACTAGAAATTCAATAGGCATCAATTTTGCAAAATGGCAGTCCAAAAAGCTAATGCCATGTTGCACCAAATTATCAGAGGAACAATTTCTAGGAACAAGGAAATGATAGGTCCACTGTACTCTCCCGTGGCTGGACCACATCTAGAGTACTATGTGAAGTTTTAGATATCACAGTCTAGAAAGGACATTGATAAAGTAAAGTATGGCCAGTGGAGGGCCACTATGATGGATTTATGACTTCTGAAGATTATTTGAAATTATTTAAGGAAGAATATTCAAGGACATGATAGATGTCTTCCAACATTTTGAAGGCTCTCTTATGGAAGGACTAGACTTGTTCTATTTGGGCCCATGGGGAAGAACCAGGAGCCATTGGTGGGAGTCAGTTTGGTGCAGTGGAAAGAATGCTCAACTTAGAGTTATGGTATCTGAGTTCAAATCTATCAATAAACTTTGTGTGATCTTGGGCAAGTTATAATTTCTTTAGACCTAAGTTTTTTTATCTGTAGAATGGAGGTATTAAACGAGATTATCTCTACTGTCCCTTCTAATTATTAGATCTTGAGATCTAAAGAAGTAAACCCAGTCTTGAAGTAAGGAGATATTTCCTAACAATTAGAGTTATTCAAGAGAACAATACATGGCCTCAAGAGCAAGTAGGCTCTTTTGTATTTGAGGACTCCTGCCAAAGACTGATTGGCCTTTTGTCAGGAATGTCCCAGTGAGGTTTTTTTTTTTTCCATGTATAGATTGGACTATTTGGCCAGTAAGGATTCTTTCAACCCTGAAATTTTATAATAAATCATTTTAACTTTATTTTGATATAGAATGGGAGTGGACTTGGTGTGTACATGCCTAATATTTTGTTATAATTTCTTAGCAAAGAAAATTAATGACATGAGATCAGTTATATTGCAAAAACAAAACAAAACAATACAATGTTAAGACAAATATTCCTTTTCAAAAAGTTAGAAGATAAAAAATTAGAAGGGATTTATATATATATTTTTTCTCTTCAGTCACCTTAGATTCCCCAAGGAAATAGATAACTAAATTTAGGGACATTTGGCATGCAGAGTCTAGACTTCATTTAAAATAATAAGTAATTTAATTTCATGTGGATTTCTGCCATCTCAATTTGACTGCATAAAAGAAAAGGTTTTTTTTTTGGGGGGGTAGGAGCTTTTGGTTTTCTGGGGTTGATTTAATTTCTCTTACATTAAGTAATGAATCAATACTTCAAAGGTGGAAAATAATGAAAAGATATTTATTACTTTTTAAACATGTAGTTAATTTAATGGGATATTTTTATAGTTTTTATGTAGGGCAGGAATAAAATAAGGAGTTGAAAGAAAACAGGATTTCATTTGAATGCTATTTCAATGTACACTGAATCAATGGAAAAGTCAAATTCTAGAAAAAATGTCATAGCTAAGATATACACTATGCCAACCAAGACCTTGTTGATATGACAACTGGTTAAAAAGTGAAAAATTCAGTCAAACAGTTAACATATAGTTAAATGATTGAACATATATTTGATCTGCAATCATTTTGCATTTTTAATAGATTATTAATCTATTTTTATATTTAATTATATATAATTATAAATTATATTTATATATGTATAATATAAATATAAATTATAAATAAATAATAATTAAAGAAAAATTACATTGAAGGGATCTTAGAAAACTATATGGAAAAAGCTTTTTATTTGGCAGATAAGGAAACTGAGGCAAAAACCAGTATAATGATTTACCTGTGGGCATATAGTTAATATTAAGGCTGAAATAATTAGACTCTATCTCTCCTGATGGTCTAGAGTTACCTTTCCACCATACTAGGTTGTCTCCTGCTTTTTTTTCCCTTTTGTTTTTATTTATTGGATTAGCTAAATGAAATAGTTCATAGCATCTCAGATTTGAGCCAAAGGAAGCTTTCATTTTGTTTCATTTCATTTCATTTTATTATTTTGTCTTTGAAACTGGGTCTTCCTACTATGCCCAGGTTAGAAGTATTGGGATCAGACCCACTTACAACCCTGAGCCCCAAATGAATGGACATAGAAGCTTTGATCTGCTCAGTTTTCTATCCAGAACTGGTCAGGTTTATTCAGCCAAGTGACTGTCTGTTCCTTGGGGCTAACCAAACTGGTACCAGATCATACATACACCACCATCAACTTTTGCTACATTGCAGCTTGGAGCTCCTGAACTCAGACTCTAGAGGAACAGGGTCAATAGGCATAGGCTGTCTGTCATGTTCAGCTGAAAGAATATTATTTTAGTATCTTATAGAAACAACCAGAAAAGGTCAATGAAAATGCAAATAATGTCCTTGATCTAAACCATGTACAATTTAATTGGTAGTGAAGGAATTCATTTCTTGCTTCACAACATTTTGCATACAAATACTTCAGAAGAACCTTTATCTTTTCCTTCAGATCAAATGTTAGTGAACAGTTAGAAAATACAATGCATTGTGCTTCTATAATTTTAGAAGCCCTGTCTTAACTTGTAATGTTTTGTGCATTGCTAATACTATTTTCCCCCTCACATAATTTACCCCCATATTCAATGTATGAGTTGTAAAATCCTCTATATTTTTATTCATTAACACTATCAATTTGTAATTTATTGCCTAGGCACCATGTATTAACCAAACAAATAATTGATGTATTTGAATTATAGATATTTACCCATAATTTGAAAGTTGTTTTATATTGCTATGGATATGATATGGAGTACTATCTCCACTGGAGGGCAGCTAGGTGGCACAGTGGACAGAGAACTGGACCCACAGGGTAAGAAGACTCATCTTCCTGAGTTCAGATCTGGTTTCAGACTCTTACTAACTGTGTGACCTTGGGTAAGTCACGTAACTCTGTTTGCCTCAAGTTTCTTCATATGTAAAATGAGCTGGAGAAGAAAATGGCAAATTGTTCCAATATCTGTGAAGAAACCCCAAATGGGGTCATGCAGAGTCAGACATGGCTAAATATTACTAAATAACAAATTTCAAGTGGAAGATTGTGGTTGACTAGGATGATTCTTCGATTTAAAGCCTACAATAATTGGTAGTCCTCAGTTCAAGGTGGACAAGATGATTGCTTAATTTGTAGTGGTACTCATGTTCAATGATTAAATTTAAACTATGTGCCAGAGATAATCAGTTTTTATTAAAAAAACAAATACCCAAATCCTACATTTTCAATAGTTAAAGTCCTTGCTATTCCTCACACATAAAAATCTCTTTTGTCTTTGAAACCTTTGAATTGGCTGTTCCTCATGCCTAGAAGGTGCTTTATCTTCCTCTCAACATTTTCTTTTTTTTTGTGACTATATAAATACATACATACATCCTTATCTATATCTATCTATCTATCTATCTATCTATCTATCTATCTATCTATCTATCTATCTATCTATCTATCTATCATCAATGAGCATTTCCCAAATCCCTACCATGTACCTAGCACTGAGCTAAGGATTGGGGGAGAAAGACCATAACAGCTCAACCCTAAAACTCAACTATCACTTAATTTCCTTCTTGAAATCAACTTTCCTCTCTTTTGGTCTTTCAACTTTGTGAAGAAGTGATTTAGAACTGAAGCAGCAAGTTTAAATGATTCTTTTAAACTATGAATTTATTTGAGGCCACGGTCTTGGCAGATCTGTGGTTTCCTAAACAATTCAAATGAACAAAATAAATGCAAACAGACTACCTGACTTAGCCAAAAAGGATCTGGAATTTTTTTTTTCCAAACCGGCACTCTTCTTTTAAAAGGCTTTAACAGAGACTCCTTTATTCACATTGATCCAAAGTGGTGACACATTTCCTTCCTAATGTAACTCTAAGATGGTACACCATCCATAATTAATCTGAAGGTAAGTTGTCTTGGGCACTAACCAGTTTTCCAGTTTAGCAATACTCATACTTTGTCCTGGCCATTATAAAGGACAGGTTTCATCTTTCCATTGTGTTGAAATAGAAATTAATGACACCTCCTGGAAAATGTGCTGCCTCTATGTCTAATAACATGCTGATGCTACACATTATACATTTTTGTGACCCTCTCCCTTCTGGTCCTGGAGTGTGAGCAGAAGCAGCAGCAGCTCTCACTAGGAGACACGAAGATCAATATTTATGACTTTAGTCAGCAGAAATGGAAGCTGAGCAGGTGCCAGACATTTAGGCTTATAAGACTCAGTAGGGCTCAGCATGCTCTGAAAGTCAGTCTGATCTGGAGTCATCTAGATAGGACTTAGAATGAGAAAATGCTAGCTCACCAGATTCACACAGAGTGTGTCAACAGCCCATCTCCTCCTCCTCATCTCTGGCAAGGCTATTTCATTTAACATTCATTTAAAAGATTTTAATGAAAGCCTGTTAACTGCCTTAGGCCAATAGTTTTTTTGGCACTGAGAAGTATGATGGTGATTGCCTTTTATTTTGTGAATTATGTTATGAAATAACACAAAACAGTATAATAATAATAATTATTATTATTATTTTGATAATATTTAAATAGTGCATTAAGGTTTACAGTGGGCTTTCTTTCTAATTTTCCTTTGGGACAGAATGTATGAATATTAGAATTTCTATCTCATGGATTAGGAAAACAGGACCCAGAGAGATTTTGTCATTTCTTTAAAGTCATAAAACTAATCAAAAGAATTTCCCAAGATTTTGTTTTTGGCTTTCTTCTTACTTTATGTTGTCTTCCTGGAGAATCCCATGATTTCAACTACAACCTTGATAGAACTCTGTCTCTCTCTAACTGTGACTCACCCCCCCCCCCCAGCACCAGATTACCTTTATAGATGTCCCACATACCCCTCCAACTAAACAGGTCTGAAATCCAGCTTTTTTTTTTTCAACCGAAATCAGCTTCCTCTTTCAATTTCATTATTTCTCTTAGTGGCACTTACTCCATCTCTGTCAGGTGTGAAACCTTGTTATTGTCTTTGACTCTTCTTTATTCCTGCATCCAACTAGTCTCCATCTTCTAACAGTTTAAGCTACCCAACATCTTTCACACCCATCACTCCTCTCTATCCCTACTGTGACCCTACTAGTAGTTTTTCTCATTAGCACCTGCTAGTATTACTGTAATTGCCTTCTAGCAGGTCTTCCTGATTTCATTTCTAGCGTTCTCCAATTGATCCTTCATACCATTACAAGATGGATCTTCTAAAGACACAGATCTGATCTTATTCCGTCTCTGCTCTTGAATGATTCCTTATTGCTTACTAAGTAAAGTTCTAGAAAATCTGGCATTTCTCTAGATTTTCTGTCTTACACCACTCTTGTCCATTTATTTGTTGTCTGTACCTCAGTCAAAATGGATTTTGTATGATCTTTATATCCTTCTCTTGTCCCTCCTCCCTAGCAGAGTGTCTGGCATTTAACAGCTGTTTAACAAATGTCAATTATTATTGACTAATTCTGCTACCTTCATTAGGAAGCAGATTTCTGAAAAACAACTTATAAGTATTGGCCTGAGCTATGACTGACATTCTATATATGTATAGTTAATAAATAGTGATGAAAAAGTAGTTTTAAAATGTTTAGTTGATTGAGGAATATTCATAAAAAGCTTTTCACTTTTGAAAGGACTGACTATGTGACTATAACGTGTCATTAATTTCATCAAACATTTAGTACATTTCACCAATGAGACTCATTGAAGACATAAACAAAATTGAAATAATCTTTGCCCCCAAGGAGCTCACATTCTACTAAACTGGGATGGGGTGTGGAATACTACACATTCAGAGATAAGTAACTAGAATGTACAGATTTAGAAAAAGTAATTTGAAGTACTAACATCTGTGGGAAATCATTCTTCTAACAAAAACAACAGTCCAGAGATCTGTTTGTTATTCTTTCCCCAGACCCAATATTTAGTCTCAGCTTTTCCGCCTACTATTCCAAATTATGTAGTTCAGAAGTTGGGGTAGAAAGGAAAGAAATCATGATATTGATGAAAAGAATATAGGGCGACATGTTTTAGCTCCACAAAGACCACTATTTAATAAGCTCTTGCTAAGAACATAGCCTTGGTGCTATGCTATGCAAAATACAAAGAAATGTTAAGAGATGATCCACATCCTCAACCACAAGGGGCAATCAGTGACCAGACATCTACACGTTAAAAGTTAAATAAATCCACAGCATGACAAATGTTACATTGACACTATAACTATGGTCTAGGATCAGGCAAATAGAGCTGTTTTCAAAATAGGAAGACTTGGTTTCAAGTTAGTTTCTTCATAAGAAACAATGTGAAGTAGCAGCTGTTTAAAGAGCCAGGCCTGGAGTCAGGATTTGATTCTGGCCCCTGATACTTCCTAGTTGTGTGACCCTGGGCAAATCACTTAACCTCAAATGCCTACCCCTTCCCACTCTTCTGTTTAGAAAAGAAACAAAGACAGAAGGCACGGGGTTCTAAATAATAATAAAGAAATAAAAAGAAACAGTGAAATCACATTGGGGCAAAAAAGACCAAACCAAACCAACCAACAAAAAACACAGCTCAAGGTCATGTTAACAGCTAGATCACAGTTTTGACATATTGAGCTTCCAGACCACTAAAACATTCAGATGTTATCAAACGAAGTGTTTTTTTAAAAATTATATCTTTCAGTATATATTTTTGCAGCTGATTTTGGGAATTCAGTAAAAACACTTAAAAAACCCCTCAAATTCCATCTTCTTAGATTTGGCCCATCATTCTTGCCTGTCAATATTTTTTTTGATCCAATTAGCCAATGTGTTAGCTCTCCCTTCCAGCTTTGTGTCATATGTAAATATGAAAAATGTCATATATGCCTTCATCCATGTCACTGATAAAAATGTGAAACATGACAGGTTGAAAGACAGATGCTTTGGGACTCAACTAGAGAGCTTCCACTGAAGACAATATTTTGGATACCCTCTTTCAACCAGTTACAAAACTCTCTCTCTCTCTCTCTCTCTCTCTCTCTCTCTTCCCCAATCCTGTTCCTATCCTTGTCCCGCCTTCCCTCTCTCACCCTGACCCTCCTTTTGCTCCTTCCTAATGTCTCTCTCTCCCACTTCCCTCTTTCCCATCCATTCCTCATCACCTTCTCTCTCCATTTTCAGTCTCATTCTCCCTCACTCATCTCTCTCAGTCCCTCTTTGTTCACCACTTTATCCTATTCCTCTCTTTTTTCTCTGTCCCCCACCCTCCTCTCTCTCCCTCAACCCCCCCCATCCCTCTTCATCTCTCTGTCTTTGTCCTTCTCTATATATGTATGTGCACAGAAACACAGACACACACACAATAACAAATGACAGAATTCTCTATCTACAGGTCTAGTAACCTGTCAAAAAGTAAGTACTGTCTGTCTGTATGATGTATGCTCTTGATACCATCCCTTCCTGCCTCCTATAGGACATATAAATACAAATACAACAAATATTTAGTGTCTACTTTGTGAGAGAAATGCAAAGTTTAAAAACAATGTTAAATAACTTACAATCTACTGAAGGGTTGACACTCAATATAATGCTCATTATTACATGATTGCATTAGAGAGAAATGAGACACAAAGGTCCCTGGGATGTCTGAGAGGAAAGCTTATTACTATGTAGGGTGGGATGGAGGAATGATGAGGGATAATGTTTTGGATAATTAGGTTTTAAATAAGGGAAGGGCTTCGTAAGGTGGTGATGGGAGGGGAGGGCATTCCAGGTGTTAGGGAAGAGTATGAGTAAACCCATCAGGTCAGAGAGTGCAGTTATTGTTCTGTAGAGAGACTATAGTCTGGATTTGCTGGGGTGCAAGAAGGGAAGTGATTTGAATAAATATGGAAACCACTAGATCAAGGTGAGCCATAAATGCCAGGCAGAAGAGGTTGAATTCTACTTGGCTGGCAATAGAGAGCTAGTGAAAATTTGTGAGTAGAGAAGTGATATGCCCATGACAATATTTAGGCCATAACTTTTCTGGTAGCATTAAGACAAATGAATTGGAAGGGATAGATACCTCCACCAATTATCTTTCTCTTGCATGTTCAAACTATTTTTTCTCATTGTCTTTCTCTTCTCTGCCTACAAACATAACCAGGTCTTCCATTTCCTAAAACAAAACAAAACAAAACAAAACAAAAAGAACAACAAGCTTCATTTGATCCTGTTGGCATTTTGTCTTTCTTCTCCATCTACTGTCTTCTCTAGAGCATGGTCTATACTAGCTGCCTCCATTTCCTCATTTCTATTCTCTCCTTTACCTCTTGTGATCTGGCTTCCAAGCCCACCCACTCTGCTGAAACTGCTTTTGAAATGTGATTCTGCAAAAAGGCTGAAAGACAGTTCCTGTCCTCAAGGATCTTATAAGATTATGGGGGAAGATAATACAAAAAAGGTAAGTTGAAAAAGGAAGGGATGTCAGAGGGTGCCAGTTCTAGGGGTATGATGCTTGTAGAGTTGAGCCAAGCAGAGCAGTTGATGGGAAATGAAGAGCTGGCAGGAAGTTGTGAGCCCTTGATAAAAGGAGGATATGGGAAGGTTTTTTAGCTTCAGTCCTCCAGAGCAGAATGGCAACTGAGGACACTTTGGAGGTATTAAGTACTAAAGCTGAACTAGTTTTGGTGATGATGAGATTCCTGGTGATGAACTTATTTGGGGGAAAAGCATAACTGAGTAGCTGGTGAGGATGAAAGCCTACTGTCCTTCTTGGTCTAAATCTGGGGATCTTAACCTAGGGATCATGAACCTTCAAGAGATCTCTGGTTAAAGTTCAAAGGGTTTATGAATTTGGACAAAGAAAAAATACAACTTCATTTTCACTAATTTTTAGTTTCCCCTATAATTCTGACATGGTTTATTTTATGAATTTTAAGATTATGAATTTTAGATTTAGTCCACCCTGCTTAGTCTTTAGAATTCTAGCAACCAGGAATGTATATACCCCCACTTAAAGATTAAGTGTGGGGGAGGAAGGTCTATGACCCATGTGTGCTAGCAAGTAACAAATCAGAACACAACTGACTGACCCCCTGGCCTGTCCAAAGTCAAATTTTAGTCACAATTGGTACATGTGAGACACAGGAGGTGATGTGAAGAACTCCCTTTATATTTTGCATCACTTCTTGTGAGAGGGTCTGGCGCAATCTTTGGGTGGTAGAACTTGACTTGGAGCTCAAGTGTGGGACCTCAGACGGCTTCCCTGAGATGACCACGTGGTGAGTGATCAGGTTGACTCCCCTTTCCCTTGACTTTTCTAAAGGCGCCAACCTCCAAGGAGGCCCCTCATCTTGGAGGAGGCCTCATGGCTGGAAGCCAAGCTAGATTTAATCTTCTGGGAAAACCCCTTGGCTGAGGTCTCTAAACTTCCCCTGGCTCAGACCAGGCCAGAGCAGATCTTCTCTCTCTAATTTCTTCCTTCTATTGTAAATAAACTACCATAAAATTTCATTCTGATTTGAGTATTTCATTAGGATTTAGAATTTAAATCCCTGGTGACCACTAAAATTATATTCAGTCTCAACCCTAAAATTTACCCTTAACAAAACATTACTTCACCAGTCAGCCAAAGGGGTCCATGACATAAAAAAATGTAAAGAACTAATATCTCTAAACACTTTTCTGCAGAGAACTGATTTACATAATTTCCATTATTATTTCTATGGAGATTACTGTCCACCATATCCTCTAGCTCTGACCTTTCTTGGACTTCAACATTCCAATTTCAACAACTTGTTAGATATTTGTTTCTTTGTTCTGCCATCACCTTAAATGAAATGTCTATAACAGAAATCATCTTTTTTTCATTTCTGAATCAAGAAATTAAGTTATTTGCCAACCCATTCACCTACACTGACAATGTTGACATTATCCTTGATTCTGCCTCCTCTTTATTTCCCCACTCCCTCCAGTTTTTCTGTTCTGGACACATAATTAAATTAATTGCTACTGAAATAATAATTAAACCATTTGTACTAAAAAGAGTGTCAACTTGTCTAGGGTGCCACTCATTCTCTCTATTGTTGTTGTTGTCTTGTCCAACTCTTGGTGACCCCATTTGGGGTTTTCTTGAATAAAAAATACCAGTGTGGTCTGTCATTTTCTTCTCCCTCTCACTTGACAGATGAGGAAACTGAGGCAAGCAGGGTTAAGTGACTTACCCAGGATCACACAGCTAAGAAGCATCTGAGGCAAGATTTCAACTAAGGTCTTCTTGACTCCAGGCCTGGTGCTCTCTTCACTGCTCAACTACTTGCCCTGTCTTTTCTAATAATTCAAGAACAAAATACTCCTCCTTGACCTCACTTCCCTTTGTGGGTTGTTCTTCTATAAGTTCCTGGAAGGCAGGTTCTGTTTTAGCTTTTGTATTTGTTTCTATTGCACTTAAAGATTGGTAAATACTTTATTCATTCATTCTTTTTCTCCCCAAACTTATTAGTCTCATGTTGATTCTTCCTTGCAAATGTCTCCAAACTTCATCCCTTATTCTTTTTTTGTCTTCAATTGAGATCAGGTCCTTATCACCTAATACCTTGACTGTAAGTAATTAACCAATTCCCCTGACTTCAGTCTCCCTCTTTGTGTTCCAAACCTGTTGACAAATTAATTTCTCTAAATATTCTCTTGACCAAGACACTTCCCTCTCAGAAATATTCATTGCTTCCAGACATCCTAAAATACAATGCCATTGCATTTCCAATGCTGAGGCAGTGGTTAAATCATGTCCCAGTTTTTAGAACTCATCAATTAATGTCTGGGTTATTAATTTGGCACTCAGAATTTTAGAGCTAGAAAAGACTTAAGAGACATCTAGTCCAACTCATTCATTTGACAGATGAAAAAAACTGATGCCCAGAAAGGTACAATCATTCATCCAATGTTACCCAGATCATTAGTGGTAGAGTTAGGTTAGAATCCAGGCAGTCAGAATCCAGACTTATTTGTCTGGCTTTCAAAGTTATTTGCAATCTGATTCCTACTTACCTCTCTAATCTTATTTCCTAATATCTCCTTCATGAATCTTCTACTCATCAAATTCATTATTCTCTGAAAATGGCATGTATCTTTGTTCACAGAGTATTCCCTGACTGGAATGCTTTCCTTTCTCA
Source organism: Monodelphis domestica (assembly GCF_027887165.1). Lineage (NCBI taxonomy): Eukaryota > Metazoa > Chordata > Mammalia > Didelphimorphia > Didelphidae > Monodelphis > Monodelphis domestica. The sequence continues at coordinate 224,796,014 of NC_077231.1, read as the reverse complement.
TTTCTATTTAACTTATGTCCTCTTTGCAAATCCTAGTCCACACCCAAATCCTCCCACGAAACTATTTGAGCCCTGGGTATTCATTTTGTTAATTGAATTCCAATAGTGTTTATTATCTATTAATTATTTGGGACATACCATTTATTGTTACTGTTGTTATTTAGTCTTTTCAGTCATGTCTGGCTCTTGATGGCCCCTTGGGGATTTTCTTGGCAAAGATACTAAAGCTTTTTCCTTCTCTACCATTTTACAAATAAAGAATTGAGGCAAATAGGGTTAAGTGACCTGTACAGGGTCATTTATCTAGTAAGTGTCTGAGGCCAAATTTGAACTCAGGAAGATGAGCCTTCCTGACTTCAAATCTGGCACTGTATCCACTTTGTCTCTTAGGTGCCTGGGACATTCTATATGCTACCTTAAAGAGGCAGCTAGGTGGTACATTGAATAGAGTATCAAACTTGGAGTCTGGAAGCTCTGTATTCAAATCCTATCTGAGACATTTCTTATGCCACACTGTTAGTCACTTAACTCTTAGTGTTGTTTTCTGCACCTTTAAAATGTGGTAAATAGTAGTACCTATCTGACTGGGGTTTTGTGAGGATCAAATGAGATGACATAAATAAAGCACTTTTTTACAAACCTTAAAATTCCATATAAATGCTAGTCATCATTGTTATTCGTTAAGAGAGTGCACTTATCCCCAAGAGAACTGTAAGTTCCCTAAAGGCAGGTACTACGTCCTTGTATCCCTTTGCATAATAGGTACCGCATAAATGATGAAAATGATGCTGCTTTCAAGAAGCCTTTCATCTTGTTGGGAGACAGGAGATGAGATTTAGGTACAACGATGTGTCCCATGCAATAATTTACTTAGTGCCACCAATGCTGTCTTTAGGTTATGAGAAGAGAAGATCATTCATTTAGAGCTGGAAAAGGATCTTAGAGGTTCCCTATTCCAAATGTTTGGTTTGAAAGATGGAAGCCTGGACAGGGTATGTGAGCTTCCCAAGGCTATACAGGTAATGAGTGATGGAACGTGAATTTGAACCCAGAGATTGTGATGCCATACTAGTTCACCTTCTGTTATACTACATGGCCACTCAACATAATTGAGATCAAACAAAATACAAGAATCCGAACTACTCCATGGGTGAGATGGCATATATATAAATGTGCCCCCTTTTCGTTTTCGCCAAAAGGAAAATCACCCATTCTTTGAATGTGATTGGTATTAAGCCTATTTCTTTGTGGCATATTTCTTTGTAACCTTGAAATATGTAGGTTTTGCTTTGTCATATCCTTTAAAATGTTTCATGGATCCATTAGGCAAAGAAGGTGATTCAGCAAAAGAGAGACAGAAAATTTTCCTTTGTTTTTAACTTCTGCACACCCTTACTCTACACTAATGTGTCTCTGAAAGGGTCACTTATTTAAGTGCAACTTCTCAAGAAAACCTCAAGGACCTAGTGCTTTCAGTAGAAGGACTAAATTAGAAGGGGAAGAAATGTTTTCTTTATAGCAATATGAATATTGAACCCATTCATTTAGTTGTTACTGCTATTTAGTATTGCATTTCCAGAGTGCCTTTAAATCATTTTAATTAGTTGATATTAATATGCAAAATGTTCCCTTGCAAATGGCTTGCTCTATATTCTGCTGCTTAGAAATGGCTCAGAATTTTAAAGAACTCACTTAACTGAAAATTATAGACGAGATCCTGATAATTATCCATCATATTGGTAGAACATTTTATACTTTTCCAATCAAGTTTGAACCCATTATTTAGAACTTAGAACCCTCTATCATCTTGGTTTGACTGATGGGAAAATGGGGGCACAGAGATCTCATGATATGAATAAGATCACATAATAAGTCATTGCTGGAGACATGACTAGAGTTTAGTTTCCAACTCCTATTCTGGTTCTTTATTTTTTTTTAAATCATAACACACAACCCTTTCAATATGTGTATAAAATTGATGTGCATTAAGATGATAGCTCTTACGTTTGAAAACAACCCATATCATAGTGATCCATGATTGTGAACTGGTTGTACTGGTGCAGATAATAATTATGTGGCATCTGAGGTCAAGGTTTAATAAGTTCTGTTGCCAAGAAAAAAATAGCACTTGATGGCCAATACTTTGGTGCTTAGACTCTTAGTTGGTGAAGTGGATAGAGCACTGGCTTTAAAGTAGAAAGATCTGAGTTCAAATCTAGATTTAGATACTTATTAGATGCATGATACTGGGGTAATTACTTGATTTAGTTGTCTCACTTTCCTTGATTGTTATATGGGGATCATAAAAGTTTATCTTCTATGGTTGTGAAAATATCATAACAATGATATTAGCAATAATAACATTTATGTAGCACCTACTGTGTGCCAGGTATTGTGCTAAGCACTTTACAATTATTATCTCAGTTAATTCTCATAACAACTCTGGGAAGTAGATACTATTATTATTATTCCCATTTAACACATGAAGAAATTGAGGCAAATGGGGGGTAAGTGACTTGCCCAAAGTCAAACAGATTTTAAATGTCTGAGGCTAGATTTGAACTCAAGTCATTCTTCCTGACTTCAGACCCAGACCTGTATCCATTCATTGAGCCAATTAGTTGCATAATATAATAAAAAAATAATATTTGGAAACCACTCAACATTAGAAATACTAGATACAATATAATACAAATAATATAATAGATATGATAATCATAATAATAGTCTTCAATTGTCCAGCATGGTTCTTGAGCAAAAGACATAGGGTCCATCATTGAAGCCCATGCTCAAAGCCTTTTGAAATATGCTTTTAGCTCAGCCCTTTGAAAACCCAAGGCTATTTCCATGACATAATGAGACATATGGTGGATATGATAGAAACATACCAATTAAAATGATTTAGAAACACTTTGGAAATGTAACACTAAATGGCAGTAACAACTCAATTAATTGGCACAATATCCTTGCTAATATAAAGAGGAGTTATTCTTCTCATTGAAAGGCCTATGTCCTTGAACTGCCTTTGAGAGACTTATACAAGCAAAATGGGGCTCTTTTGGAGACACATGAATGCAGAACAAGAGTATGAGGGGAAGATGTAGAAGACACTGCCTTGTTTCAGTGAAAAATTTTCAGTGTAGTGGTTCAGAGAAACCTTCTAAGGTTTATGACAGAGCAAAGCCTACACATTACAGCATTGCAAAGAAATATGTTACGTGGCCTTGGAGATTAAGATGAAGCATTTCTTAAGGCCATACAAAAACATCAGAAGACTATCAGAGTATTGGAAGAAAATATTGGCTTTTGTTTCAGAGATAAGGCTGGTATTAAAGCAAATAACAACAATAAAACCCTCTAAACATAGTAAACTCCTGAAGGTAATTCAGTATATTTTCTCATTCAATTCTGGTTTCACCTCATTGTTTATCTCCTCCATTTGCCTAAGGTATCTATATCTATTTCCATATTCATATATGTTCATTGATCCATACAAACACCACTATGTACAGTTGAAAGAACTCTATAGGTTGTCCATTCAATGATGATGGATCCTAGTCTAAAAACTAGGCAGTCATTATCCATTTTTTTTTCTGTGTGGATAGTTAGACCAAACTCTTGAAAATGATTAAGGAACTAATTAAGGATGCTCTAAAATGTTCTTGGGTTCAGGGTAATGAGTACAACCTCATTGGTTTTAGGGAATATTTTCTTGAATTGGATTCTGTTTTCAATCTCTTCCATGATATGATGAGTCTATTCTAGTTTATTTTTGGTTTCATTTAATATTTTTTTAAAGGTCATTAATCAAGAACATCTCTATTGTTATATATTTCAGGAAATCTTGCATTATTTTGGCATGGGTTTTATCATAGTTATGTATGAGTGACAAAATATGGGCTAGTCACATTGTAAATGTAAAGTTAACCAATGGACATCCTATGAGCTCTATTACTTGCCTTGTGATGTGGAGACACACTGAAGTGGTGTCAGCTTGTCAGATGAATCTTCAGCGTTGAATTTATGGAAGAACATGGACAAGAGATATACAGGATAGGTAGGCACAAATAAATTTCAATCTGCATCATTAGAGATAATACCTCTATCGATGAGATAACAGATTCATTTGCCTATCTAGTCTTTAATTGTTACCTGAATGATTTTCCTAAAGCACTCCATCTCCAAATAATTTTAAGTATTTCCCTCTATTTAGCCAATTACTAATTTCATTCATCTTTAAAGAACTATGCAAATATATATATATTATTAACTATTATTAAATATAACATTCCAAATAGGAATATATTCTAAATGTGAATTATTTAATTTTATGTACCTGATATTATATTGTGTACAAGATGTGTTCAGAAGAATCAAAAAGTAGAAAACAAAATATTTGTATTTTAAATTTTGTTTGCAGAAACACTGAAGAATGTTTTTATAATTATTTCAAGCTATCTAACTATGGAAGGGGGTTGGATATATATATATATATATATATATATATATATATATATATATATAGAGAGAGAGAGAGAGAGAGAGAGAGAGAGAGAGAGAGAGAGAGTGTAGCAGTCCACCCCTAGCTATGGGCAAGGGAAACAGTTAGTATGTACAGATTGTCTCAGAAGAGAACATGCTCCTCAGTCTTGTGCTTGGGTAGGAAAGCCTCTGACCCTTGACCCCAGCTTCCCCCAGGTTAGGGGGGAAAACAGGTTTCTTTGTGTTCACCTGGCTAAGAGAAACCACACCTATACCTTGACATTAACCAATGATAATCATCCCTATGTATCATGTATATTTGCATATCAAAGACATTAAAAGCAGCCACAGCAATCTCTGCCCTCTCTCTTCCCTCTCTTCCTCTTGGATCTCAGCTCCTACTGATGTCTGTCCTTGCTGGAGCTTGGCCTCTGGCCAAGCTCCATCTTTAATTGGCCAGGCACTTTCTTTTCTCTATCATGTCTCTGACCTGTGTGGTATTAAATTTGGATCACTGGATGGGTACAAGCCTTCTGAGTAGTTCACTGATCGGAGTTTTGCTGTGGCTCATTGATAATAAATAAGGCCTGCATTTCTGACTCATTCCTGCCACCTTATATCTCTAATTTGGCTCCGCCACCCCCCTCGCGGTATCCAAAACTTCTATCCTTCCTCTATCTTCCTACCTTAAAGCTTCTCCCACCTTGAGAAGCTTGAGAGAGAGAGAGAGAGAGAGAGAGAGAGAGAGAGAGAGAGAGAGAGAGAGAGAGAGAGAGAGAGAGAGAGAGAAGAGAGAGAGGTGGATCTTGGTATGTTCTTTGTAGATGCAATCAATGGGAAAGTAAGAATATTCTGCATAGGAACCTTCTGTTATGCTCCGGGCTTCAGGACTAGATGAGGCAGAAGCCTGTGAGATAGCACAGCCTTGGGGGAGTTAGAAAAGATGTCTTGTGACAGCATTGCCACTTGCCTCATTTACTCTGTGTTGTTACTATACTTACTGGCATATTTCCCATTTTTTATTTCTTTCCACATGTATTTTGAGGGAAAAAAATTAAGAAAGATACTTTCATACATGGCCATTGCCTACTTTCATTGTCTTGAGACAGCAATCTGATGCTAATAGAGAATTCTTAAAGCTGAAGGTGCTTTGTCCTTCCTGACACAGACAAGAGATTAAATTAAAAGAGCAGTCAACAGTGTAGCAATAAATTTGCCCAGGCGAAATGAGAACAAGAAAACATGCAGTCTTCTATTAACACTGTATCCCTTCTTCCCTATGTTTAGGAGTGCTGAGTACTTTCTTGTTCTCTCTTCCACCTCTATAACTAACTTTTCATTTGGACCAAAGGTGTTTAAGCTTGGAATTGAAAAGAAAGGAATTCTAAAGATTCTCTTTTGAATATTTTTCAAATCATATCCCTCTTTCTCTCTTAAGTTCAATTTAGATCCTTTCTTTAAGCTTTTGCTGAAAGTGTAGCATTTTGAGCATGTGAAGAATTAGTGAAGGTAGGAAATAATTTAGGAAAGCTGGTTCCCAATTTTCTTTATTATTGATTACTCCAACTATGGTCTCTAGAAAATTCAGTGAGACACAGCAATCAATCATATTCGATGAGGGTGACGCCAAAATAGAATTCTGATGGATGCCTAAAAATTGTCTTTCTGCAAACTTCAGAGTACAAGTATTGGGATGGGAGTGGTGGAGATTATGTAGATGAAGTATTAAAATAATTATTGGCTCAAATTAATTCAAGTCGATAAAGCAGAAGGAATCATTTTTTACTTTCTAACAGTTATCATTTCTTCTGTCAGTAGTATTTTCTCATGCATGCCATACCATAAAGTTACCACCCCTTTTTATAATTCAATATTGGGGAATGAAATTTATGGGATGGAGTTTTATACATAAAAATTAAAGATACTTTGCCAGTGTAGCTAGTTCAGGCAAATACAACCATCTGCTACATTTGGAGCAATCATTTTCCATCTGTTATATGATTTGGAAGAACCAAATAAAAGAAATACTGATGGAGTACAAACCAAATCTAAGAGGTGAGGATATGAAGGAGCCTGATTAGAAAAGGGTGTGTGTGTGTGTGTGTGTGAACACTCACTTAAAAAACATTAAATGCTTGTCCATGGTTTTGCTTTCTCTACTCATGACCTTTAACTTAGAATATTTGTTGCCTGATGAACTAGGCTGGTTCTGTGTCAAGTAAGATTCAGTTTTATGAACTGGGATGTCTATAAAAGATGCTAATCAACTACTAAAGAGTTTGGGTCTGTCTTCACTTTTAGAGTACTTAACTTTTCCTTCCTTCATTCAATCCACTCTGAAGAAAATGTTACATTCACTGCTTTACTCTGCTTTGGGTGATGTGACTATGAGACCAGATCCTATTGCTACAAACACAATTGTAGTTCGGGTGACATATTATTTCTGAGCTCTAGTACTTTGCAGTTATATTTCTTTTCTTAGACAGTTTTCAGTTCCAAATAAACTCAAGATTCCAGTAACATGTATTTTACTAACGTGGGTACTACTAATTGGAAGACTATCTTAGAAAAAGAACTTTATTTATAAGAGCTCCATAACACTCCTCAGCAAACAGTAAGCTCTGTTTTATCCTGTGAATTAATATAGTGCTCACAGTATACATTCATTAGTGAGAGGAGAAAAATCTGGCTTCTAGCTCAGAAATCTGTGTCAATTTCTGCTTTGCAAAGGTATTGGCATCCATACAACAAAGATGTTCACTGATACGCTGGTTTCTCTGTCATATCAGACACAACTAGCATGGGGGAAATAGGGTTACTTCCCAGTATACCAGTATCCAAAGGGATGCAATTTCTTCCTGTGACAACCACAAACTGTGCATTGCCGCATAATTCTTAGCTAGTCCCTAATGCCATGTGGCATATAACTATACCCCCAGACCAAAGTCTTGAGGTTTCTGTTTCCATGGCAGCACTTTCCTAGAACCTGAAACTTTCTCAGACATTATACCCTTGAGGGCTAGATTCTCAGGGGAACAGACTACCTTCTCTCTCTGCATAACTACACTGACAGATGAATGGTTTCTGTCCTGCTACTGCCCGGATCCCGATTGGGCTATGTTGTTATTCCTCCTCACCTCATTGGGTCGTCCTTTGTATTGCTGCCACCTCCCAGTAGAGTATTCTCTGAAATACCTTTCCATTTTCTCCAACTGGATTGTTCAATGTACTTCTCTCATGCCCTCCATTCCCCTTCTGACTCCTTTGCTTGTTCTTTTTCATTTGGTCCCTTCTTACCTTTGCAGCGGTCTGATACCTTACTTCTTATCTATCCTCTATGTTCTAGCTACACTGGCCTTCCTGTAGTTCTGAGAACACATCCTTCTTTCTCCAACATCCATTTTCTTGCACTTGCTGCACTCCCTGCCTGAAAGCTCTTCCACCTTACCACCACCTCTTAGTTTCTCTGATTTCCTTCAAAGCTGGGTCCAAATCTCATCTTCCGTTGGATAGCTTTCCCAGTCCCCTTGCTGCAAATGCCTTTCCCTTTCAGGTTATCTTTACCTACTTGTACATTTCTTATATGCACCTAACTATTTACATTGTCTTTCCTTGGAACATCCATGCTTTTGAAAATGAAAGGAACAACAACAACATTCCTTGGGATCAAGGACTATGTTTTTGCTTTTCTTTGTATTTCTACCACTTGGCAGTGGACCTAAGGCACAATAAGCTCTTTAAAAAATACTTGTTAGCGGGTGTAATAGAGGCTCCTCAACTAGGATATTTAAGGTAAGAGAAGTGCTGGCGCGCTGACACTAAGAAGTAGGTTAAAGGAGAAACTGGGATTCTCACTCCTTCCCCTCACCCACGTCCTGTCTCTCTCCCTCACTTGATTTTAACAGCTCTTCTCAGATGGTAAGTTAACTGCAGCTTTCAATAGACTAATTTCACACTATAGTACTTTCTAAAAGGGATTTATTTTAAAGAAAGAAAGTTAGAGAGTTGGGATAGGAAAGACGGAATTTGTGGTTTTCCTAGTCTACAATAATATTCAATACAAGGAAGTAAAGTTGATTTGTCTCTGAGGGGATATTGCTCATAAATTGAAAAGGCTCTTCAGAGCTGTGCCCCAATCTTTTCCAATGTTAAGTCACTAGCCAGGAATTCAGAGCAGTGGCCTGCTAGCTCCTCCACAGTGCAGAAAGAAGTGATCAGTTTCAGCTGCTGACTTTCTTAACTGTATCCCGGACCAAATTCTTCTTTGGAATCTTCCCTTCTCTCCTTGATTGACAGTCCTTCAAGCTTCCATTCCTTGCATCTGCTTGCCAATCTCACTGATGTCGTAATCTCTTCCTTACTGGGGCAACTGGGTGGCTCAGAGGATTGAGAGATGGGAATCAGTACAACTACTCTTTATGGGTTCAAATCTGATCTCAGACACTTCCTCGATGTGTAATCCTGGGCAAGTCACTTAACCCCCTTTGCCTAGCCCTTACCACTCTTCTGCCTTAGAACCAATACTCAGTATTGATTCTAAAACAGGAGGTAAAGTTTTTAGGAAAAAAAATACTTGTTAACTGATTAACAAGTGAAGATTTCCTAATTATACCTCTGACAGTCAAGGTTAATGGATGATATTTTTCTTTTTATTCGATTCCATGATCTTGTCTCTCTGCATTTTTTATTGATTCAGGACTGTTATAAGAATTAGCAATCTTGCTGCTCATCTCTCTTAAAAATTCCCAGTCTGTAGGCATCCAATGAATACTGACTGATTTGAATTAAACCAAATTAGACCCAAGTCTTTTCTTGATTAATAACTCCATTTTCTATCATATTGATACTGTTGTTTGGGAACAGAGCAACTACATTCATGTCATGTTAGAATCCAGCTCCTACTCATCTACTCTGTGGAATAGAGATAGAGAAAACAGCAAGGAAGCACGAATGCCACTGTTAACAATAACTATTTCAAATGGCCATGTACCTGAGTATAGGTACCAATGCAAGATTATAGCATCACAGATCTAAATGATGCAGTGCCAGGTCTGGAGTTAGGAGAACTGATTTTACTAAGTTCAAATCTGGCCTTAGATACTTACTATTTGGGTGACCCCAGGCAGATCACTTAACCTGGCTTGCCTCAGTTTCCTCATATGTAAAGTGAGCTAGAGAAGAAAATGGCAAGCTACTCTAGTATCTTTGTCAAGAAAATTTCAAAGGGGGTCATGAAGAGTTGGATGTGATTGAAATGACTCAACAACAATGAAAAGATGCAGGCTGCAAGACCCCAAGACCATTTTGCTTCACTTAATTTTTTTTTCATTGTACAAGATATCCTTGTGGGCAGCATCATCAGTAGGAAATGGTTGTTGGAGAAAATTTATAGAATGGAGCAGAACAAAAAGGAAACTGATTGTTCTCAAATGGTTCTAAGAATAGTGAAGGCTCAGATAACACATAGACACATGGTATATATAATATATAGGTGAGCTGACCCAAGAGCACAGATCTGTATAAAATAAGGGCATGAATTCTGTTTTGAGTGATGAGTGTGACACAAAAGACTGAAATGAGAGCCCTAATTATAGTCATCAGTGAACAACCGCTTTAATGAATCCATGGAGATAATGTAGTGTAGTTGGTGCCATCAGCATGCAGGATAAAAAAAGAAGATAATGGAATTGCCTATTTCATGCACCTGTGGAATGCATTATTTAAAAACTGATCCCTACTCATTACAAAATGAGAGCTTAAATGCTGGCCCATTCATTAAAAAAAGATAGAGAAGGCATAATAGAAACTGCTCCTCTTTGGAAAACTGATCTACTTTTCAGGTCTCTTCCTTCTCCATGGAGATCAAAATAAAAGGAATTTTTAATTATAAAAAAGCAATAAGTGTATCAGAGATTAACTTTCTGTCTTAAAAGCATTACAGGAAAACATTTCAGGCTTGGGTCCTGGTTTTAGACTCTACATATAGAACAGTTTCATCAAATGGGCTTTCCTTGTAACATTCTGTAGCAGTAACAGATGGCTTACGCTCTTAGTTTCTAATAGTGCTGGTGAAAATGTCATGTAGACATTTTTTTTAATGTAAAGAAATGATTCTGTTCAGTATTTCTATTATTTTTCCATTCTTTTCCAATTCTTCATGTTTAAGCTTAAACCCCCAAATGATAATTTCTTTTAAATTAAACTCATCCTACTAAGAAAATGGGGCTATTGCATTATGCCTTCATTAAAATAAGACCTGGAATGACGTGATGCTCCAAAATGACATCAACTGACAATTGGGTGAGTAAAGAAATATAATTACATACTGCAAATACTAATGATAATTGCTGATGATTGCAATTTGTGTTGCAAATGTTCATTCACAAGTGAATGAACACTTCACCTTCTGGATTCTAACTACAAGTGAGGTTGTCATCAGAAATGTATGACATGGTTGGTTATCCTCAGGATGAAATGTCGTTAATAGGAACAGTTATCATCTCAGTGAAAAGGGGGGTTGATTATAAGCAGATGTTGGTAATGATAACACCATGAATGAGGTAGAGAGAGTGACAGGGAGAACTCCCTTTTTGTCATGCCACTTCACAATGTGGGTATAAGATACATCTTTTAAAAACAAACAAAAAACTCCATGCAAACAGTGATTTTTTTTTAAAGGAAAAGAAAGTTTTCCTAAAATGGCTTTAAGTAGTCTTGGGTGAAAGTAAAAATTGCCAGGTATGGTAGTAAATTTCCCCCAATAGAATAAAAGACTATTAAGAGTGATTATTGTTTCATTCTTTGTATCCCTTGTGTAGTAGCTCTCAAACTTATTGATCTCTAAACTTCTTTATATTTTTTTCAAATGATCAAGGAACCCTTCACTTTCATGAGCTGTTATATGAGTTAAATGTATCAGTATTTATTATGTTTAGTTCATTTTAATAAGCATTTATTAAGTACTTCCTATGGGTCATAAATTAAAATTTGTATTATTATGAAAAAAATTTTGACCTTGCAGACCCCTTGAAAAATTCTCAGGAGGGTTCAGCTAGGTGGCATAGTGTATAAAGCACCAAGCTTAGGGTTGGGAGGACCTAGATCCAAATCTGACTTCAGACTCTTCCTATTTGAGTGATCCTAGGGAAGTCATTAAGTTTTGTTTTCCTAGCCCTTGCCCTTCTGTCTTAGAGTTGTTACTAAGACAGAAAGTAAGGATTAAAAAAGAAAGTTCTCAGGGATCTTCTTTGAGAACTACCACCTTAGTGTCTCACAAAGGTACTTAGTGAACAATTTAAAAATCATCTTCTGTTTTTTTTTATTGAAGAAGGTTATTAATGGTGCTTGTTGTACCTAGCATTTCTTCCTTCTCCCTTCTTTTTGGATTCCTACTCTTTTTTTCTCCTTCAGAATTTAATTGAAATGCCATCTTCTAACTTTTCCTATTATTCTTTGTCACAGATAACTTTTGACCCTTGGAAATCGCACAGCTACAGTTTTAAATTTTTGCAGTACACTTACACACATTCTATTATAATTATCAGTGTATCCTATGCCTCCAGTAGAAAATCATTTCCATTAGAATAAGGACTAGATCTGTATTTTCCATGGAATGGTGGTCTACACATAGTAAGTATTTGGAAAATTTTTTATTCATATGAATTAGTTCAATGGCACCTACAGAAATGGTTAATAAGGAATTACTGAGACTTTCCAGTGAACCTATCTGAACAGTTGATTTGGGAATATGTTGCTGAAAAGCTGATGGTGCTTCTTAAATTTCAGAGGGTTCTACTAAACAGCCTCTTTAATCAGGATGTTAACATGTTAGATGACTAAATCAGGATCCCAAAAGATTCTAATGGATTAGAAACTAATTTAAAAAGTTGATAGAGATAAATATAAAAATCTTCATTTGGTTATAAAAAGTAAACTGTACAATTATAGCATGGGGGAAGGTTTATGGTTGATAGCAGTTGCTATAAAAAAAAGACCTGGGGGATTTCATGAATGACAAGCTCAATAGAGTTAAAATCGTCTATATGGAGGTTGTTAAAGAGGTTATATGACCCCTTGTAAGCAGGCTGTAAAAAGGATAGAAATAAATTGGACCATATGACCTGTGAGATCCAAATGATTTCTGACTCTGATATTCTGTGATTCTGGGAATGGATTTAAACTTTAATTAATATAAGAAGAACTGAACATTCATAAAAGAAAAATAAACATTTGCATGAATCTACTTACATCTCATGCAACAATTCTGTTGCAGAGGATTAAGGAAATGGAAAAAGATGGCAAAGAATTTGAAAAGACCTTCTAAAACTGAATCAATATTTACATTAATATTCAATGACTTCCGTGCAAAGGGAAGGATAGAGATATTTTAGAAAATATGGCTTAAGAATAAGAAATGAAAGACCCTTAAGGCATGCAGCCTACATAGAAGCCTATCTATAAGTACAGTCAGTTCTGATATAGCACATTTCAAAAATGCAAATTTGTTCCAACACAACTGACATATTAGGGAACATTTTGAACATAATATGAGTTTAGAGTTTTCTTTCATTTGATCTTTTCTTTGAGAAAGAGCAAGAATGCAGAAAACATCACCACTTCACAATAACTAACAGGCTGTAGCCCTTCTGATGTTGACTTCTACAAGCAAACTTTAGGTCTTTGTCAAGGTAAAGTGGCTTATTTATTAAATATCTCTCAGAAACTCTGAGCAGAGAAGAGCTGGTTCACACTACCCCTGACCTCAATTACCAGGATTTTCTGTCCAAACAACTTGTCCCTGAGGTCATGGGTACAGGCTTAGCAGAAGCCCAAGACTATACATGTAGCCACTATTTATTGTAGCATTTATATATTTCTTAACAATTTGATATGAGCGAAGCTGTGCTATCATTTTTATTAGGTTCCTATTTTTTATGTCATTGCTTAAGTTTTTGAGGGTTGTGCTTTTCTCTTCATTTCCCTCACAAGATCCGTGTTTTATATTATGTGATTTTGTTTAGCATTAGCAAAGTTTTGGGGAGCACAACTATGGTAGAACTGACTTTTTTTCATTGAGGAGAAATTTGGGAAGCATTGAACATGTGCATTCCAAATGACCACACACACACAAACACACATCTACACACACACACATCCATATAAATCACTGATCACTGATTGTTTTTGAACAGATTAGAAATGACCAGTTACCAATGGACCCATTTCCAAATTAGCTATCATTGTATGGTCAGACCATTAACTTGTGAGAAAAAAAGATAAAAATATATAAAAAATCAGAAAAATAAAAACAAGATTACATTTTTAATTGGACCAAAAGATTACAGCTCTAATCGGAACAACTATTAAAAAAGAAATTTACTCTTTCCTATGAAAGTAGAACTGATATAAATCAATTGCTACAATGAGGAAGTCAAAGAATCTAGAATATACCTAAATCAGCAAAAGTCTTTGACAAGTGAAAAAATTTGGCACTCTGGGATAACACTTATTTAGAAAATAAGCTTTTTCTTTAGGGAAAATAGGATAGAGGGAACACTACATTTGAACAGGGATTTTTATCTCAAGGGTTTGTAGATATATTTCAGAGAATCCATCAATATGTCTTTATTTCTACTACCTCTAACTTAAATTTAGCACTTTATTCAATTATAAATGTATTCAACAAACCACAGTCGTTTTAAGCTTCACCAGATTGCCATAGGAGCCCATAATGCAAAAAAGGTTATGAACTCTTGCATTAGAAAATGTATGGTGAGAAACCCACTTGATTTAGGGTGAATAAATTTCAGTGAGCATGAGTGAATCCTAGACTGGCAGAACTGCAGAGTTAGATGGGATCTCAGAAATCACCTAATCTAACCATGACCCAGGATTCCCTCTGCACTCATGCTTGTATTGTCAATATAGAGGAATCTTCCACGTTTGCCCATTCTACTTTCAGACAACTCTACTCAGAAAATTTCTACTTATGTTGAGCTGACAAAACTGACACTTAACTATGCCTCCAATTGAAGTGAAATCAACTAAAAAAATTCAGTGATATTTCTCACTGCAGATAAGAAGACACCTATTCTAATTGTGCTTTAGAGGAGAGTGTGCTTGTTCATAATTATCTGGCCATTTATGACTAGAATCTCATAAAGAGAGAACAAGCATTTTCAGCTTTGGAGAGCTCCAGAGACAGCAGAAAGAGTTTTTTTTTTTTTAAATGTTCGTGTGTGTGTGTGTGTGTGTGTGTGTGTGTGTGTGTGTGTGTGTATTGCTGTCTTCTCTACACCAGAGATATTAAATATACTGTCCACAACCCTTTTGAATGCCACAGAAACCAGAATAAATGTAATTGAGAAATCGTGAAAAAATAAATAAAAACACAAAAAACCACAGATAACTCAACATTTAAAAAGTAAAACCCATGTGCAGCCTGTAGAGATAATTATGTATAAAACAGTGGCCCCCCATTTCTATTTGACTTTGGCATCACTACTCTATATTAATTTGTTCTTATGAATGTAACGAGAGGCTGATAAGAATATTTGCTGGTGGGCATTAACCAACATCTTCTCATTTGATCTTCCTCTGTACCTGCTCTGACATCATGACAGCTTGGGATCCCCGGAAAGACAATGTATCTGTCTCCTGATGCTAAGGAAGAAGGAAGGGAAAGATAATCTGCTCAAGAGGGAAGTATGGTGTGAAAGGCAAATTTATCAGATGGAGAATGAGTCTATTTGGGGCCCCAGTGAATCCCCCATCATGAGTACTGCCATCATAAGTAATATAGCAGGGGAGGGATGCTGAGTCACTAAGGCAAGGACAGAGATTGGGCTGTGTGAGAGCCACATGGAACAAGCTCAGAGTTGCCGAACCACTCAATGAGTGGCTGAGAGCAGATTTGTGATTTCTTTGCTTCATTCATATTGTATTACAATCTGGAAAGACAGATAAATCTGCCCTGTAAGTTGTTTCTGAAGAACTGGGGATTTCCATGCCATGCTGCTGTTAGTTTTTGAGTTTTTTTTTCCTGAGATAAAGCAGGTTATAGTTGCATTGTCATTCTGTGTTTCCTTACTCAGATGCAAACAATAATTGGAGCAATGCCTGGTAGGGAGGACAAAGGACAAGAGAAGGGGAGAGGGGAGAGGGAGACAGTTACAGATAGAGACAGAGAGACAGAGAGGAGACAGAGAGACAGAGAGAGGAGACAGAGACAGATGGAGACAGAGAAAGGAGAGGAAAGAATAAGAGAATAGGCAGAAAGTGGGAAGAGACAGAGAAAGAAAAAGTGGGAAATTGAGAGGGAGATGGTTTTTTGTTGTTGTTTTCTGGCTTATTTGTTTATTTTTGGTCTGGGCAGAGGTGAGGGTTGTGTATTAAGTGACTTAATTATTTTTTGTCTCACTGGTAAATTTTTAGGAGGGTCAGCATTTTGAAAATGGGTCTAGGCCAGTCATCCTTCATTTTTCTGACTGTGTTTTTAACTTTCTAAAATTAGCCACTAAGCCTTTGCTCTCCTTCTCCCCTCCTCCCTCTAACTTTTCAACTCCTTTTTGTGTATTGTCTTTCCCTTTAGAGTGTAAGCTCCTTGAGGACAGAACAATTTCACTTTTTGTATGTAGTTGTATTTGTACCCTGCCTCTTCCCCCTCACTCCAGCACTTAGCACAGTGCTTGGCATGCTGTAAGTGCTTAATAAATGTTTGATGTCTGCCTGTGTTCCCATCAAAATAAAATAAACCAAGTAGTACAAACATCCTGTCTTGGCCTCTACCTCTTCTATAATACAGAGTAAGTATTCAGCAAATACTATGGAATTGAAATGAATGTTTGTAGAGAGCTTCAAACTTCAAAGAGCTATGTAAGTGCTAGATATTATAAACTAAATTAATTGATGCTTATATGCCAATTAATGTTATTTCTGGGATTTTCCAGTGCTCAGAAGTCTTAGAATACTTTTGGATGACATCATTAATGAAATGGATATAAATACTGTTTCATGTGTTCCCTCAGAACAGATATGCTGGGAGTGAGCTGGTCATCATTTCAAGGAAGGAAAAGGGAATTTATATCTATAAAAAAATTCTGAACAGGATGATTTCAGAAAGAACTGGAAGAACCTCCATGAACTGATTTAGGGTAAAATAAGCAGAACCAAGAGAACATTATACAGAGTAACTGCAATATTATGGAACAATCAAATAAGATAGACTTTGCTACCAACAACAATATAATGATTCAGAACAATTCTGAGAGACTTATGAAAAAGAATGTTATCTATCTCCAGAGAAAGAACTGTTGGAGATGGAATGCAGATGAAAGCATAGGGGTTTTCATTTGTTTATTTGGGTTTATGTTTTAGGGTTTTGGTTTTATAAGATTACTCACTTACAAAAAAGAACAATATGGAAATATGTTTTGAGTGATGGGGAGGGAAAAAGGAAGGGAGACAGTTTGGATCATATAACTTTGGAAAACTCATGTGGAAATTTGTTATTAAAATAAAATAAAGATAAACAAAAATATTCTGGGAAGACACCAAAGCTTGAGAGATATAAGCAAGAAGGTCAGTTTGGTTAGCC
This sequence comes from Monodelphis domestica, assembly GCF_027887165.1. Taxonomy (NCBI): domain Eukaryota; kingdom Metazoa; phylum Chordata; class Mammalia; order Didelphimorphia; family Didelphidae; genus Monodelphis; species Monodelphis domestica. The sequence goes on along the minus strand of NC_077231.1, from coordinate 224,778,937 downwards.
TATAAAGTGTGTAAAGGTGAATGATGTACAATAATCCATGATTTTTAGAGGATGTTGAACTATCACTTTAACCTTACTATTAATATAATATTTTTCCCTGAAAATAAATTATCTTTTATATGTCTGAGGGATAGCATGACAAATATATTACACCTCTTTGAAGAAAACAGTCTAGCAGATTTTAGTATGGAAAAGTATATTTATATTCAAATGTAAAAATGCATTAAGGGCATTTAGGTGGCACAATGGATAGAGCAGTAGGTCTGGAATCAGGAAGATCAGAGGTCAAATTTGGCATGAGACAATGACTAGTTATATAGTCCTGGGCAGATCATTTAACCTAATTTGCCTCAGTTTTCCATCTGCAAAATGGGGATACTAATACCATCTATGTTCCAGAGTTGTTGTGAGAATCAAATGGGACAATAATTGTAAAGCACTTAGCACAATTATTGGCACTTAGTAAACTCTATAGAAATGTTACCTATTATTATTGTTACAAATATTATTTCCCTCAATTCAGGGATCTATAGGCTTTCTGACCACTAAAGTGGTCCACAACACTGCCCCCCCCCCCAAAGCTAAGTAGCTCAGCTTTAGAATGCTTATAAGTGATACTGAGGAGGCTCTGCTGAATTTTAGGACTGATCCTAATAGGAACATCAGCAAGAATTCTCTCTCCATCTCTGATCTGGACTTCTCAACAGACCTCTTGCATGACAGTGGGTCTTTATTTTTAAACTGGATCCTTAATTGTTCCAAAATCCTTTTTTTGTTGGATTGTGTAGTTACTACATCATGTTTTTTTCTTATTTTTTTTATGACATCAGGAGAATAATTTATTCCCTTTTCCAATTTGTAAACTGGAACTCTCTTAGAAGAAGACTAAAGGATTATCTGTCAGAAGGAGACCCTGCAGTGATCAAGGCATTTTTATATTGTTTGTGGCTCTGTGAACACAGACATTAAATGCTAATTCCTTATGTGTGATAAAGAGAGTACAGCTATTTTATTTCAGGGAATATTTGCTTTGCAAATGTACTGAATTATGGCTTAGTATAACCACTTGGAGTTTCTTTTTGAAGGTTAAAGTCCGGAGATACTTATTTTCAGAAGTGGGCAGATGCAGTAGTGATGGTGGTATAAATATAATTTGACAGTAACACAAATATAATATTAATAGCAGGACTTAAAGACATTAAAAAAAAAAACCCTTATCTCTGCCACAGAAGTCTCTTTCCCTTCCCAAGCATGGAGACGCCACATCCAAGGCTTTGCACAGGCTTTCTGCCAGAAAAATAGGACTTACAAGAAATATCTGTAGTAAACTTTTAATGCCTCTTTTATAGCAGAATTATTCACACACTATGGATTCTTAAAAGATTGAGTAACTCTTCCAAAAAAACATTTATTTTTCTATCGTGGGAGAACTCTCCCTTCAAACAATAGGTGATAAATCCCAAGTAAGCTTGGTCTGCTCATTCTGCAGGAGGAACTTTCAAAGCATTAGCAAAGACTGACTTGTTGATGGCCATGTGGCCACTAAGTATATGAAAGAGAACTTCAATCTAGGTCTTTCTGACTTTGTTCTAATATATCAGATTGTCTCTACATCCATTCAAAAGAAAGGCAACCTCATTTCTTTAAAGGCTGGTATTTTAGTCCCCAAAGTCTCAGTGCAGTGATTAATTCTATAATGCTATAACCCAAGGAAAATTCTGCAGAGGGGCCTCTTTCATCCTATCCTTCTTTCCCTTCAAATACTCTTCCATGTCTTCCTTTTGCTGGTCTCAGTGCCAAAGAGGATATACTTTCAAATAAAAATTTAAAAATGTAATAAGTATCTATTTTAATTCCCTAAAGAGCTACTTAGATGCTGTACCATGGAGAGGGCAGGGGTTCTGAAGGCTATGACAATGGAGTATTAACTTCTAGTAGGTCAAACCCATCTGGAAAGGATACGGAATTTTTACAGATCAGCTTATCTATATTTTGAGACTCGTCAAAGAGACCTGGCTACCAGATGATCCATATTTTTTACCTCAGTCACTTAAGAACCACTTACTGGACCACAGAAAGGTGGCTTTTTGATCTAGTCAAGGTAGTACCTATTTTTGTGAGATGATGACTCCTTAGAATTTTTAGAAGCAGGGTGCCAGGTGCCAAGAGAGCCAAGATAAAGATAAAAAGACACCTTCTATGTCATCATAGACCTTACAAAGTAATAAGGGTTTATGGTCTATTGATAAATGACTTAGATGTAAATTAAATGAAATGATGAAAAGTATGCATTTATTATATATATATATATATAATCATATATAACTGAAAAATTAAAAAACCCCAAAGTTTAAATATGAAGCTCCTCTGTATTAATGAAAACAGTTCTATTTTGGAAAAGAAGAGCAAAAATGATGTAACGTTCTTTTGGGATGCCATGACTATACAAGTCATTGACCTGTGGCCAGCCTTTCTGGTAATGCCGCTTTTTCTTAAATTCTTAGACAGGTCTTAAAGTCATGAGCTCCTCTGGGGACTGGACATTAATGCTTCTCCATCTTGAAAGGTCCTCCTTAGGACCTTATAAGGTTTGTACTTTGTTGGAATAGGAATAACCCAGGGTCTTTGAACACCCACCATTGCTAAATAACTCAGTAGCTGGCAAAGACTGTGACAACAAATAAACGAGTAGCAGCTAATGAGTTTTATAGGAATGAATATTTAAATTGTACAATTAAAAAAAATTAACCAGCTTACAGCACAAGATCCAGGATACAATGATCAAAATGTTTCTAAATAGCCTTTGTCCTGCAAGAGATAAAGTGATGCTCCATTTAAAATAACCACAGATAGAATAAAATACCTGAAAACATACCTGCCAAAACAAACCCAGGAACAAAGGAACATAATTGTAAAACACAAATAAAATCAGATCTAAATAATTGGACCAATATTAATTGTTCATGGGTGAGTAGGGCTAATATAATGAAAATGACAACCCTACCTAAACTAATCTACCTTTTCAGTGCCATCCCAATTAAATTACCAAAAATTGTTTTATTGATTTAGAAAAAAATAAAATTCTTTTGGAAGAATAAAAGATCAAGAATATCAAAGGAATCTATAAAAGAGGTAAAGGAAGGCGGTATAATGGCACCAGATTTTAAATTGCATTATGAAGCAGTAACTATCAGAATTATCTGGTAGTGGCCAAGAAACAGAAAGGAAGACCAGTGGAACAGAACAAACATGTAATAAACAGGAGCAAAAGATAATAGTAATCTTGTATTTGACAAAATCATAGATCCAGGTTTGGGGGATAAGAAATCACTCTTTGGTAAAAACTGCTGGTATAACTGGAGACTAGTGTGGGAGAAACTAGGTATAGACCAATATCTTACACTATTCACTAAGATCAAAATGGATACATAATCTAGACGTAAAAGGAGATGTCATTAGCAAATTGGAAGAATAGGGAACATACTACTTATCAGAGTTATGGATAGGAAAGGAATTTCCCAGTCCACTAGAGATGGAGAGCGTTGTGAAAAATGTAGAACTTTCCTGAGACACAAAATGCTATTTTTTCCAGCACTGCTTTCAAAGTTTTCCATTTGCGGCATTCATTGTCTCAAGAAAATGGAAAAATAAGGAAAAAAATATAAATTCTTGATTAAATAGAATTTAACTAAATAGAACTATTAATTAAATAGATTTCCTCTGCCCCCTGCAACAACTTTTTAGTAGAAAAAGACAAACCACAAAGAAACAAGTGGATATCAATTGACTTACTTCAAAACTTCTAAAGGTTACAGGTTCAACTCACTCTTCTATACCTTCTACTTCTTACAACTGTAGTAATACACACACCACCAAAAAAAGTTCAAAGAACAAATATTTATCCAGGGTCTACAATGCTCAGGGCAAGTCCTATGAAACCTGAACTACTTAATGAAGGTCCTGAAGCCTAGAAAAATCTTGAATCATCAAAGGAGAACCAGTTTTGATAAGTTCACTATACTATACTAATGCAGAAAATGTTCATTTACATTTATATTGAAATAGATTTTCTAGTTAATCCTCGGATAAACAAAACATCCCATTCCCTAAAGCATTACATTTTAATTATCTTTCTATTCTTTCCTTTTATCATTGAACATTATAAGTGGAATTAATAATGGTTATATGTCATTCCTCTATCTAGTTAAAAGTTTAAAAATAAATGTTTGTTTTTGCATCACTAATACAATCTACTTTCCTCCTCTCCAACTCCTTTTTTGGTAGCAATCTACTCTTGGGAAGTGGCTATAGAAGATAGAATAATGAATGCTGGGTCCAAAAGACTCAAGTGTGAATCCTGCCTCATACATTTGCCAGTTGTATGATACTTAGCTGGTCATCTGACATTTCTCAGCTTCAGTTTTCCCATCTATAAAATGGGAATAATAACAGCATCTCTTACATTGTAGTTATAAGAACCAAATGAGAATGTTGCAAAACTTAAAGTATATATAAATTCTATTATTATTATAAGCCTAAAAGTATTACTTAAGTGCTGTTTTTTCATCATTATTGTATGAATCCATAGTCACCTCAGTATGGGAATTCCTATCAGTCATCAAAACCCACTATGCCTTTTCATTTTGTCTAATGCTTGTACTTGTCTCTCCATAAATCCTCCATTGCAGACTCATATCATGGGTACCAAAAGATTTTCTCTGATTCTTATGATATATGATAGTGGAGAAGGGGGATGATACCAGGATAGCATTCCAGCTGTCTCTTTATTATCTCATGCTCTGGCTGGCGATGTGACCCACCCAAACAATTTTCAGATCATATATAAATATCCTTTTCATTATTTTTCTGACACTCCCCCCCAAAAAAACAAATGACCATACTGTACCCTCCTTATTATACTAATCATATCTCTTCATCTTCTTTATGTTCACTGACTTCTGATTCCTCTGAGATCTTATGCTCTGTGATTTGTAGCCATATAGAAACTCTGAGAAAATATTAAAATTAATGCCCCTATTTCCTCCTATGTTAGGTGTCCCTAAAGTATTAGAAATTTCTAGAAACATTTTAAAGAAAAAAGGGAAGGAAATCTGTATCATTTCTCCATTACATAGACAAAATCTTACAGGGCTACTGGTGGACATTCTGAGCTGCGGTACATAATGACACTTTGGCATAGCTGGGCATATCCTGGCATCAGTATGCTTTTCAAGCTATGTTCAGTACAAATGAAAGCCAGTTAATCTTGCCTTTTCCCATAGGCCCCCTCTTGGAATCTTCACTAATAACTATAAAGGGAAGTTGATCAATGGCAACAGTTCACAGGGGAACAATTAAATCGTTTCAATAACCAGTCTCTCCACATATATTTTCTCACACCAACCCAGAAGAACCTTTCTTTGTGTTTGTTTTAGATGATCGCCCCAATTTATTGAAATAACAACAATAAATAAGTGAATAGTTAGAATAAATCGATGGAATTAGGAATTGTATCAGAGTAAGATAAATCCTTGCAATATAGCTGATCAAAAGGTGGCTAATAAATACAATGAATTTTGGAATCATACAACATATTTCCATGCAAAATGCATGTGTATACATACAAATATGTGTGCATTTGTGACCACAAGTATGCTGTTAGTAAACACACATGCTGTTAGCAGAGAAGGGAAGACAAATGATCTGTGAAAGTAGGAAGGCAGCAGCTATGACAAATATTCCAGAGAAGGGCTTAAGCCTTCCTTTCATGTTGAAGCTACATTCAACTAGCACATATAATAAAGCAGAGCTTTTATTGTAGATTTTTAGAGACCCGGTCTCCTTACATTGCATTAAGAAGCATTAAAAGTCTGCTGAACACTATAGACCTCTTCTCAAAATATGATTTTTATATACATAAAATACATAGGATTGTGGAGGAAAACAATTATGCTGAAATATTGTTATAAACATTTTTCTTAAAATGCATGAACTCAAGGCTAAGAATCCTTGTTATAGTTTAGAAGAGAAAGAGAGAGGAAGATAAGATCTCATCAAAGTGGGATAGTTTAGTTGGGTTGGCTCTAGTGCCTTATTGCTTTGTATTTATTGATTTGTTACTTTTTCCTTGAGTGTTCTGATGATGGATCTTTTGTGCTTGACTATATTGTCAAAGGTCCTGATGTCTTCATTTATTTGCTGTTGTGGCATTTCAGTTGTGTCCAACTCTTCATGACAATTTTGGGGTTGAGTGGTTTGCTCTTTCCTTCCCCAGCTCATTTTATGCATGAGGAACTGAGGCAAACAGTGGTAAGTGATTTGCCCAGGATCACTCAGCTAGTAAGTAAATGAGACCTCATTTGAACTCAGAAAGATGAATCTTCCTGATTTAAAGCCTTGTGCTCTTTCCACTATGCTTATGGGAGGTCAGGGATCCAAATGCACAAGTAAAATTGCCAACACTTTTGAACTTGATTTTCTTTATTCTAAACAGTGGACTTTCCCCAGAGAGGACTTAAGTGCCTCCTTTAATTAAATCCAGAATTCTTTATTTGGATGATAAAACAAATGACCAAGAATCATAAAATCTTGGGCTTGGAAGTAACTTTAAAGTTGATATAGTATCCCTTTCATTCAATGGATTCATTATCTCTGTAATATATACATGGCAAATGTTTACCCATCCCCAAATCAAGTATTCTAAATGATAGACAACACATCCTCTCATAGCACAAACTATTGCCTTTTTGGATAGCTCTATTACAAAGTTTTTTCTAATAACTTTTCCTTATGAGTTTGAAATTCTATTCTCTGTAATCATGTAGAAGACATTTATTTTCAGTTCTAATTGATAGTCCTTCAAATATTTGAGGAGTTATTATGTTCTTCACAAGTCATCTCTTTTCCAAGATAAATGCCATTTGTTTGTTCACAGTTCTTTAAATGGCATGATTCCCAGATCTTTCATCATCTCATGTGCCTTCCTCTTGACATGCTCCAGTGTCAATATCCACGTGATGGTGTAGAAAGGACATCTGAAACATAGTTGGAGGCTATAGACTCAAATGCCAACTCTTACACTTACTAGCTATGCAATTGGGCAAGTAACACTTTCTCTGACCCTCAGTTTCCATTTTTTTTTTCAAAATGAAGATGATAATAACTATTAGTGATTCCACAGGGAGGTCATGAGGAAAGTACTTTGTAAAATTTAAAATGCCATATAGAAGCAGCAATTATTATTAAAACGTGCCACATTGAAGTGAACACATTATACCAAATGCTATCTAATCTATGCACATTGCAATAAGACTATCCTATCCCTTGATCTGGTAACATTTCTATTACTTTTGCCTGAAACAGCACTGACATTTTTGACAGTCAGCAGCACAGATGGTTCTTATTGAGATCGCAGTCAATTATAATCCATTGGCTACCCCTATTTTACCACCAAGCCCCTCCCTGCCCAATTACTCTTGTGAGGACTCTCTCCTTCTGTATTTGGGTGCTGTTCCTATTTTGAACTTAAGTGGAAGAATGATAGTTTATCAGTATTAAATGTCATCTTGTTAGTTTGGGCTCACTGGTCCAGACTGTTGAGATCTGTTTGGATGTTGATTTAGTTCTTTACATATTATCTTTTTTCCTTCAAAATTTGTGTAACTTTCAACCGTGGGAAACACTTCTTTTTATGTACTTGTACAGAATGATAAAGCTTAGCAGGACGGGGATCAAGATTAGAGCTCTGTGGCAGGTAACTGAAGACCTCTTTCATAATTAATATAAATTTAATATTCAATAATCTTGGGAGAATGGCTATCTAAATAGTTTACAAGTTCAAATAGTTGAAGTAAAATTACAATCAAGACCATAACTTATAGCATGTGAGGTCTTTTGTAAATCATCTTACACCACTTACGTCCATTACCATTACCAACCTTTTTGCCATTTTTCACACTTGGCTCTCCATCTCTCATCGCCATGATCTTTTATTAGAGAATGCCTAGAATTCACTCCCTTTTCATCTCTTCCTCATAAATCTCTCACATTCTTTGAGATTTAGCTCATCTTATCTTCTATATACAGTCTTTCTCAGTCCTCCCAGTTGCTAGAACCCTTCATCCCAAACTAGTTTAAGTGATTATATATATATTATCTACCTTGTTAGAAGGTAAACTCCTTGAAAGCAATGACTTTTCACTCCTGTCTTTGTGTTTCTAGGATGTATGCTTGTTCATTGATTTGCTGATCAATTATTATCAGTTAGCTCACATTTCTCCATCATTTCCATATGAATCTAATGAAGGGCTTTGATGAATGTCCTGAAATTAGGATACACTGCTTACATGAAACAGACAGAATTTTAGGGCAGAGAGACTTGCACTCAATTACCTAATTTTATATGGCAACAACAATACAAATAATAGCTAGCATTTGTATATGGGCAGCTAGGTGGTGAATTGGATAGAGGTCTGGGACTGCAGTGAGGAAGATTCCTCTTATTGAATTACAATTTGGCCTCAGACACTTAGTAGTTGGGTGACCCTCGGTTGCTTAACCATGCTTATCTCAGTTTCCTCCTCTATAAAATGAACTGGAGAAAGAAATAACAGACAACACCAGTATCTTGGCCAATAAACCCCCCAAATGGAGCCATGAAGAGTTGGATACTACTGAAACTACTGAACAAAAATAAAGAATTAATATAGTACTTAAATTTATAACATACAGAGAGGAAAGATGGCAGGAAGTGAATAATCATTTATATAGTACCTACCATGTGTCATGAACTGTATCTAGTTCTGAGATAATTTTATCTCAGTTGATCCTTATAACAACCCTGTGAGACAGGTGCTATTATTATCATTTTACAATTGGGAATATAGAGGCAAACAGAGGTTAAATGACTTGTCTATGATCATACAACTAGTAATTACCAGAGGCTGGATTTGAGCTTCCTTATTCCAGGCTCAACACTTTATCTATTATGCCACCTCACTGCCTATTTGCAAAAGCATTTTACATTTGTTATGTTCTCATAACCTTATAAGAGATGTACTATTATTGATTACCCCAATATATAGAAGAAAAAACTGAGGTTGAGTAAATTAGGTAACTTGCTTAGGATATCCCAGCCAGTAAATATTGGGGTCAGGATTTGAATGCAAATCTTAACTCTAAATGTAACTATCCAATACACCACCTACCTCCTTTTAAAAGTAAATAAAACTGGTGCATAAGGACAGAGTTAATTGTCTAGAGACACTCAGAGTTAATTGTCTAGAGACACTCAGCTAGTTAGTGACAAAGCAGAGACTAGGACTCATGTCCTTTAAATTGTTTTAAATTTTATTTTTATTTTTTCATATCACCTGACATTTAGTTCAATGATCTCCCTTATTATGCATGCTTGCTAAATCATAGCTTCCTCTTCTCTGTGACCTATCTTTCCATCTGTCAACCTCATATTGATTTTGGTTCCCATCTACCTCCATGTTAGGGGTGTGGGGAGTCTCCTTTTAATTTCTGCTATCCTTCCTTCTTAGATTATTCCTTCTGTTAAGGAATTCTTTATTCTCCCTAATAAGACAGAACACAAAGAAAGGTTCTCGTAACCTTTTCTCATTCTGTTCTGGTGGGGAAACTACCTTGCATTTATGGCATCCATAATGATGAGTGCCTCAGCCAGCAAAGGAACTATCCATCTCCACTCTGCATGTCATTATTATGTATCACTGGAGCCTTGAGGTGAATTACAGGCCTTTGTGATTTCCTTTTGAACCGAACTGCCTGTTCACCACTGGATTCTTAATAGAGTTTCTTCTGGAACTAGTTTGAGAACAGAGTTCCTGGCAAACCCTGTGCTCTTGTGAATACTTAACAAAACAGATAACCACTAGAAGTAGCTAGAACCAACATTGCCCTGTTCTAAATTGGGATTTGGAGAGTTGCAGGTTTCCTTCGATGTCCTCTTTCCTTCCCCTGGGCAATGCCTCCTTGTTAGGATGCTAGCTAGGGACCACATGCAAGACCAGTTTGGGTCAGGTTCTGGTGGAGGGGTAGGAGGAGAGGGATGAGAATTAAGGAAGAAGAGTTATGCCAAAAGAAACTTTCCAGTAACCATTTTCTATGGGGAAAATTTGCAGAAGAGATAAAGATTTTTTAAAAATAAAGCAATATAACTATATAAATACACCGATGTAATAATTTTTTCATAGAATTCTTTTCCATTTTTATCTTGACCCAAATAGTCATGATTTTGTATTTTCACTTATTTATGAGATGAAATGGGGCTACAGGATCTCATCTCATCTGATGTTAGATCTCAGGTTTCCTCTTTGTGTCTCACAGCCATGGGAGAAAGGAGAGGATGGTTTCTCCATAAAAACTCTGCTCCTTGCTACAAGCTTTTGACGCTCTCTGACTTTATTGCTGGGTTCCTTTCCTCCCCTGTCAACAGCAATCTGACATACATAGCTGGTTTAAGTGCACAACTAAATTTTGTTATAACGAGAGGAAAATTCAGATACATTTTGCAGATGTAATTCTCCCATCTATTCCAAACAAACTAGGAGGACATTTAGAATTCTTAGACTCTATCTAATTTTACTAATTATTCTCTTGTATACCTCCAAACAATGAAGCCTTCTATTCTGCCTAATCTCCCAATCACTATTGTGAATCCTAACTGCTAATGTATTATCACTAATCTGAATGGGGGTCAATCACATGAACAACAATATATTGTCATTGGAGAAGCAGCATTAATTCTGTATTGCCTGTTATTGTATATTATATATGTTATATATAACACTACCAATGTTATTTTAAAACTCCATGTCAAACCCAAATACTAAAACCTAACCTAAAAATTCAAGTAATTTAACAAAAATATTGGCCTCAATGGCCAATAATGGAGCATAGTTTCTTCCTAGGACATCTCAAGGAGGCACATTTGTTTTTCTGTACTTTGGATATGCTGTTAAAGTCCCTCTTTTCCCATTTCTTAAACCAGTGATGGTGAAACTTTTAGAGACCAAGTGCTTAAACTGCAACCTTCATGCCACATGTGAGACCCCCTGCCTTATCCCAGACAAGGGAAGGAGGAAGCACTCCCATTGGGTTGCTTGGCAGAGGGACAGATAATGTGAGAAATATCCTGAGGCATGCATGGAGAGGGAAAAGGGAGCAGCCTCTTCTGGCATGAGTGCCATAGGTTTGCCAAACCATTTTTTGGTTCTTAAACCATTCTCTTATACTTCTTTCACCTATTCTCAGGAATCCATGGGATACATTAACATAGTAAGGGTATTCCTCATCAGTTTCCAATTAGTAGGTGTAATAGTATACTCCCCACTCCCCATTTACATTTTAACACTGACATTGCTAGACCCTCATCAGGGAGTGGAATCACTTAACAGCTTTTTTGGTGGTATAGATATTTTAATGTCATTTTTATGGATTAGTTTCCTTTGATTATCAAATATGAAGTTTTGAAGAATGAGATTAGAGGAGGATAAACTTTTCTTATAGGCACATGCAAGTTTTTTAAAGCTTATCAAAGCTTAAAGCTGCACTAAGACTTTTGGGATACTATATAATTTTATAGAATTCCCAAAACTACAGAGTTGGAAGGGACTTCAGAGTCAATTTAGTCCAATTCAAATATGGTTACAAAATAAGAATCTCCTCTATCACAAAGGTGTCAGACTCAAGTAGAAATAGGTCCTTCTGAACCATAGACTGACTTGGAACACCACAGATTAATACTATCTCTATTTTACTGCATTTTTATTTATTTTGCTAAATATTTTCCAAATGGTCTTGCAGTGAATAGGTAGTTCAAAGCAAGTTTCATGTCATTTACTATTTGTGTGACCCTGAACAGGTCTGTCAACCTGTACCATTCTCAGTTTTCTCATCTGTAAAATGGGGATAATAACAGCATCTATCCCTGAGGGATGTTGTGAGGACCAAATTAGATAATATTTGTAAAATTCTTTGGATACCAAGAGATGAGATCAAATTTGCAACATGTTAGCATATAGTAAGCTCTAGGTAAATATTAGTTGCTATTTTTAATTTGGTTTGCCTGCTCTTGGAAGTGTTGGAAGCCACATGCTTCACTGCCCATGTTGATTCATCTGCTCTAAAGCATGCTCAACAATTGATCATTTAGCATTCTTCTTAAAGCTATTTGATCAAGGGGAAGCCATGCTCTCCTTAGACAACATATTCCACATTTAGGTATTGTTCCTCCTTAGGAAATTTTTCCTTATATCAAGGAGAGTTTCTTTCCTACAACATACCTATTATCCCTGGTTCTGCCTCCTGGGGCAAAGCACAAAAAAAGCCTTTCAAATACTTAAAGATATGTTTATTCTATAGCTTCTTCTCCAGTTTCCTTTAACTGATCTTCATATGGCATAATGATGATCTCTTACTGTTCTAGTTGTCCTCTGCCGGACACATTCTACTTTATTGATATATTTCCTCAGATTATAGTGTCCAGAATTGAACACATTATTTCTAGCTGTATTCTGACAGTCCTGCTATATTATTGCCTAATCATCTTTTTCTTTCTAGTCATTACCAAGGCTATATTTAATTTTTCCTGGCTGCTACAACACCTTGCTGATCCAAAGAAAGCTTATAGAAACTTCTATGATAAACCAAAATCTAGGGCACTGTTTACCATTGCTCCTCCCACCCCCAAAATTGGATGAGGTATCCTGGAGGAAACACAACCAAAGAAGTCACAACATATCTTTTCTTTTGTACCATGCAAGACTTATTCCATTTTCTTATATGGAAAGACATTATTTTCTTCTCTCTGAGAGAAAGTACACATAACTTTTTGAATTCAAATTCTATGTCATAAGCCTTGTGTATAACAGTATTTTATTCTCAATATTTAAAAAAGACTCAAATATACAGAAGGCTTACCTATCACTTTTCCTAGAAAGAGAGACTTGGGAGAATTGAACAGTGTGTCAGATGAACTTGGCAGGCTGTAGCTCACTGGAGAATAATGATCAAGCTGTGGGAAAAGAAGGAAAAGAAGAGAAACTTTTAAAAAGTGTGTGATTATCTTGCTCTGTAATCAAGTTTTCCTATGGGGATTACATCACTATTTAAACCTTGGAATCTGGATGCTCTCATTTCACCAGTGGCTACCAATGCATCTCTTTGAGATTGGAGGTCAAACTCTTATACTGCCTGGGTAACTCAAAAGTGGCTTTGGCTTACTGATTACCCATCCCTTGTCTTTGGCAAAGAACTTCCTTCCTGGCTTGGTTTCTAATGCTTGCTTTTATCAATGGGGTTAGGCTAGATTGATGAAGGGTTCAATATTCGGTTCTGTGATAGAAAACACTGCCCGCTATACTGGAGATGTAATCTTCTTTTAGGAACCTTGCCAAATGTGGTCCCCTTTGGCTTTTTTATATCATTAGTATTCAAAGGATTGCCTATCTTTAGCCTAGCACTTGTTTTCAAGTTTTTAGTCTCACAGAAGGAAAGGAACTGGGAAATGTGCTCTTGGTAATGAGAATCATATTGATGCTATTTTCCAGAATAGAACATGGTGGGGATGGGGAAATAGAGGGGAAGAAAGACTCACTTTCCCTATGTCTGGCATTGCTAATTTGATAGCAAGAATGGGTCAGAAACCAAAGAAGGGGAATAAAACCCTTGGAAAACCAACTTCAGGGAGAAGAAGATAAATAAAACCCCTCTTGGGAAAACATCTGACATCTCCCAAGGAAAAAGTCAGTTGCTGTTATCATAGGATCAAAGGATGACATCTTTCACTGTGCCACTCATTTGACATATCATACATGGCATCTTATTGCGAGTTATTTCTTTTATATGTAAATGCCTTGCCTAATATAGTTCCCAGAGGGCAGAGATGATGTCTTACATTTTGTATCTTATGGAAAATGTGTAAAAGGACAGTTGTTCTGTTGTCTTCCAGCTTTATGTTTTTAGACAAATAATTGCCTCCCTGGACCTCACTTTCCTCATCTGTAAAATGAAAGAGAAATACATGCTCTCCAAGACCCCTTTTGGATCTATAGCCATGAATTTATGATTCTGATTTATTTTTGAACTTCTGGTTTCATATATTGGCTAGTATAAAGACGAAGATTGATCACGAGGATTGTGATTTCAGGATATTGGTTAGCTTTTTCCTCTGTCAAGTTTCATTATGTTCTCTCATCATAGAAAGGAGGTAAATCTGGACTCCTGAATGCCTAGCCATTGAGCTTGGGCAGGTTTTAACATGACGGAAAGATTTCAAGATTGATCTTGGCAATGTTTTCTGAAGAACAGTCTAGCTAAGTAAGGAGAGGTTGATTACCAGTAAGGAACAGAGTGGGATGGAATGGAGAGTTTCTGGTGAATTCTTCAGTCATGGAAACCCATGAAACAAAGAACAATATTAATGGTCTTCAATCCTGGGTGGCCACCATTGGTTTTTACAATAAAAGTGACAGGGTGTAGAAAAGGGATAAGAGGGAGATAAGAATCACAGTTTTTGGACCATCTTTAAATTTTAAATTGGGCTCCTAATGCTCTAAATGTGAACTCCTTATCTAATTACCAATAAGTGCTTATACTCCTAAAATGTGTCCTGGATTGCTTTTTCAGTCTGATGAATGAAATCTATGGACCCCTCTGAAAATTATTGTTAAATGCACAAAATGAACTACACAGGATTGCAAAGGAAAATAAAGAAATTTTTATTGAAGTATATTCATCAAAATATTTTTTAAAAACAACTTCACAAATCTTCAAAAGACTATCTACAAACCCCTTAGGATTTTTGTGGACCTCAGATTAATAAAGCTCTGTTCTAGAAGAACAAATCACATCAATCTTGACATTCTTGCAATATGTGAAAACTGAAGAAAGAAGGATATTGAAGCAAAATTGAAGAATGGTCCTCAGGTTCTCCTTGGAGAGAAAAACAAAGGAAGTGCCAAGAAGAGTTTTATTGTGTGCTCAAAGGCAACAAGAAAAATCATTTGGTGGTATATTTGATAAATCTTTTACTGTAATGCTCAAGATATCCTAGGTAGACTTGGGCATATCCCTGAAGGATAGCTCTGCCTCACTGAAAGCTGCATATATGGAAAGAATTCTGTATATCAGGAGACTTTAGAGACTCCAGCAGAGTCAACAGAAGTGAACCCAGAGGCAACACCTTTTTTTTTTTGCCAGAACTTATAGTGGAGAACATGGAATCAAGAAGCTCGGAGTTGAAATTTGGCCTTGGCTTTGTGCCCTGGGGCAAGGCACTTAACTGCTGTTTGCCTCAGTTTCCTTATCTGTAAAATGGAAATATCACCTACCTCAGAAGGTCATTGTGAAGATAAAATCAGAGAGCTGTAACAAACCTTAAAGTGCTATGTAAATGCTAGCTATTCTTACAGATACAATCCACAAAGCAGGAATATTCTGAGAACCAAATTGCCCTTACTGTCAGCCTAGGTTTGGATAAACTAGTTGCTAAGCATCCTGATGGTCTCCTTGTATCATTTATGAACTGAGAACTAGAAGCAGAGGATCCATCTGTGATAAAGGAGTTACATCCATCAGAAATCATGAATTTATGTTATTATAAGTCATCCTGAAGAAATAGTGACATGTGCATTCAGGGAATAAGTTACCAAGTCAACAAACTAGGTGCCAAGTATTGTGCTGAGAACTGGAGAAAGAAAAGCAAAAAGTAGTGCCTGTTCTCAAGGTACTCACAGTCTAAAAGGGGAGAAACATGAAAATGACTTTGTCCAATTAAGAAATTAACATATTGGGGGCAGTTAGGTGGATGCCTAGAGACAGGAGGCCCTAGGTTTGAATGTGGCCTCAGCCCCTTCCTAGCTGTGTGCCCCTGGACAAGTCACCTAACCCCCATTCCTTAGACCTATACTACTCTTCTGGGTTGGAACCATATATAGTATTGATTCTAAGCCAGAAATTAAGTTTTCATAAGAAAAGAAATGAGCATGTCAAATTTCAGATATTTTTAGAGGGAATGCCCCAAGATGAAGGGGAATCAAGAAAAGCTTGTTGAAGGAGGTGGAACTTTAGCTGAGACTTGAGGGAAGTCAGGGAAACCAGGAGGTAGAGATGAGGAGGAAAAACCTTCCAGGCAAGTAGGGACGGCTAGTGAAAAAGCAGAATCTGGAGATGGGGCGTCCTCTGTGAGGAAACTGAAGGAGGCCACCATCACCAGATAGTAAAGTATATATTGAGGGAAGTAAGGTGTATTTAGACTATAAAGAAAGGAGGAGGCCAGGTAATGAAGGGCTTTAAAAGCCAAACAGAGGTGTGCCTTGCACCCACCTACATATACTTATTGATGCACATGTAAAAATTACTGCATGTTTGGGAGTACTTATTTATTTAATTTTTTGGCTTTGTTGATTTGACTCTCTCCCATGTTATGTTTATGCTATGGTGATGTCTCTTCTATTCATTGTTTCTTTGTGATATGTTCAAACTAATAGTTCTACTTTAGATTTCAGATAAGCCTATGGATAATATGGGTATGACAGCCCATTAGCTAGGCATGCTTTGGTGTTTGTGATTCATTATTGTATACTCGGGATATGAAAGTATTTTTGAGGGGATCACATACCACATCTCTAGAAAAAATATCAATCAATCAATTAATTAATTTGTACACTAAAATATTCAGTTAACTCGCCCCCCCTCCCCCCTTCCTCCTATTAGAGAAGACACATCTATCTGTCTTGGCATTTTGTCACTGTCATGGTCTCTCCAATGATGCTTTGTAAAGTGCCATTTCTATTGTATGTCCTGTTAATGCACATTTGTTTTCTTTTTGTAGGTTAGTTACCTAGGAAACCAGGAAACTCAGCTTTGTTGTTTAAAATGCCAGTGTTGTATTTATGCTGGAGAATTACATGTTATCCCCAGCTGATTTTTGCAAGAGCTTCAGCCCAGGGGAGAGATATAGCCTCACCCCTGTCCAGGGGATATAGAGAGGTTGGGTGGTTCCTGAAGGACAGCTCTGTCGCACTGTAAGCTGTAAATGTGGAAAGAGATGTAAATCTTGATAAGGAGAGAGAGCCCAAGGAGACTGCTAAGAGGGAGAAGATGGGAGAGGAGAAGAGGCTGGGCAAGGTCTGTGAATAGTTAATAGAAACCCCCCCAGAGGCACACAAACACAGAGATTGCTGACTTCCCAATATGGCCCTTAACCTTTCCCAGCGTCTGCACTCCCTGAGACTGCCAAAGTTGGAGTTCTTGGGTAAGAAATTTCTCTCCTTGTTTGAGTTAAGATTTCATTTCACTCCCAAGTCACAGACCTTCCTGCCCTTTGGCACTTGTCAGGCAGAGAAAGATGAAAGACACATGAAGCACGGGTTTAGACTATCAACTCATTTGTTAAATATTATAAAGAAGAAATATGATGAACAGTATCACTTCATAAAAGACAATAAAACCACCCGAAAGAGCTGCAACTAAGCATAGTCATCCTGAGAGCAGTTAAAGATAAAAATGGAATGATTTCAAAAAACAGGAGAAAAACAGAAAAAAATTATATTTATGTACATATTTTCATAAGTATATATGTATGATATAATATTCATACTCATAGAATTCATTTTCATATTCTATTTATATTCATATAATATATTCATGTTTTATAGGCATAGAATATAAATTATATGTATATAATTTATAAATTATATGAATATACATTATAAAATATAAATATAGGAATATAAATTATATATTTATATCTTATATATTATATGTATCATATATTATAGATTATATGAATATAAATTATATATTTATATATTATATATATATCATATAGTATAAATTATATGAATATAAATTATATATTTATATATATTATTTATAATTATTTTCACCATCAACACAGTAGAATCACATTATGTGAATTCTAGCAATTCAGACCTAGAAGTGCTTTTAGAGAGGGAGAATGTCATTAAAGAGAAAAGATAACAAAAACACATAAATCAGTTGGAGAATACAGAAAGAAGGACTCTGCCATACTTAAGAAAATTTGGAGGGCACTGAAGGATCTATTTCCAATGTAGCTGAAAGAAGATAAGAGACCAAAAATATGAAATAAATCTCAGATCTTAACACCAAAAAAAAAAGGAAATGAAGACAATATCAACTCCTTTTCTTTATACTTACCCATCTATGTATAATTTTTATGAGAATAATCTACACACACATTGAGGGGATCCTCAGGGAGGTTATTAGTAGGAAACAGTAAGGCTTTTGTAAGTGATCTTCCTTAATACATTGTAGTATTGAAGGTCATGGGACAAAAAAGGGGCTGGAAATATAATTAGAAATAAATATTTATATATATGCATATGAATGTACATGTATGTGCACATGAACTACTGTCCCTATGCAGATGACAAGACACATGTGCACATTTCTGTATGTGGATGTGTGTAGACATCTATCTGTGAGCCATTTGCATAGAGATAATAGTCAAATGCATGGGTGCTAATGAGGTTAGTGAGAGAATGTTTGGGGAGAAGAGAGTCTAGGACTGAATACCCCAAGTTAGGTGGTAGCATATGAATATTGAGTCAGTAATGGATTTTTCAAAGAGTCAGGTAGGGAGAGAATGAGGAGAAGATGGTAGCAAAGGACACAGAGAGGACAAGATGGGTGAAAAAGGAAAAAGAGATGATAAGATTTTAGAATGAAGAGGTCACTGCAGACTTGGGAGAGAGCATGAGGTTAGAAGCCACAGTGAAAAGAGCTGAGAAGTGAGAGGAGAAATGGAGTCAGAGAATGCAAAAACTTTTCAAAAGAGTTTGAGAAATAGAGGCAAGATATAGGAAGATAGCATGAGGGGATAGCAGAGACTAGTGAATTGTTTTTAAAAGCATATTTGAAGATGATAGGGAAGGAATCAGAAGACAAAATTTGAAGATTCAAAAGAGAGGGAATGAGGGAGGGTATAGTCTGATGGAAAACACTTGAGGGAATAAGATAAAAAATATGTAGAGAATTTATCTTGATAGAGAGGCTAACCTCTTTCTCAGAGACAGAGAGAATAGAGGAGAAAAGGGGAAATTAAGTCAAAGGTTTTTAAGATAAAAACCGTGAGAGAAAAAGGGATTCATATCAAATTGAGTGGTATAATTTCTAAGTCAGGGGGAAAGGAACTATAAGCACACTTTCTATAATGATTTAGTCACTCATTGAAGACAGAAACAGAAAATAAAGGATACACAGGCATTCAAACCCATGAATCTAATAGTTGCCCCTATATCCTAGAACTCCTAATTCTAGAGTTTGAAAGAGACTTGACTAGTCCTGAGGACCTTACCTCCATAGAGTTGGAGGTCACTGATCCAATGTCCCTTTGTTCCCCTACTCTAAATGTAATCTCATTATGGGAGAGATGTTTATGAGGTTCCAATTCATTGTTTATTGTAGTGACTGTCCAATATGCAAGGAGTCCTTTATTTCAGGTTGTATACTTCCCATGCTCATATTATTAGCTCATATTAGGTCATTATCTGGAACATCCAATGATCTCTAGGCCAATGGAGTTAGAAAGGCTCCTTTTCCTCTTTTTTTCTGGGTTTCTGGATTTGTATATGTATAAATGAAATCTTGCTACTGTCAAACAACAGGATATAGGGGCTATGATTTAGGCACTAATTGTTACCAGACAATAGGATGCAGAGGAACAAACATAAGCTGTCCAGCCAAGAATTCAAGGACTCCTTGACCAGGCAGGCATGGATGTGCCAACAAGTCTGGACTAGATATTAGTGTATAATATAGCCTTCCTGAGATAGTCATCAAACTGTAAGTCATGCTAGGCAGATGCAAGTAACTCTCAACTCCCAGGATGGATGAGAATAAACTACAAGTTCTAAAGAATCTTAGTTGTAGACAAAGAGATCTTCCACAAAGTTATGCCTGAACATTTAACAACCAGAGGGAGAGACAAAAACAAGAAACTTCTGACCTGAAAAATCTCCGTTTTTCATTTGAGCCCCCCTCCTGCCTTTAAATAGTAAATATGTATTTCTTTTCAGATCCACAATAGAACTTGATACATTTCCTAAGGTCATAATGAATCAAGGTATAAAGAACCACAGCATTCAGTTTAATCCAATTCATTTAACAGATGAATAAACTAAAGCCCAGGGAAGTAGAGTAACTTAAGCAAAATAAAAAAGGTAGCAAATAGCAGCGCTGAGATTCAACCCAGATCCTCTCTGATTGTTAATCCAGATCTACTTTTTCAATCACAATATAATGTCTTTTTATATTGTGTCACAATCTGCCCACTGTCCTCTCAGGTACTATGTTCCAGGTAGAAAAAGAACAATAGATCTTTAGAATACTGGCAAAATACTGGAAGCCTTTTTTATATATGTCTAAAGATGTAGCTCCCAACTAGATTGTAATCTCCTTGAGGGAGGGAATGGGTCATGTCTTATTCATCTTTATATCTTTCATAGTTTCTAGGGCATGGATTCTAAACATGGTGTCTATAAACTTTAAAAAATGTTTTGATGATATTTCAATATAACTGATTTCTTTGATCCTGTGTATTTTATTTTGTGCATTTAAATATGCTGCTCTGAGAAGAGATTCATGTCAGATTGCCAGAAGGGTCTCTGGCACAAAAAAATGGTTAAGAACCCCTTTTCTAGGACTTTGTAAATATCTAATGAACTAAATATAAAAAGAGTATGTTTGCTTATTCTGAAATTTTATTTTAAAATGCTTACTTTAATTGTGGCTATTCATTATTGCTTACAAGCGTGCACTTCATTATTTAAAAGGCTGATCTGATTAAGGGAATGCTGGTGAGTAGTACTTCCCCCCCCCCCCAATATCTCCCAAAGTTTCTGTAAAAGACAGGTTCCTCAGCTACTGAGCATGCTGATACTCTGCTCTGCATAAATAGATTATTTAGAGGTGAACCAGGGTGACTGTTGCTGTTCAATTATCTAGTTATATTTTATAAAGAGGAACTACTGCAGAAATGCAAAATAAGATAACAAGCATTCCATCACATCCCTACAGTATTTCACATAGTAAGCACTCAATAAAAATTGATTTGATGATGGATTCTTCTACTTCAAACATACCAGACCAATAAGAATCTGCTTTATTTTTAAACAACTTAGGGGAATAATATTTCACAAGATTCCCTGAAAATCCATTGCTATGTCTGCCGATCTCTAATGTCAGAAAGTTCTCCTTCTATCCAAGTCCTACCTTAAATTAATGGCCTCTAAGGTTCCTTTCACTGCTAAATTTGTCATCCTATAATGAATTCGCTATATAGACACAGTGATTTCTTCCATTTGACCCTGTGGAATTTCTTTATGGAAATCTTCCCATCATTTCTAACTTCCTTAAGTAATTTTAAAAAACAGGGTCTAACCTCTACTTTCTCTGAATCCTTTTAAAATTAATCTCCCAAAAAACAATGGTGGAGTTCAGATTTTCCATGACTTGTCTATTATGATTTCTAAAATTTGGTTATTAGTTCTCTTCAAGACTTCTGTCATTTCTATTTCATCAACCAGTTCATCCCTGTTTGTCAAAATCAACTCCAGAATCAAAGGGTTTTCTCATCCTTTTGAAAAATCAGTCATATCAGAGTGTCCAGAGAATGTAGAAGGGATTCACTACGTGCCTTCTGCATTAAACTGAATAAAAATCATTTAATTTTTGTATAAATGGGCTCTTATGTTTATGATTTTTAATTCCTTGATTCCCTCAATGTACATAATGCATATATTATTCTAGTTATAAAACCTTTTATCTACCCTTTTCCTTCAGAATAAACTCTATTCTTCCATAGTCAAGTTTCAGGCTTGTGTCTCATGCTATGAAATACCTGTGTGGTAAAATGTGCCTGCCTACCTTGGGAACTTTACTTCATTTTGCTTATTATCAATGTCCTGCAACTTCTGTTTTGCTGTGGATTTTATTATAATTCTCTTTCATGGCTATTGCCTCCAAAAATAATACTGTTTTCTATGCCACCTGCTATTCATTGTGATATACTGCTTGGCAAACAGATGCCAAACAGCTTTCTTCTCTCCCTTCCTTTTTCATTCCAAGTCCTCTTGATTAGATCAGCAAGGCACCATCTAGTGTTATGTATACTCCATCACTGGCTAAAGGCCTATCATTCTTGTAGTCAAAGCTTTTATCCACAAATATAAATCCTATTCCTGGATATATCTTTTCCCCAAATTTGTCTCTCTCCTCTGAAGTTCTAACCCTTAGTCAGCAACATTGATGGACCTATCATTAATGCTTACACTTTCCTTGGATTTCATAATCCATAAAAATGTCTTTAAGATTATTGCTACCTCATTTTTATTTTCATGAATCATTTGAAAAGGTCAGTAATGATGAGGAAGCTCTCTATCATGTACTAGATATGTTCCTTAAGAAAATAGCAGGTTAAAAAAATTTTTTGTTACATTTTTGGTAAATATATGGGGACTACTCCTAGCAGGATATTATTTTTAAAAAATCAGTAATGTTTTATTTTTCCAATTACATGTAAAAACAATTTTTTAGCATTCATTTCTAATATTTTGAGTTCCAAATTCTCACTTTCCCTTGTTCTCTCCCTCCTCTTCTCTTCTTTCTGAGATGGCAAGCAATTTGACATAAGCTATATATGTGTTATCATACCAAACATATTCTCTTATTCATCATGTTCTGGAAGAAGACAAGTATTTAAAAAATCATAAAAAAATAAAGTGAAAAAATGGTTTTTATTGGATCTGCACTCAGACTCCATTAGTTCTTTCTCTGGAGGTGAATAGCATTTTTCATCATGAGTTCTTTGGGACTGTCTTGGATTATTGCTGAGAATAGCTAAATCATTCACAGTTGTTTATTGTACAGTATTAATATTATACAGTATTCTACCAGGGTGTCATCAACCATCACCTATTTATATCTTCTTCCTCTGAGCCTTAGTGGAGATAGCCTCTTTATTGATAGCACTGTGGACTCATATCATCATTGTTTGAAGCATAAGAAGTTGCTTCCTCCTAAGAAAGTATGGTTCAATCCTCCATGGGAGATACCTCCATGACGTAGATGAACCATATAACATATCCAAGTGCTCAATGGTTTTCCATCATCCTTTTCTTTTCTATCTTACATTATTCTAGACTCTAACTTTTCCCTTCTTCCTCTTCAAATTCTTGTTCTTTTTTTTTTTAACTTTTAATCACTTATGTGCTTTCAAAGAACTTCATTCTCCCTGATAATCATGAGAGAGGAGAGGTGTTTTGCCAATATTTTCACTTTCTGAGGGATTGCCCTGAATTTTGCATAGATATAGAAATATGGGATCACAAATTTATAGTCAAAAGGCACTTTAGAGGTTACCAAGTCCAATCCCCTCATTTTACAGAGAAGGAAACTCTGTAAGGCCCAAAGATGTGGATCCATTATTTTTCCTTTGTTGACTAGAAATTCATAAGCTCTAGAAATACTTCCAAGGTGACTTAAGGGTCACACAACTAGTGTCTGAGTGAACATTCCTGACTACAAGTCCAGAACTCTATTCATTATACTATATTACTATATAAGTTATGATATGCTACACTAAATTATGGTGGAAGGACCTTAAACCTGGAGTTAGAAGAAACCTGGATTAAAATCCTATCTCTAAACTTGCTAGTTATATAACCATGGGAAAATTGCTTAAATTCTCTAAGGCTCAGTTCCTACATCTGTAGAAAATAGAGATAATTAATGCCTGCATCTACTTCATAGGATTATTGTAAGGATCAAATAAGATGTGTAAAATGCTTTGTGAACAATATATGTTCACCATTATTATTAAATTTATAAGGACTTTGTGGGTCACTGTGAAATTCCTCTTTTCCTTTATATTCTCTCGTTATGAGATTTTTCAGATCTCTGTCATTCTTTTTTCTTACCTCTTATGGTTAACATTCTGTCTTTTTAATTCACTCGATGACAGGATGACAGTTAACTTGGTGAGGAGTTCTGAACTAGACTTCATTTGTAGCTATCTTTTTTCTTTATTAAGGAAGATGGCCACTGATGGACAATTAATAGCTTTCTGTTAAAAGCAATTGCATAAAAAGAAGCAACCAATAGCAGTTATCTGTGAGGATATTTTAAGCAGACTTTAATTAACAGTTATTGTGATCCTTTTAAGCTTACCTAGTTTCCCTTGATGAAAAGCTTTTTAGAAGTTTCTCTTGACTTTTTATTCCTTGGCTAATCCTCTTCTATTTAGTCAAGATACTACCAGGGTTTATATTGGTATTGGCATTGAAAGACAACCTTAGATTATTCTGATCACATCATAAATTGTTCAGAAATCTTCATTGTCTCATCATTACTTCTAGGTTCAAATTTTGTCCACTCATTTTTTAGTCATGTCTGACCCTCTGTGACGCCATTTGGGATTTCTTGGCAAAGATGCTTTGCCTTTCCTTCCCATTTTACATATGAGGAAACTGAGGAGACTTCAGGTTAAATGATTTACCTATGGTCACACAGCTAGTAATTGTCTGAGTCCAGATTTGAACTGAGGAAGATAAATTTTCCTGATTCTAGGTCCAGCACTCTATACATTGTGCCATTTATCTGCCTCTAGATTAAAGTATAAGTTTCTTACTCCAACATTTAGAACTCTCTATGATCTGACTACAACTTATTTTTCCAACTTTGATAGTTGACCACTTAATAGACTTAACATTCTATTAAAGCTGGATTATATCAAAGCTATCTGCTACTGGCTAAAATATAGAAAGGTAGATCAGTGAGCAGAACAGAACTATAAAAACACTAATAAAAGATCACAGTAACCTTATATTTGACAAAAGTATAGATCCAAGATTTTGTGATAAGAACTCACTATTCAGTAAAAAATTTCTAGGACAATTGGAATATATAGTTTGGCAGAAATTAGGTATAGATCAATCTCTTACATCACTCAGTAAGATAAGATAAAAATGAATATGTGACCTAGATATAAAAGGAGATAACACAAGTAAATTAGAAGAACAGGGAACATATTACCTATCAGATTTATGGGTAGTGGAGGAATTTATGAGTCAACAAGAGATGGAAAGTGTTGTGGGATGTAACATGGATAATTTTGAATACATTAAATTAAAAATGTTTTGTGCAAGTACAACTAGTGTAGCCAAGATAAGAAGAAAAACAAAAAAAAATAGGCAAAGGAATTTATAGAGTTTCTTGGATAGGGGTCTCACATCTAAGATATATAGGGAACTCTTTCAAATTTGTGGGAATGAGAGACATTCTCCAAATGATACATGGGCAAAAGATAAAAACAGACAAGTTTTGGATGAAGAAAACAAAACCACACACATGTATACACACACACACACACACACACACATAAATGCTCTAAATCAGTACTGATTAGAGAAATGCAAGTCTAAACAATTTTGAGATATCACCTCACACCTGTTAGACTGGCTAAAATGAAAAAAAGGACAAAATAACAAAAGTTAGAAGGGATGTGGAAAAATTAATATGCTGTTGGTAGAGTTGCGAATGGATCCAACCACTTAGGAGAACAATTTGGAATAATGCCCAGAGAGTTGGTGGTGAAGGACAAACATAGATGTATACCCTTAAGACCTAACATAATCATGCTGGGTCTGTTTCCCAAGGGAAAAAGAAAAAAATGTTCTAAAGTATTTATAGTGGCTCTCTTTGTGGTGTCAAAGAACTGGGAATTGAAAGAATGTGCATCAGTTGGAGAATGGCTGAACAAATTGTAGTATATGATTGTGATAGAATATTACTATACCATAAGAAATAATGAGCAGGTTAATTTGAAAAAAAAAAACAACTTGAAAAGATCTACATGAAATTATGAAGAGTGAAATAAGTAGAACCAAGAAAACATTATATAAAGCTACAGAATTAAGATTTAAAGAATGATTTGTAAATGTCCACCTCCAAAAAATGAACTGATAAAAAGAAACATGAAAGACATAATTTACATATACATATCTTTTTGTTGGGTGGTATTTCTATAGTGTGTAGATAAGATGGAGGAGCTGAGATACCTGGGAATAAATTCTATTAAAGATATTTAAAAAACAAAACAAAAAAAACTGTTGAGCTTGTCTTGGTCTCTCTCACTTAAGAGCATTGAATTTAACTGTCTCAGGCTGTGGAGTTGATTCTTTTTATATTATCATTTAAAGAAATTCTTCTTTTTCTTTAAGGCTTAGATCAGAAGTCACATCCTCCATGAAGTCCTTCTCAACATCCTGAAAAAAAGAAAACCTCTTCTTCCCCAATCTTTCATGCCTCTATTTTCGTTTGATCCATACAATGTAGTTTTTCCTGTAACTTGTATTATATTTAATTTATTGTACACATTATTTCCTTCCTAAATTGTAAACTCCTGGAGGGTAGGGAACTGGCTTTTTATTGTCTTTGTTTTCATAGCAGTCATGTTTGTTGAAGTGAATCCCAGCTGCAAACAAAAGCAGATGTTACTATGATTCCTTTTCACAGAAGGACAACAATCTATGTGTATTCGTTAGAGAATCAAACAATAAAACTGAAAAGAAAAAAATGCAGCCAACATTGCAAAAACAATTGCAAAACTAAAGCACCAATGAACTCTATCAGATGGCTCATTTATTTCAGGCAGTACTTGAAACAAATTTCTACTGCAATAAAAGTTTTATGGAAGTCTTTTGGAATTTATTACAATGAGTTTTGATTGGTGTCCCAAAACTGAACCAGAATTTATTCTTTTTGTCTTCCTTTCTTATTCACTTCAATAAAATAAAAAGAAATTTATATAAACAGAACAGAAATGAATTTTAAGCTCTTTCCCTTTGTCTGAGACAGATTTGCGAATCATTGGGGATTGGTGTATAATTATTTTGCAGAAATATATTCCTTTCAATGTTTGCCCTTTACTGCCATCCAGGGGCTATGAGTGAATGCTTCAGTAGATCTCATATCACGTAGATGGAGAATTGCAGTGTGGGGAGGGAACTCAGAAGTCATCTAATCCAAGCTTTAACTGCAACAACTCCCCTTGCACTCCCCAAAACTCCAAAACATCTTCGACAAGCAATCATCTGTTCTTTGCTGGAATATCTCCAGACAAGGCAAAATTAGCATGTTCCAAAGTAGCCAATTTTTTAAAGAATGTTTTATCTTTATATCCAGTCTAAAACTAACTCTTTGTAACATCCAAGGAAAAGACTCTTAGTACTCATCTTTGGGAACAAGAAAAACATTAAATGGTTGTTTCACTGTCATTAAATTCATTAAATTCATTAAATTCACATTCATTAAAAAAAAAAAAGGAAGAAACATAGGGGGCAGCTGGGTAGCTCAGTGGATTGAGAGTCAGGCCTAGAGATGGGAGGTCTTAGGTTCAAATCTGGCCTCAGACACTTCCTAGCTGTGTGACCCTGGGCAAGTCACTTAACCCCCATTGCCTAGCACTTACCTTTCTTCTGCCTTGGAGCCACTACATAGTATTGACTCCAAGATGGAAGGTAAGGTTTAAAAACAAAACATAACATACTTGTTTTTTGTCTTACTTTTGTTATACTGAATATTGGTTCCAAAACAGAAGAAGAGTAAAGTCTAGGCAATGGGGGTGAAGTGACTTGCCCAGGGTCACATAGCTAGGTGGTATCTGAGATCAGGTAGGACCTCTCATTTCTAGGGTTTGCTCTCAATCCACTGAGATATTTGGCTGCTCCTGTTATAACATTCTTTTAAAGTCCTGAAGATGTATATCACATATCAGTTTCCCCCTTTTCCATCTCTCTAATCAAGATTGTTCTTCTCTAGGCTAAACACTTCAGTTTGTGTAATTGAAAGTCTGTTACCCTAAAAAACTACATTTCCCAAGAGTCCACTGACTTCCTGTCATTACATACTTCCTATAGACAGAGAATATTAGCAAGTGGGTCTTTCTTGGGCTTGCAGATAGCGTGGTGGAGGTGGTAAACTAAGCATGGGGATTTTGAAATGGCTAATCAGCCATGGGCATGTGGTCATTATTTTATATCCTCTTTATTCCTTGATTTCTAATGATCATTAATAAATCCCTTAAAATATAATATTTTTATTATTGACATTAATTTTAATTTTTACAAGTTCCTTCAACAATCCCTTTATAGCACAGCACAGAAGTACTACCTACATTTTATATATATTATGTCTACTTAATGTAATTTTAATATTGGGGGCAATATATTACATTGTTAGGTGCATATTGAGCTTAGGGTCCACCAAACCTTTACTGGAGGAAAAGTCAGGAAGGATAGCAGATTAAATTCTGGACTTGAAGGCAGGAATATTTCTATTCAAATCCCGCCTCAGACACTGATTAGCAAACACAACTCTTAGCCTCTCTGCTTTTGTTTATACATTTGTGAAAAGCCCCATCTTACAGGGCTATTGTAAGGAACAAATAAAATAACATAGGCAAAGCATTATGCAAACCTTAAAGTGCTATATAAATGGTAGCTATTACAATCTTCCTTCCTTTCCCCTGCCCAAATCTTGTAAGTTAGTGAATAAGTCAACAAATAATGAATTACAAATAAATCCCAATAAAATTCTTTGTAACTCTCATTATTGACACAAGATATTCTGATTGTAGAATTTTCTATAATTCCATCCTTGACAAACAAATTTCATTATTGTATAATGGGGAACCTTATGAAGAGGCATCAACATACTCTACTGACACAATTCCTTATGCTGAAATGACTGGAAAACCTGCTTCTGGGAAAGCCATGATGATGTATATGAAAATGCCTTGGAACAATTTGGAGCATTTGAAGACATTATCATTACTGGTTCTGGTCTGCTAAGTGTATGCTGAGGTGGAGCCTCAATAGCTACAGAGGCAAAACTATGAGTCCATTTGAAAGACATTAGTCAACCAGAAGCTTATCCTTCTTTTCCACAATCAGTATTCCAGTGAAAGAAGAGAGACAATCAAGGGAAGAGATCTCAGGTCCTCTCCATCTGATACCAACATGATGCTGTTTGCTTAGGCATTTGGATTTTCGTATTTGGTGATGGAGACTGGAGGCTATGTTTGTGGGAATTTCAAAAGGGAGGAGTTGAGTTCATGCTAGATTTTATAGATAACTGATTCCTCTCTGGTGTACTCTAGACATAGGAAAAACCTTTAACACTACTAAATTTGACTCAATTCAGTAAATATTTCTTAAATCTCCTCCTGTGTTCAATGCCCTGTGTTAAGACTCAACTGTTCAAAATCAAGTTTGTAGTCTTTTCTCAAAGCATTTCACTATCCAGCGATCCAGTCTTCACTACTCAGGTAGTGAAGAAGAATTTTTCTTAAAGTATCTCTTACATACCCCTGCTGTGTTAGGGATACAAAGTCAAAATCAGAATAGTACCTACCTTAAAGAAACATAAGGTAACTTTTGAGGGATTAGGGAGGAATAGATACTAGCTTCTCAAGGAACTTGGAAAGGTCTCAGGAAGATGGAAGCACTTTTGATGATTCTTAAAGGAAGCTAGGAATTACAAATAAGCCAAGCAGGAAGTGCATTTCTGGCTTGGGGGCAGCCAGTGCAAAAGAGAGATGCAGAAAATGGAGCATTTTCTATGAGAAAGAGAGAGAAGATCAATTTGGCTGAATGTTTGTAGAAGTAAATAAAATGTAATAAGGCATAGTATTGCTATTCTTCCCATCTCTTTCTGAGATTTGTCTTTTACTCTCTTTCCCCGAAGTCATTATCATTAGAACATTTAGACCTCTTTTGTCTCCCATATAGATTATTTCAATAGCCTTTCAACTGGTCACCCTATGCTCAACTTCCTTGAATCCATGCTGCCAAACTTATTACTTATTTTATTTCTTCATCAAATATTTACTAAGCATCTATTACCCATGGTGTATTTGCTAGGAACTGAAGAATACACAGAGAAATTATGTCTTTTCTCTACTTAAGGATTTGTCAACATAAAGAATCTAAAAATTTATAGAAATGTCATTATAATTTATAAAAATAAAATAATGACTTCTCATTGCCTGCTTCATCTTATACACACCTGTGCTAAATATGACCTGGCAAAGGGAGAAATATAAAGGGATATGTAAAAAGAAATTTATTATCTTATTATTTATTTACTTGTTTTACTAGGTACTTCCCAAAATAGTGAGTGAATAGGTCCGTGCCTGTTCAAAATGATTTCTTGTGCTACTAGATTATGAAATACTTTCAAGGTAATTTCTTTTGGGTCCAAGTGACCTATTTTGCTGCACATTTAATTGATGGTCCTTTAGCCAACTGTTTATAGGCTGTATAATACAGCATCATTAAAATTAAATACCATGATACCCTCTGCCCCAGCACCATCTTAGGGGGTAAATAGCATGACTCAAGTACCACGTAATTACAGAAAGAATTCAATTCTTTATCTAATTCAGTATACTTTATTCCAGTGTTGAACTTGCTTTCAGAAGTGTTTTTGTGATAACAATTTATTTCCATTTATAATTACCATTTTCTTGGGAAAAGCACTGAAATGATTTCACTGTCCTGTTTAATTGCCTAACTCAGTTTCATCCTAGGTCATCTTCTCTTTCTGTATATTCTTTTGCTTGGGGACTTTATCAGCTCACACAGCTTTTCAGATCTACAAGTCTAGTCCTAGTCTATCTTGAAATTCATTCTTTCATCACCAAGTGTTTACTGAACATTTAAAAATGAATATTGCATAGTTATCTCAAAACAAGTAGATCCTAAAGAGCAGGAATTGCCATTCTTTCCAAACTTATCCTCTCTTTCTTTCTTGTCTCTCTCAAGGGCATCACTATTCTTCCAGCCACCTAGGCTCAGAAGCTTGGTGTTGCTCTCAAATCCTTTCTTTTTTTCTTTTTAAATTTCCAATCAGTTACCAATCTTGTCATTTACAATGCTGCCAAATAAATCTTCCTCAGGCAGAGGCTGTATTGCATTATATCTTTATTAGAAATCCTTAAATGACCACTTATTGCCATAGAATACAACCTGAACTCCTTAGCCTGCCATTCAAAGCTTTCTATAATTTGGTACCTCCCTATCTTTCTAGCAACATCTCACTCTGTTGTTATGTGTGCTATGTTTAAGTCTTATTGAATTTTTGCCAAATCCTATACAGATCTTATACATTTCCCTAGCAGTACTCTTTCCTAGCCTTTCCAATTCTTGAAGTTACTTCTCCCAACATCTTCTGTTAAAATTCTATCCTTCCTTCAAGGACCAACCTACTCTAATTCTACCTCCTCTGGGAAGTTTTCTTTGATCTTCTTGGTAAAAAAAAAAACCAAACCAAAACAAAAAAAAATCAACTTTCTTCACTGGATTTCACATAGTACTTTGCTCCTCTGTCCTGTCATCATTTATGCTTTACTAAACTTTAGCTCTGGATTTCTCTTACCATTGACTTCTTCTATTCCTTTGCACATACTCCTGAATATAGTTGGAGAAAGTTGCACAATCATGTTAACTTAATCTATAAGCAGTTTATATTGTTGACTCTAACTTGGGTCCTTACTGTAGCCCTTTTATCCTTACCTAACTTATTCTCCATCCCACTCATCTTATTTTTTCCTTTTAAGCCTTCCTTGCCATCCTCTTACCCCTCCTTATAACTGAGGAATTTCCTTCAGATTTGAATGAGAAAATAGAGGACATTCTCCACAAGCTCCCACTTCACTTCACAACTGCCTTGACATTCTTCTCTTTTTGCTTATATTTTGGACTCCAATAAAAAGGTGCCCCTTTTCCTTGACAAGACTAACACTGCCAAGACACCTTGATACTCTCTCCACTTGTTTTCTCCAGCAAATTGTGCCCACAATCATTTCTCTCCTTTATCTTGAATCTCCCTATCTTGATTCCCACAAGCATGTCCATCTTTTACATCCTTAATAAATACTCTGTAGACCCTCCTCTATACTTAAGTTATAATCCTATGGCTCTTTCCTCTTTTTCAAACTTCTAGAAAAGGAATTCTACTCTAGTTGCATCCAACTCTTTTCCTCTGACTCTTTCCTTAATTTTGTGAAATCTTAACTGAAATTGTTTTCTCCAAAGTTACCAATACTCTCTTAACTGCCACATTTGATAGTCTTTTTTAAGTTCTGATTTTGAATTTTCTGCTACATTTGACTGTTTACTGCCCTTTACTGGATAATCTTTCCTTTCTGGGTGTTTACAATATTATTGTCTCTTACTTAGTTCTCCTCTTTTCATCTGTCTGAACCATTCCTTTCTCTGAAGGAGAATTCCTTTGCTGGATCTTTGTCCAGGTAAATGGGTGTATTTCTTGAGGTCTTCATCCTGGTCCCTCTTCTCTCTAATTCCTTGGAGACATCAATAGTTCACAATTTTTCTCAAATCTATTATGTCTAGTACAAGTATCTCTTTGGAAGTTTATTCTAATTTCGTCAAGTGCTTACTGCACATTTTCAAATGGAATACTGCATAATCACCTCCAAACCAGCAGATCTTAAACAGAACTGATTACTAGTTCTTCTAAACCTCTCTTCTCTTCCAACTTTTCTATCTCTTGCAAAGGCATCATCATCTCTTCACTCCCTCTGGATTACAAGTTTGGCGTCACTCTCAAGTCCTCACTCTTACTCATCCTACATTTCCAATCAATCTTGTCATTTTGACTTCCACAACACCTTTTCTTTTTTCTCATATGGTCAACCATCCCTCTTGTTCAGACCTTCATAATTTCTTACCCAGATATTTCAATAGTCTTAACTAGTTAATATACCCAAAGTCTCTTTCCATAGCTACCAAAGCAATTTTCCTAAAGGTTAAGTTGAAGAAGGCCACTTTCCTACCCAATAAACTTCAGTGATTATTACTTCTAGGATCAAGTCCCCCACTTCTCTCTCTGACCTTTCAAAAAATCTCTTTTCTTAATTGGCTTTTGATACTCTTTACAACCTGTCTCAATACTTTATTTCCAGTCTCACTACACATTATTCATCTTCAGATACCATCTGGTTAAGGCAAGCTGGCATTCTTATTGCTCTTCACACACTAAACTCCATCTCCTGATCATCTCTTTGAAATGGATGTTCCATTTGTCTGCAGTCTATAACCTTTGAGATCCTCTAACTTCTTTCAAGATTCAGCTTAAGCACTACTTTCTATAGAAAATTATTTCTAATCTCTCAAGTGCTAGCCCTCTGTTATCTGATTTGTTGTTGTTATTGTTCTGACTGGATTTTTGTGACCCCACTTGAGGTTTTCTTGGCAGAGATACTGGAATGGTTTGCCATTTCCTTCTCCAGCTCATTTTACAAGTGAGGAAATTGAGGCAAACAGGATTAGGTGGCTTGCGTGGCGGTCACAAACTAGTTAGTTTCTGAGGCCAGATTTGAGCTTAGGTCTTCCTGACCCCAGGCCTGGCATTCTAGGCTGTACCATCTAGCTGCCCCATTATCTTCTAGTTTATATATAATGATATATCCATATTTGTTGGCTCTAATTTCTAGACTCTTAAGTTCTTAAAGAGACAATTTTGCTTTAGTCCTTGTGTCCCCAGGACCTAGTATGGTGACTCTACTATGACAGGCACCTAATAAATTCTTATTGATGAATTGACCATATTTTTTTTTGCCTTTTTGGAAATGTATGATTATTATATAGTTATTGCATATATATGGATATGTTGCATTGTGTCTGATAGATTGAAAACTACATAACAACAAAGATAAAACCTTATATAAATAGCAAATCTCTGCCTTTCCTGTGGAACTCACATATGGCTCTGGTGTTGAGCTCATATGTTCTAGGTTCTTATACTCCAAGGCAGTCTAGGTCACTGCCAGGGTTGAAAAGGGTATCATATCATCAGGACAAGAAACTCGGATCTTCAGCACTCAGATCCATTCAATACAATCCATATCATCATGTGATTCTATCTTCCTTGAGAGACCATAGCTGAGTACCCATAACTCCATCCATCATATTGAGCCAATGTAGGGTGATCCTGGACCTTCTTCATTCAGGCATTCTATCCCAAGTTATGTGCCTCATAGATAAAACCAGCATACTGCATATAGACTGATAACCATTCTAGCATTCAGTGTAAAGACAGTTATAAGTGGGAGAAAAAGTAAGAAGATGCTCATTGATAAAAGGGGGGAAAGAATTACAAATTCTGGTGCCCTTTCAGCATGTGGGAGAAGTTCTGGGTAGGGGAAGGGGTGATCTTGTAATGAAAGGATTACAAGTTTGAGAGAAATTTAGAAATGATCTATGTGATAACACTGCATATTATTATTATAAATCAGTTACAACCTTTTCTAGTTTACCATGTGCCTACAAATAACCCCAAGTTCTTTCTTTTGTGAAATAAAGGCATACTTTAAAAAACAACAACAATAATTCTATTCCTGGATTTATAGTGAATGCTCATTATTGTAGATACCTTCTTTGTATATGCAAGAATATAATATACTGCATAATAGCAACACAACTAATATATTTTCAGAGTCAAGACATGTGTACTATATATATAAAACATGCTATAACCAAATCATGTGTTAGTATTGTGGAATATTTTTGTAAAATCATTTGTTGGACTACCCAAGATGCAAAAGCAGATAGTTGGAAGTTATCAAAGTTAGCACTTAAGCTACTGCAGGATTAATTTTCATTGTGTATCAGTCTACTAATCATTACCATATTGCTGACTGCATATGTTTAATCATTATTCCTACAGAATTTCTTGCTTCCAAAATATTGCTTAATCTAATGTTATATTTTCTTGGAATCAAGGAATGATATTTTATAGAGTGTATAAGATCCTGATCTGCATGCACAAAGGGAGTTTTCTCATCTAAGAATTCTTGATACCAAAGGGATTATACATGAAGTCTCTTTCCTCCATACTTTCACATTAAATAATTACAAAAGGGGGATCTTCTTATCTTGCTGAATAAAGCAAAATAGTGCTGAAATGAGAGAAAAAATAATATAACATGAAGTCCGGAGGGAGGAAAATAGATTGTTAGTACAAAACTGTTTTCTGTTGCTGTTCAGAGTAAGATTTCTATTAAGAATTCTCACATAAAGAGGATGATGTTTCTCAGGCTTTCATTGCAATCTTATTTTAAAACATAAAAACCTTTTAGAATTTTGAAACAATTAAATGTTAAGTTGGTAAGATACATAATATAGATGGTGCTTTGTTATCTGCCTTAGTTCTCCATAATGAATTGAATTTGATCAAGCTATACTCTCGATATTCCACCTGGAATAAATGTCAAGAGACATTTCAATCCGCGAGGCATTTTCCTGCTCTCTCTCCCTTCTCCCCAGCCTACCCCCACATCTTTTAGGCCCCACAAAATAAAAAGATGAAGAAGAAAGCTCTGTCTTTGATGTAACTAGATAACTTCTCTCCAAGATGTCAGGCAGTTTAATTATGGTTTGATAAGCACTTAGAAAATGAGAAGTATTATAAGCCCTAAGTACTCCTATTACTATTATGCCATCATTATGATGATAATGCAATCAGTTAAATATATCTGCCTCTTAAGCACTAATACAGTCGAAGGTCTGTCTGTCATATTACTGCGAGCCCACCAAGTGCTTCTGGTTATATAGAGAGCCATTCACATAAAATGGTGAAAAAAAAAATGCTGGGCTGCTTTCTCTAGTCTATCACTCCATCTGCTGGAAACAATGCAACATAACAATTTAAAACAAACAAAAAAATGAAGCCAAACAGAAAAGCAGCTTCCTAACCATCAACTCCCTAACACGTTCATCCGTGACTGGAGAAAATGGTGTATTTTGGAATCCACAGAATGCTTGCTTTAATTCCTGGATAGAAGACTCGATAGGAATCTCAGTTTGGGAGAGCGTTAGTGCCTATGTGATCTAGACAGAAGAATATTGTGTATGTAGAGTGGGCTTTTTTAGGAATCTAGTTATCAGGGAGAATTAGGGACTTTGAAACTTGTGGCCTTAACTCCAATTATAGGAATGACAACCAAACTGGACTGGAAGTGAAGACAATAAGGTTCTCACCTTGGATATGCCACTAACTAGGTGTATGATATCAGGAAACCAATCACTCAATCAGGAGACATTTATTGCATGTCAGTTGTGTGCCAGGCACTGTGCTAGGAAGGCACTATGGAAACAAAGACAAAATATAAAATGAACCCTGCTTTCAGGGGTTTTTCGTTCTTTTGGGGAGGAAAAAAGTCAAGTCATATGACTTATCTTGGGTTCATTGTCCTTATTTAGAAAATGACAGTTGAATTAAATAATTTAGGAGAACTCTCTTAGGTCTAACATTCTATGATATTTATGATTATTACATTTGAGGACTCCAAAGAGTTTACAATATCTATGGTGTGGTTTTCCCTTGTACTGATGTAGAATATCACTGATCCTGTTTGATTCTTTGTACATTTTCCACAAGTTTATCATCCAATCCCTCATATTCTATACAGTTGAACACGAGGGCCCCCCCCCACAAGTTATCTCTTGCTCTTGATAAGTGACTTGCCCATTTTTCCCCCACCTTAGATTTACATTCGATGGCATTCATTATTTTGCTTTAAACACACACACACACACACACACACACACACACACACACACACACACACACCCCAAATTAAAAGACAATCCTGGAAGCAGTTGCTAGAATGTAGCAGACTTGTACCTTGAACAACATCTCTGCCACATATTTGTGGGAATAGTTACTAAATGTCTTAGGGTCCCTGTTTCATTAGCCAGAAAAATGAGGCTAGCAGGATCACAGATTTAGCACTGTAAGGGAAATTGGTAACCTTACAGATCACCTCCTTCAGTTTATAAATAAGGAAAGTGAGGCCCACAGAATTGAGGTGAGTTGCCAGAAAAAGAAAATTAGTAAGTTTCTGATGTAGAACTTGAATTCAGGTCTTTCTGATCTGAAAGTCCAGGCAGCTAGGTGGGATAGTGGTTAGAGTGCCAGGCCTAGATTCAGGAAGACTTATATTCCTGAGTTCAAATCTGGTCTCAGACTCTTACTAGCTGTGTGACCCTGAATAAGTCACTTAATCCTGTTTGCCTCAGTTCTTCAAATGTAAAATGAGTTGAAGAAGGAAATGGCAAATCAATCCAGTGTCTTTGCTAAGAAAAATTCAAATGGGGCCACAAAGAATCAGACATGACTGAAATAACTTAATAATAAGACCTGGGGTCCAGCTCTCTATCCAGTATACCACCTAGTTCTCAGGACCTTCTAGATCTAACATACTGTTACTCTCCTGTCAAATATCCTTTCTGGGGTTCGGATACAAAGTTTGCTTATGTTTCTGTATACTCAACCACTTAATATTACTTGAAAGCCTATCAAATTTAGTAATTACTTAGTGAGAGAGGCTTAAGTAAAATTGTTCTACTTGATGATAATTTAAGTCATAGACAAATAGAGATTTATTTATTAAGATCTATTCCCTAAAGAATTCAAAACATATATCTTGGAAAGCACTTTGAAAAATACCTCTCCTAAGTCACTAGCAACACCATCTTCTAGGTCTATATACCAAAGAGATTCAAGTAGAAGGAAAAGGGTTTATATTTATAAAATATTTCTCCGTCTTCCTATTTTCGAATTTCCCTATTGCTGTTGAGAGTACTATTATGCTTTCAGTTACCCAGGTCTGCTTCTCATTAAAGGTATTTAAATTCATTAGGATTTGACTCAGGTCTTTTAACTCCATATCCAGTGCTTTCCCCACTGTTGCAAGGCTCTTTCCTTGGCTGTGATGTATCTCTCTCTATTCACTCACCTGCTGGTCTTATCAGATCCTGTATAGTTAGTGGTTATCTCTGTCCAAATGACTCTCAAAGTTAGAATCCAATCTCTCTTCTAAACTCTATTACTTTATTATATTACCAACTTTCTGCTATCTAGTTTCACTTTGGGATACCATAAGAATCTAAAACTTAACCTTTCCATGATAGGAACTCCTCTCCAAATCATACTTACCTTCAAGTTCCCCTATTTATTAGCCTATTATTTATTAGACTTCAGTCTTTTCAGGGTGTAGCCTATTCTCCCTCTTATCTTTCCCCTGACCCAATCAAGTGCTAAATCTTGAAGGCTCTATGTCCAAAACATTTCTCAGTGTGCCACCCACTTTCCATAGAAGAGAGGACTGAGCTGAGCTTTAGAAAAATCATTTCAAAAGTTGAGTGCAGGATGATACTTCATGAGAAGAAGGGATAAGTGGGTTGTGATTTACACTGATGGAAGAAGTAACTCTAAGTATAAAAGAACAGGTCAATTAAATCTTTATAATGAGAATGTGAACATTTGTCTTTGTGCTAAGATTAAAGGCAATGGCTACCAGATTTTTCCATCTTCTCCCATTTCTAATTCTTGATTTCTTTAAATATAAAAAGATTGGGGGCAGCTGGGTAGCTCAGTGGATTGAGAGCCAGGCCTAGAGATGGGAGGTCCTGGGTTCAAATCTGGCCTCAGACACTTCCCAGCTGTGTGACCCTGGGCAAGTCACTTGACCCCCATTGCCTAGCCCTTACCTTTCTTCTGCCTTGAAGCCACTACATAGTATTGACTCCATGATGGAAGGTAAGGTTTTTAAAAAAATAAATATAAAAATATTTTTGCTTATTTGGTCCTAATCACCAACATGAGGTGAAGGCAAGGGCAGTGGACTAGATTTAGAAAGGCAAATGGAAAGAAGTGATTTTTATTTTTTTATCGCAGAAAGATTAAGTGGGAGGTTTGGATGACTTTGGGAGCTGCTCCCTCTTCAGGATGTCATAGCAACACAAGTTAAAGTAACTGTAGTAGTCCTCAATTGGGGAGGGGCTTGCGCCATTAGATAGGAAAATCATTTTTTAACTGTCTATGGGCATGGGTATGAGTCTTTTCTCTTTTCTTTATTTCAAATAATGAACTTATTCTGTTTTTGGTTTTTATCTACTTGATTCTTCTAAACTGAAGACCTCATGAGGAATTGCTAGAGAGCAACATGGATCACTGTGAGGTTAACAAGCTTGCTTTGGTTACACGCTATCATAGAGGGGGAGGGAAGGAGAAAGAAAAAGAACATACAATTATCAGGCATCTATATATGACAATGATATAGTGGCAAGCTTTTTTTTAAACCCTTACATTCTGTTTTGGAATTGATATAAATATTGGTTCTAAGGCAGAAAGGGGTTAAGGACTAAGCAACTGAGGTTAAGTCACTTGCTCAGGGTCCACATGGCTAGGAAATATCCGAGGTCACATTTGAACCCAGGACTTCCCATCTCTAGGCCTGGCTCTCTATCTACTGAGCTGCCTGGCTGCTCCTGTGCTAAATCTTTCGCAAATATTAGATCCTCACAATAATTCTGTGGAATAGGTACTATTAATATATCCATTCTAAAAAAAGGTAAACAGAAGTTTAGTGACTGGTCCAGGATCACACAGCTGGTAAGAGTCAAAGGCAATACTTGAACCCAAATCTGAATCCAAAGTTTGCCCTCCATCTACTATGCGATCTTCTATGTGAATAATCCATAAAAACAGAAAATGTTTTTAAAATGACAGGGTTGGTTTGTTTGTTACATTTGTGAACCATAAAAAATCAGGTAGGAGAACTCATATACTGGAAAACAAATTTATGATTCATTAAGCTAGATGGTCGAAACTAAAAGACTAAGATGGAATTTAACAGTCACAAATAGAAACCTAATGGTAAAAACATAAATATATACGTTAGAGCTGGAAAGGATTGAGAAAAATCCCCTTCTTTTACAGAGAAGTAACTGTAGTGCACAAAGATTAAATGAGTTGGCCAGAGTCCAAATGTATTTATACAAGTTAGTGGGGTCTGAACTTGATGCCAATTCATATGATAAAGACTTAGGAGTTTTAGATAACTATAACTAGAAATTTAATATCCAGTGATTTAATGCATGCAAAGTATTACGCAAACTTAAAGTGCTGGCTATTATAAGCCATTGATTGGCGTGATATAAATGCTAAAACAAAACATTTTAATGTTATATAAGCTCTCTATTAAGGAAGCATAGTATGCAACTCAATGAAGGTAACAGTTCCACCATAATCTGTATTTGTCAGACCACAGCAAGAATGCTGGGTCTAGTTATGAACATTAAATTACAATGCTGGGACAATGATAATTTAATAATAATAATTTTTATAGCTAGTCTTTGTAGAACCTTTTAAGGTTTCCAAAGCACTACATATATGTGAAAAACATATACACATGCATATGTATATAATATCTCATTTTATCTTCATGTCAAACAAGGGAGATAGGTAATAATATTAACCCCATTTTCCAGATGAGGAAACTGAGATAGACAAGTGTTAAGTGACTTGGCAGGGTTACACAGCTAAATGTCTAAGGCCTCCTTTGAATTCAGTTCTTCTTGAGTCCAAGATCACAATCATAATATATAAATGCTGTTGAGATATATGGGGATATTTAGCCTGGAAAAAAGAGTCAGGGAATGCTGGAATAAGCTCCAACCAGCTTGTAAGAGCCAAATTAGAAATTTTCAATGAGTGTATATACATATGTGTATGTGTGTTTAACACACACATATATATACATTTTTTTGTGAATACATACACATACACATGTATTCACAAACAAATTTAGCAAATACTACAAATGAAGGCTGATTTTCAGTGTTGGAGAAAGTAATAATGCAGACTAAACTTAAACGTATTTTGCTCTCAATTTTTTCCCCTTACATAGCCAGTATTCTCTTTTGTCAGAATTATTTGCCTCAAATATATGAAGGGATATTGTATGAAAGAAGCATACTACCTATTTCTGTGTTGAGTCCAGAATTTGAAGTAATAATATTTATATTGTGCTTTGAGGTTTACAGACTGCTTTACAAATATTTTCTCATTTTATCTTCAGAGCAGCCTTGGAAAGGTAGGTTAGTTATTCCCATTTTGTAGATGAGGAAACTGAGGCAGCAAAGGTTAAATGACTTGCTTGTGTTTACATAGCTAGTAAGTGAGATAGGATTCAAATTTGGGTCTTCCTGATTCTTGGTCCACCATACCATTTAATGATCAGAGGTTTCCAAAGTGGAATGGATATCCTCAAAAAATAATGAGGTCTCTTATCTAGGAATAGGCCCAAGTAGAACCTGTCAGGGCTGTTGTGTGAGATTTCTGTGTTGGAAGAAAGATTGGTCATGGATAATGCTATGGTCCCATGATTCCAAGGACATATGCACTAGCTAGGTGGTGCAGTGGATAGAGCACTAGACCTAGCGTTATGAAGACATCTTTTTGAGTTCAAATCTGGCCTTAGAGGCTTACTAAGTGTGCAACCCTAGACAAATCCCTTAATAACCCTGTGTGCCTCAGTTTCCTCCTCTGTAAAATGACCTGGAGAAGGAAATGACAAATCACTCTGATGTCTTTGCCAAGAAAATCCCAGACACAGTCAGACATGATTGAAAATGACTTAACAACAACAAATGAAATATTAGCTTTCAATTTATAGAATATGTTTCTTTAGAGGAGTTTAGTTAGTTTTCATTGACTTTATGTACTTTCCTCCTATCTACACACAAGGAGGTAGAAATAGGCATTTTTCAGATGGGAAAACTGAGGTAGTGAAAGTGCTTTGGTCAGGGCAACAGAATTACAAGGACAGATACTGGAACTAAACTCAGGTTTCCATATTCCCTGAGAGGTCAGTGCTCTCCCATTCTGTATAGTGAGGGATGGTTTTTTTGATGTGTGAAATGAAAGTTTTCCTTTGACATTCACCTAACCCAGCGAGCTAATGGTTTCTGGCACAAAAGACATTGTACGATCATTCCTTGTAAGGTGATGCTTTTTAAATCAGCTATACTGGGAGAAATTTTAAATGCTACATGTCTAATCAGACTAATGTTATAGGCTTTATGGCCCTAAGGCTATTGGATGAAACAACATTTTGTTGATTTATTACAGAGTACTTTCTGAATATAGGTTCACTCAAATTATGGTGGTAGAATAATTCTCAGACGTGAAGTGTTTAAGTAAAGCAACCCTTGGTGCTTTTCATTTATTGATTTTTTTTAATGCAATGGCTCCACTATTTAAATGAGCTGGAGTGTGTTTTTTAATGGTCTTTCAATAAAGCTTAAGTTGACCCTGATTTCTCCCTACAATCACTACACTGTAATAGCAGTGACAGACTAATGAGAAAAAAAAATAAACTCATTTCATGTGGTTGAAAAGGTTACATTCATATTGATTTTAACTGTAACATAGTTAAGGTCCTTGATATAAAAAATACCCAACACATCCTTCTCAGTGGTAGTTTTGTCAATATGACCTGCCAGTAAGTTTTGGCAGCAATAATAATACTTGGGATGAAGGCTAAAAACTTGCCTGGGATGGAAATAAAAAAGAGATATTTCAGAATGAGGGTTAAATGTAGAGTTGACCTCAGGATGAAATGATAATTTAGTTGGTTAGTATTGTTGTTTGGTCATTTCAGGCACGTGGAACTCTTGGTGACCCACTTTGGGATTTTCTTTGCAGAGATACTAGAGTGGTTTGCCATTTCCTTTTCCAATTCATTTTACAGATGAGAAAACTGAGGCAAACCAGTTTAAGTGACTTGCCCAGAGTAACACAGCTTGTGTGTGTCTGAGGTCATATTTGAACTCAGGAAGAGAAATTTTCCTGACTCGAGGTTCAGTGCATTATCCACGGAGCCACCTAGCTCCTGGGTTGAATAATCATGATTTATTTTAAAGCAGTTCTCTGGTCTTAGAGAGGCAACATGTGATAGAGAGCTGACCTCAGAATCAAGGAGACCTGGATTTGGGACTAAATGGACTAGTTAATGCTATAAGAATATAAATTGCAGAGAAAATACTAATCTTCATTGTTAGAGGGAACTTCTTCACTTTGGGAATTCCATATACTGATGAAATCACAGATACAATTCCTATCCCTTTCTACCATTTTATAGGAGTTTTAGGTATAGAAGCACTCAATTCTTTTAACATTAAATGTGAATTCTCTGGGGGAAGAGGAATGGGAATTTGCAACTAAAGTTAACTTGTATCTATAAAGTAATTTCAGGTTTAGGGATTATTTCTTTTACAACAGGGTACAGTGAATAGAGTGCTGGGCCTGGTATCAGGAAGATCTAAGTTCAAATTAGCCTTAGAACACTAGCAGTATGAACCAGGACAAGTCCTTTAACTCCGTCTGCCTTAGTTTCCTCATGTATAAAATGAGGTGGGGAAAGAAATAGCAAACCTCTTCTGGGTCTTTGCCAAGAAAACCCCAAATAAGGTCATAAAGACTTGGACAGTACCAAAACAACTGAACAAGGACAGTAAAAACATGTATAATAAT
The DNA here is from genome assembly GCF_027887165.1 of Monodelphis domestica. NCBI lineage: Eukaryota > Metazoa > Chordata > Mammalia > Didelphimorphia > Didelphidae > Monodelphis > Monodelphis domestica. The sequence continues at coordinate 224,735,464 of NC_077231.1, read as the reverse complement.
CCTGGGAGGCATTTTAGGATTGTAGTATGGAAGGTATCTTGTAAACTTTAATGTATCATGTATTTCAAATATTACTACCCCAGTTTTACAGATTAGCAAAGTGAAGCCCAGAGAGGTTGAGTGCCTCAGCCCTCAATGAATGATTCTTAGAGACTGAATTCAAATCCACATCCCTCTCAACTCCAACATTTTCCCACTGAACTAGATGGCCTCTTTGTCCATTTCCCTTACATCTTGTAGAAATGGACTGGTAAAGGGAGTAGAAACAAGGACATGAGGGATAGAGATAGAGAGAAAAAGCGATGAAAAACAAGAGTTAGGAAGAACAAATCCATTTCTTCTCTTCTCTGGGTTCTGTTTTCCTAGTAATTTTGTTTTTGGTTCAATTCTGGTGATGCATCTTTGGGGTTGATGCCAAATCACTGCCAGCTTAGAAGAACTCTAAGCTAGGATTGAGAGTTGAGGGTTCATTTAAACTCAAAGAAAAGCCTGGATTGATCTAAGGTTGACAAATTACTTAAGACCTCTTCATCTGGGGGCTCTAGGTTGGCTCTGGAAATATATTACTTCACTTCTAAATCTTACAATAGAGTCATAACTTAATCTTGAAACAAACTTCAAGAGAATACCCATCATATTCCAAGTACATGGAGTGGGTCATTGGGGGGGGGGGAGGTGGGAATCATGGAATTTGGGAGAGGTATGTGCCTGTGTGGAAAAAGTGAGCCCACAATGTAGGAATTAGAATATAAATTTCTTGTGGGAAGGGGGGGTCTTTCTTTTTATTTGTATTTCTCTTCCCCAGTCCTTAGCACAGTATTTGGTACATATTCAATGTTTAGTAAATGCTTGTTGCCTGCCTATCAAGAAAGAAGGAATAATGGTAATTTTGGTACAAGATAGGAAACCAAAAAAGGACATGAGGGTGAAAAAGATGAATAGAAAATACACAAAAATACTTTTAAACTGAGATAGTATTAAAGTGCAGTGCTTAGTACCTATCCTTTGTCTCACAGCATTTGCTCTGTAAACATGCTTACTTGAATGACCAAATAAATGAATAAAAGAAAAACATAAGACCAAAAACAACTTCAGTTCTATTTTTCCTAATGTTTCCTTCCCCTCCTTTAAAAAAACCCTTACCTTCTGTCTTAGAATCAATGCTAAGTACTGTTTTCAAGGCAGAAGAATAGTAAAGGCTAGGTTATAGGGGGTTAAGTGTTTTGCCCAGGGTCACACAGCAAGTAAGTGTCTGAAGCCAGATTTGAAACCTCCCATCTCCAAGCATGGCTCCCTAACCATTGAGCCAATTTTCTCTCCTTTTTACAGTCCTCTCTCCCCCCTCCTCCCTCAATCCAACCAGGCACTGGAATAGTCATAGTTACTCTGAGCGTTTCAGAAATTCAAGATTATTTTCAGTGTCCATATTTTTATCAGGAAAAGCAGCAACTGCTTTACTACCACTGGTATATTTCTGGAAATTCTGATTTGCTTCGGTTAATATGTGTTAGTCTGGGCAGAAACAGGGGGTTTCTGCTGACTGTCTATAGCTTACTCCTTCATTTCCATTGTTATTGAATAAGGAACTCACTTAATCAATGGATCAATAAACACTTATTAAGCATCTGTGCTAAACTGTGGGGATACAAAAAGAAACAAAAGTCAGTCCGGCCCTCAAGAGGCTTATAATTAAAGGGGTAGACAGCATGCAAACGAAAATATAGAAAGCAACTACTTATACCACCATAGGAAATGATTAACAGAGAGAAGGCATTAGAATGAAGGGGGGCTACAGAAGGCTTCTTGTAGAAGGTGGGATTTTACTTGGGACCTTTTATTCTAAAAATGCCTAGCATAGTGCCTTGAATGTGGAAATGCACTTGCAGTATATACTGGGTGAATGACTCACTGACTGAAGTAAAAGTGGGCTCCAGTGAGGTTTTTCAGGAGTTTGGCCCCACAATCTGTGTCTCCCCCTCACCCCCCAATTCCTTGGTCTGGGCAAATGGCTTAGGTGAAGAAGATAAAAGGTGTGAAATTTCTCTTTCAGAAAGGGTACAATGAGTGCTGTGGCTTGATTTGCTAATGGGCTTCTTTATTTCTTCTTTTCAACTCTCCTTTCATCATGTTATCTTGATCTTCTTTCCTTTTATCTTATCATTTGTATCCCAGTACTTTTCCAGTATCTAAGTCTCTTTCACTTTGTCCTACGTCAGGTCCTTTTATGCCTATACTTCCATTACAAACACTATATTGGATCTGGTAACTGTAGAACTAATTCTTTCAGACCACTAATGGGGTAGAAATTGGATAAACTGAATCCTAATGACCTGAAAAAGTCCATTTGCCTCTAAAAGGCAAAATCAATTGCTATGCTATAACATTTAAAGTGTTGAGCAAACAGTAAAACAATAGCAATGCTAATTGCTATTAATATTATTATGTCACTGATATACCCTCCTATTTAGAAGGGGAGCTAAGTCTTCCTTTCCTCTTTGAACGGAAAGCTAATATTTTCAGGAAGAAATCCTGCTTTATTATTCCATTCCGTGTAAAGTATCCAAAACATGCTCCACACCTGTTTATATACCATTAAATTATACTGCCTCTATCAATTTTTTCCCAAGTGGGGCACCGAAACACCTATTGTAACCACGGCACTCCGTTTTATTAGAATTTTAGAAGATAAGAGAAAGCTGCTTTTATTTTGCTCAAGTCAGTTTTCCCATCACACCTTTCAGGAAGGGTCCTGGCTACTAGCCTCTAGAGGGCAGCACAAGCTCAGCTTAGAAGTTATTCCACTCAGCTTGTCCATTTGGTCCCAAACTCTGGCCATCAGCAATTATGAGATGCTATTATAGCTCTTTCTCTTAAGAGGTAATGTTGCACGTGACCTTTCCAGCCTCGAGATTGCATGTGGTGCGACACTCTTCTTTTTCTCCTTGGAGAAGGTATGCTTAGGTGAGATTGGAAAATGTCTTCAGTCACCTACTATTTCCCATGCAAATATTCCTCCCATTGAATTGCAGAAATAGCTTTAAGAATGACTACTGGATCTTTGAAGGTGATTTTAGCACATTGCAGGTAGATATATAAAAACTGTAATACATCACATATTAGGTTTAAGTTTCCACACTGAATGAAATAGAAATAGAGGAACCTTATCTTATTTTCTGAGTGGTCATTTATTCACTTAATGTGCCTGAAGGGGAAAAATGAACTCTCCAACCTTAGGCATGGAAGACTTGAAAATGTATTCTGGAGAAGGAAAGAAAGGACTGACATCTCTAGCCCTAAACTGGATTAGATTACCAGCCTGGAAATTGTATTTCAGATACTTTCACACTGAGCTGCAAGAAAATATACAGTGAAGCAAATGTATTTTTCTTACAATGCAGGGACAGAGGCAGCTTCTAGCCCTGCAGTGCATAATTTATTAGTGGGTGAAATTGCCTTAGAAAGGGAATGAGAAAACTTTCGAAATACTCACTGTCATATTCATTAATATAGTTATTCTGTTTCAGATCAAATGAGTGTGATGGATTAGAGCTTTTTTTTCCCCTCCCCAAGTATCAGTCAGAGGAGTTCTTAGGAATGGTGGAAAATCAGATACTGTAGCATGCCACTGAATAAAAAAATCATCACAACAGCACAAAACTTCTAAAGCACAATAGGAAAAATACATCAAGAATGCTCAGGCTCAAGGACCTGCACTAATAATAATAAATAAGCAAACAATAGACTTTCTAGTTTCTTTAACCCCTAAAGAGGCATATGAGCACAGATGTTTCACAGCCTGCCTGAAGTGTGCTTAGCATTCTGTATTACAGTCAATTCTAGTACCAGTGTCCTGGTTTTACATCTCTTGCTTATTATTCTATCCTCTGAAAATTAGCTATTAATTTCTTTTTTTAAATAACCCTTTCTTTTTGTTTTAGTAACAACTCTAAGGCAGAAGGCTAGAAAAACAGGATTAAGTGACTTGCCTAGGGTTACATAGCCAGGAAGTATCTGAGGCCAGATTTGAACCCAGGCAATCCCAACTCTAGAGTTGGTGCTCTGTCCATTGAGTTGCCCCAGTTATCTCTTAACAAGATAATTCAAGACTGGGACAATGTGTGATGCACAGGGATCCCTTTGGTAATTGCCAGCTCTTTGGCATATAAAAGATGTTTAATAAATGTTGAATTGGAGGGGACTTAAGTTCTTAGAGAAGAGAATAGAGTTTCATAGGGCATTTAGTCTCCTTTTGTCTTTGAAACAAAAATCAGGTTTATTAAAGGTTTAATAATTTTCTTAAAATGACCAACTTTTAGTTTTATTATTTATTTTTGCTTTATATCTTAACTAATTCTCCTCTTTTTATATTTTGTATTCTGTGCTAATTTTTAGGTTTATTTGTTGAATTTCTAATTAAAAAAAACTATATATCAAGTTGGTGATTATTCTTTTTTCTTTTTTTACTACTCTATGTTTTCAGAGTTTTCCCTTGAGGATATACCCTAGAATTTTAGTATGTATCTCAGAACATTTTGTCACATATGAAGTCTCTTCTCATGATAGCTGTGGTTTTTTCTACCATAATACTGTGTTAGCTGTAGCCCTCCTCTGTATTTTCATGGGCTTTATTGTGAGCTCAGAAGACCCTACACAGGATCATTCTTCAGAAGAAGATAAAGTTTATTCCTTCTTCTTTGTCCTCATATATCCTTCCTGGCAAACTCTCCTGAAGTCCCAAATGTTGTTGGAATAATGGATAAAATACTGGGCCTCAAGACAGGAAGATTTGAGTTCAGATCAGACATTTACTGGCTGTATGATGCGAGGCAAATTACTTAACAACAACTTACTTGGTTTCTCAAATGTAATATGGTAATTACCTCTTAAGGTCTCAAATAGTATGGGATGTGTAAGATTTAAAAGAGTTGGATGTCATAAACTATAAGAGTTAAATTAGTTGAGGATATAAATTGTGATAGATATAAGAGTGGGTGAGTAAATTGTGAACGCAGAAAATATGTTTTCACTACAGTGTCTTGTTTTAAATCAAATATAAGGTGGTCGCCAGGGAAATATTCCCAATTATGAATATACTCAAGTCAACTGGGTTTTATAGAGAATTTAATTAATAATACAACGAGGAATCAAAGAAAGAGAGAGAGAGAAAAAGGAAATAAATGAGAAAAGAATAGGCCGGCCCAGGCAGCCCTGGCCAACCCAGGCCTAAGCCCTAAAAGAAAAGATCAGTCAGTCCTTAATCACTCACCATAAGATCTGTTCAAGCAAGGATTCAGGGGGACAGAGTCTCCCCAGAGGGAGTTCCAGCCAGAGTCAGCCTCCCTTGAGATTGTCCTACTCTCAACAACCTCCTTAGAGACTGTCTTTAAGAGCTCCAGAGATCCTCCTTTTTCAGCTTTTCGTTTCCTTATAAAGGGAAATTTTCCTTTGTCACCTCCCTAAATTCTTACATCTACCAATCACAGTAGACATTTTTCAAAGGACAGACCATTTTTAGTCCACACCTAAGAAGGTGTGGATTTTTGAGTAATTCACACCAGGAAAGCTCTGAGTAAGTTTTTTCCTCTTTGCTCCTTGTAAGTTCACAAGTTGCCTGACCTTTATAGGTATTGAGCACCCCTTTGTATTAATTCTAAAAATAGGCATGGCTTAGTATGGGTTTAAGTACTTTTCATTGTTCAGAAAGGAGTTTTTTCCCCTAAAGCAGGCTTAAGTGCGGGTGGAGTAGAGGCCTTCACATTTCTGATCTAAGTAGAGTTCTCACTGTCCAAATGGGGAATGTTCCCAGTAGGGAATTGTTTCAATGGAGAATTCCCCAATGGGGAATTTTTTAACATTCACAAGTCTAAGAAATTTCAAGATTCACAGATGTGAATCCTAGGACATGGTTCTATGTAATCTAACTTGCAATATTTGAAATTATAATTGGGTAAAATATGATAAATGGTTCCAACCAAATGGAAATATTCAGTGTGGATTGATGTTATCTGACCACTTCTGAGGAATCATTATTTATACTAATCAAGACCTAGTTGAACCTTCCATGTTGTGGTTTAACCACAATGCCACCTCTAGTCTGCTTCTCTTATTTCTGTATCTCCTATTAAAACACCCATTTCCTTAATTTTCCAATTCTGTAATCTCAATCAACCTTTAGGAAGCAATTTGACTGGATTAAATAAATTCACACTAAAATGGGACCATGAGTCTTTCTTAACTTCCTAAAATCACTTGCCTATGAATTAAAAAAATAGCTCTTAGAGAAGAGATAAAAGTGGGAATGAGATAACAGGCTTTAGTTCAGGTGAAGAATTAGATTTAGAGAGAATAGAGGCAACTTATCCTGGAGATGAAGATGAGAAAATAGGTAGGAGGGCTAGAGATATTTAAGGATCATTGCATTTAGGACTAGTAGGCATCTTAAAGATAATGCAATGCACTGGCCACACAACAGATAGGGAAACAGATGTTGTACCTGTTCAAGGTTATATAGCAGGTAGGAGAACTAGGATTTAAATTCAAGACTTCTGATTCCAAATTGGGGGATCTTTCCACTAAATCATAGTTATGGAGATGAGAATGGTAGTTGACAAAGATATTCTGTTGTTTTTGTTGAAATCAATAATTTAGATAGTGGAGAGTAAAGAATATAAACTGAAATTCTGCATCAGAATTTTAAAAGTTAAGTTTGTATCCCTGACAAAAAGAAAGCAAACCTACTTAGTACTGACTGAATACTTCTGAATGAAAGGGATGTGATACTGCAGAATGGGTATGAATAGCAGCCATATAACTCTCATATTGGTTGAAAATTATACTGTAGCTCATAGTAAGTAGATAAACAATTCTTGTTGATTTACTGTGCCATATAACATGGAAGAGAAAACTGTAGCCTAAAACATATTTGGGTAATTGTTAGAAGCTATCAACTTCTTCCATAAAAATCTTTAAATATGACCCCCATGGCACATTCTTCTTAACAACTGTATTCTATTGAACTTACCTGGATGAATTAGCTATGTGCATATCTATATAAATGAATGATTTAACTAACTAGATGAGAACTGACCATTTAAATATTAGCAGCAGTGTAGAGTAGCAGATAGATTGATGTTCTCAAATTCAACCTTGGATATATACTGTGGGTTCTGGGGCCTGACCTGTCTATGGATTTGGGGTTCCTTGACTAGGTGTGGCAATGAAGACATGAATGAATGATGGGAAGACAGTTGAGAGTGTCAGCCTGTGGCCAGACTTCGCATGGAACTGCTCCACTAGTCCCAGGGTTGGGTTTATTTTTATACCCTCCAAATGGTAACATATTTCCTTGGCACACAGCTTCACTATTCAACATAGCTGCTCTTTACAGATAATTGGATAAGTCATAATTAACTTTCAACAAATTGTTTGATTAAAATTCTGTGATCACTCTACATACTATGTTGCTATTGATTCTGACAACACACACAAAGCTTTTGCAAATGATAAATGTTTTCTCATCACAGGAAGGATAGCTAGAGGTCAGTTCTCAGTAACATGTGAGGTGTTTGGACTTGCTTACAATCTAAGAAAAATCATTTGTTACTTTTAATAAAAAATAATCAATCAGGAGCTTTTAGAAAAAAATCAACAAAACACTGTTGCCAAGTTGAGGGATCAAAGGGTAACAGAAAAATCCAGTTTTAGATATTCTGTAATATCAGGCTAATCATTTCTATATAATCAGGCTAACCGTTGGGGGTTTCCAAGTGTAAACCTTAAAATTTCTTAGAGTGATTTCCTTGTCACACAAGACAGATTTTAGTTGATAAAATAAGTCATTGAGGCATGGCTTACCAACCTCTCCCTAAAGGGTAATTAATATACTCGCACAGGAGAGTTTCTTCCTGGCCTGTACCGGGGGGGGGGGGGGGGGGAGGGAAGGGTGGATTTTGAGTGCAGTTTTGCCAGAAGTTTTAATCCGTAAGAGTTTTAGCTTTGATTTTGTGTGATCTTTTGGTGATATTCTGGGGGGATAATGTGGAACATTAGTATTAATCCTCTCATATTATTTTCCCTGAAGCTCGGGAGAGAACAATAATCATAGCAATTCCAATAATAAGGGATGTTAATGAGAGAAGTCACCCAGGGGGAGAGGTGGATGTCTCCATATTTCCTGGGGGCCACTTTGTGACCTCTGGTTTCCATGTGTGACTGTGTCAAACAATGTGGCTTTGATGGCCCTCAGCAGATATATGTCCTCTAAGACAAGACAACTAACTTCTCAATGTTTTAGTGAATTAAGAATATAAATGGTAAGAAAAGCATGTAAATACTTTCCTCCATTGGTAGAGAGAACCTCTTCACCTAGGTGGTCCCAATGTCCATTAAATCAGAGGTCCAATCACTATCCCCTTTAAATATTAGAGTTCGTTTATCATATGCGTCCCTTTTGATTTAGACATAATTCAAAGCTGCCTTTATTGGCAATAGTTTAACCAGAAAATTTAGAAGTTTCTTGAAAATCCTCTCTAATAATAGAGTAAGGCATTTTATATAGCCCTTTCTTCATAAATCCTACGTCTGTAACCTAGTTTAAAGATGAAGAAAGTAAAGATCAGAAAGTTTAAATGACTTGCCTAAGGTCCTATGTTCATTAAGTATTAAAGCTGGGATTCTGTTTCTAAGTTTAATGTTCTTTCTATGACACGAGGCTGCCTTTCCTCATTAAGATAGATAATCAATATATGGAAGATACTTTTCTTCATCTTTCCTTTGCAGGAGTACACACATTAAATACATTTAACTTAATATTTGGGCCAGGTTGTTCATAAAATGACTGGAAAGATAAGGGTATTCCATTTAAACTAGGTCTTGGATATATCATGAGACTTCCTTTTACTCTTATTTTTGTTTAAGGTGTCTTGATTCAGGCTCAGAAAAAGCATTAATCGTCTATGTCAGGGTCATAATCTTTGGTCCACATATAGTTCCTGTCTATTGAATCAAAGATTGTTAGGTCAAAGGAACAGTGAAAATAGCTTTGAGTTGTTCTTGACAGTTTTCTCAGTGAGATGGACCAGGGTATAACTGTGATCAATAGCGGAATTGTTATAAAATTCAGCTTGCCCTTTATATAAAACCTTGTTTGGTAAACCTAACCCTACAATTTATTGAGAAGACAGCTCATCTTATATCTTGAAGAGATGCCCAAAAGAACATTAATGAATCTGTAATGAAAATCCCCTCTTTTAAAAGGAGTGGTGTTCGCTTCAGCAGCACATATACTAAAATTGGAATTATAAAGAGAAGATTAGCATGGCCCCTGCGCAAGGATGACATGCAAATTTGTGAAGTGTTCCATATTTTTGGTTATTCACTATGACCAGATAGGATTCATACCAGGAATGCAAGTATGACTCAATATTAGGAAAACCATCTGTATAATTGACCATATTAACAAGCAAACCAACAAAAATCACATGATTATCCCAATAGATGCAGAAAAAGCCTTTGACAAAATACAACACCCATTCCTATTGAAAAAAACTAGAAAATATAGAAATAGAAGGGCCTTTCCTAAAAATAATAAATAGTATATATCTAAAACCATCAGCAAACATCATCTGCAATGGGGACAATCTAGAAGCCTTCCCAATAAGATCAGGAGTGAAACAAGGATGCCCATTACCACCTCTATTATTTAACATTTTACTAGAAATACTAGCTATAGTGATTAGAAAAGAAAAATAAATTGAAGGTATTAAAATAGGCAATGAGGAGACCAAGCTATCACTCTTTGCAGATGATATGATGGTCTACTTAAAGAATCCTAGAGAATCAATCAAAAAGCTAGTCAAAATAATCAAGAACTTTAGCAAAGTTGCAGGATACAAAATAAACCCACATAAGTCATCAGCATTTCTATATATCTCCAACACATCTCAGCAGCAGGAATTAGAAAGAGAAATTCCATTTAAAATCATGCTAGACAAAATAAAATATTTAGGAATCTATCTGCTGAGACAAACACAGGAACTATATGAACACAACTACACAACACGCTCCACACAACTAAAACTAGATCAAAACAATTGGAAAAACATTGGAAAAACATGAGTTAACATAATAAAAATGACAATCCTACCCAAATTAATTTACTTATTTAGTGCCATAACCATTGAACTATCAAAAAACTTTTTTACTGAATTAGAAAAAAATATAACAAAGTTTATTTGGAATAACAAAAGATCAAGGATATCCAGGGAAATTATGAAAAAAAATGCAAAGGAAGGAGGCCTTGCAGTCCCAGATCTCAATCTATACTATAAAGCAGTGGTCATCAAAACAATTTGGTACTGGCTAAGAGACAGAAAGGAGGATCAGTGGAATAGACTTGGAGTAAATGACCTTAGCAAGACAGTCTATGATAAGCTCAAAGATCCCAGCTTCTGGTACGAAAACTCACTATTTGATAAAAACTGCTGGGAAAATTGGAAGACAGTATGGGAGAGATTAGGTTTGGATCAACATCTCACAACCTACACCAAGATAAAGTCAGAATGGGTGAATGACCTTAATATAAAGAAGGAAACTAAAAGCAAAAAAAAAAAGCCCACAGAATAGTATACATGTCAGACCTTTGGGAAAGGAAATACATTAAAACCAAGCAAGAGCTAGAAAAAAAATCACAAAATGTAAAATCAATAATTTTGATTACATCAAATTAAAAAAGTTTTTGTACAAACAAAACTAATGCATCCAAAATTAGAAGGGAAGCAACAAATTGGGAAATAATCTTCATAACAAAAATCTCTGACAATGGTCTAATTATTCAAATTTATAAAGAACTAAACCAATTGTACAAAAAATCAAGCCATTCTCCAATTGATAAATGGGCAAGGTACACAAATAGGCAATTTTCAGTTAAAGAAATCAAAACTATTCATAAGCACATGAAAAAGTGTTTTAAATCTCTTATAATCAGAGAGATGCAAATCAAAACAACTCTGAGGTATCACCTCATACCTAGCAGATTGGCTAACATGACAGCAAAGGAAAGTAATGAATGCTGGAGGGGATGTGGCAAAGTCGGGACATTAATGCATTGCTAGTGGAGTTGTGAATTGATCCAACCATTCTGGAGGACAATTTGGAACTATGCCCAAAGGGTGATAAAAGACTGTCTGCCCTTTGATCCAGCCATACCACTGGTGGTTTTGTACCCCAAAGAGATAATAAGGAAAAAGACATGTACAAAAATATTCATAGCTGCTCTCTTTGTGGTGGCAAAAAATTGGAAAATGAGGGGATGCCCTTCAATTGGGGAATGGCTGAACAAATTGTGGTATATGTTGGTGATGGAATACTATTGTGCTCAAAGGAATAATAAACTGGAGGAATTCCATGGGAACTGGAACGACCTCCAGGAATTGATACAAAGTGAAAGGAGCAGAACCAGGAAAACATTGTACACAGAGACTGACACACTGTGGTACAATTGAATGTAATGGAATTCTCCATTAGTGGCAGTGCAGTGATCCTGAACAACTTAGAGGGATCTACGAGAAAAACTACTATCCACATTCAGAGGAAAAACCGTGAGAGTAGAAACACAGAAGAAAAACAACTGCTTGAATCCATGGGTCTAGGGGAAATGGCTGGGCAGGTAGACTCTAAATGACCATCCTAATGCAAACATCAACAACATGGAAATTGGTTCTGATCAAGGACACAAGTAATACCCAATGAAATTGAGCATTGGCTGTGGGAAGGGTGGGTGGAGTGGACTGAGGGAAATAATGTGATTATTGCAACCAAAGCATAATGTTCTAAATTGACTAAATAAATTAATTTAAAAAATTAAATTAAATTAAAAATAATTTTTTTTAAAAAGGAGTGGATCAACTTTTTTTACCTATTCAGAAGCAACTCTACAAGTACCATTCACTAAAATTTTAGTATTGAAATAAATGTCACTGGGCCATCTAGGCCAACTTTCAGTTCTCTCTATAATATGCCAGATAAGCAGACATTCAACCTTTTCTTGAATATGTCCAGGGATAGGGAACTATCTACTTCCCATTCCTTTATTAACTTATTCTCCTTTTGGAGAGCTTTAATCATAAGATGTTTTTCTTTTTATTGAGCTGCAATCTGTCTCCTTGTAGGTTCTATCCATTGGTATTAATTGTGCCTTCCAGGGCCAAGAAAAAGAAACATAATTATTTTCCAAATGAACTAAACCTTTCTACTTTCAAAACCTCTGATTACTTCAATTAAGTTTCCTCACCATCCTGGTCACACATCTTCCCCAAAGTATGGAACATATAATTCCAAATGAATATTATAGATGTAGTTTGACCATGACAGGATACAATGATTAACACTTTTTTCATTTTGCATATTACATTATCATTGAGGTGGCTTATGATTGAATCCACTTTTTTGGGTTTCCCTTTTATATTGAGCTCAAATTTTCAATTAAATCCAATTTATAGGATCATTAGATGATAGATTTAGATCTGGAAGAGGCATCAGAGTCCAAAGCCATCATTTTACAGTGAGGAAACTCAGACACTTTGTGGTTGGCTTGCTCAGGGATACACAGTTAGTGTCAAAGATAGTATTTCACAGGACTGTATACTTGTGTTATAGAGTAGATTACATGAGGGGTGACTCTCTGAGTGACTGGAATTAAAAGAAGTTTCTTCTATTGTTGCTGCTACTAAAGTTACTTTGAATGGGAAAAACTATATCAGTGGATAAGATGACTAATATATATATATATATTTTTTTTTTATCTAGAAAGATCTTGAATACTCTTTTACAAGTGGGATAAGATTCCCAATTAGGAATGAGACCAAGAAAGTTTGAGTAGAGGACTAGGTGATTTGAGATTGTTGGGTGTCAGAAATATTTTTGGATGAAGATTGACAGAAAATGGATTAATCAGCCAACCATGCCCACTATAAGTTAGGAATTTTGCCAGGTTCTAGGACAATAAAGAACAAAAAATGAAGCAATCCCTATTCCCAAGGACTTTAAATCGACCTTTTACAAGAATAAATTTATTTTAGATTATTTCAAGTCAACCTACAAGAGAGTCCTGTTTTCTTTAGAGAGATATGCAAAGGAATTCAGGAACTTCTCTTCAATTAGCTCCTGTTCTTAAGAAACTCCTTCATAGAAAGTTGAAACCTTGACCCCATTATTCGTTCAGTTTGGAGGCTTATTCTTGTGCCACTCACAAGGTAAGACGTTAACTATAATTGGGCCTCAGCTGACAGATTAAGTTTTTGCTTCTGTCATATGAATAGTAGGATTCTGAATGGAGAAAGTGGCAGCTTCTGTTTTGATAACAAGAGGGAATACATATATTGAGGATGTTTGGAAAAGATCATAACACCAAGAATATTTTTTTTTGTTTTCTGAATAAGCAGAAATGAGGAGTCCTAATTCAATTCAATTCTACAAACATTTGTTAAGTATCTATTATGTGAAATGCATTTTGGATGCTGTTTCAGGATGGTTCTTATTCTCTTAAAGAAGCAGAATTCATATGGTCTTTAGAAAATTCCATCTGAGAAAAACAGTCTTAAGAGTTTGTCAGTGAGAAAAGACACTGAGAAAAATAAAACCAAAAAATTACATGGTCCCTGACCCCAAAAGAGTTTATTTTTACTTTAGTGGGAGTGGGGTGAACCTAGAGGGATATATGAAAATAACTATAATATGAGATAGAATGGGAGAAGGACAAAGGGACAAAATAAAGAGATACAGAAGTACCCCAGGGAAATTTGAGGGAGAAAATGTTTTCAATTGGGGTATTTGAGAAGAGAATGATATTTGGGAAAGTTTCATGGAGGAGGTGGTACTACAGTTAAATCTTGAATTAAGTGAAGGATTTTAAATGATGGAGGAGGCAAAACTGAGGAAGAATATTACATTCATCTGAGGTGACCTGTATCAATGCATGAAATAACAATAAATAGGGGGAAAATATAGAGAGAACTGAATTAAATTTATGAGAATACAAAACATTTCCCAACCAGCAAATGGTCAATGATATGAACAGGCAATTCTCAGATGAATAAGTTGAAACTATCTTTAGTTATATTAAAAATGTTCCAAATCACTATTAATTAGAGAAATACAAATTAAAACAAGTCTCAGCTACCACTTCAAATCTATCAGACAAAAAGGTAAATGATAAATGTTGGAAGAGATGTGGCAAAAATCAACACACTAATACATTGCTGGTGGAATTGGTAGTTGATACAACCATTCTGGAGATCAATTTGGAACCATGCCCAAAGGGCTATAAAACTGTGCATATCCTTTTACCCAGCAATACTACTACAAAGTTTGTATCCCAAAGATAGGGGGAAAGCCTCTACTCATACCAAAATTTTAATAGTAGTTCATTTTGTGGTGATAAAGAACTGGAAACTGAAAGGATGTCCATCAGTAGGGGAATGGCTGAACAAGTGGTAGTATGTGATTGTAATGGAATATTTTTAAGAAATGATGAAGAAGATGATCACAAAAAAATCTGGAAAGATTTATGTGAAGTGATGCAAAGTGGGAAACGAGCAGGAGAACGTTGTACAAAGTAACAGCAATAAAGTACAATGATCAATTGTGAATGATTTAACTATTTCCAGAAATGCAAGGATCCAGGATAACTCCAAGGGACAAATGATGAAAAAGGCTATCCACTTCTATAGAAAGAATTGACAAAGTATGAATGCAGATTAAAGCATGCCATTCTTCACTTTATTTCCTTGCTGAATTTTTCTCTAGTTTAAGTGATATATGTCTTCTTTCACAATATGATGAACATGAAAATATTTATTATATGACAACACATATATTTCCTGTATCCTATTACCTGCCATCTTGAGGAGGAGTAAAGGGTGAAAATGAGGGAGAAGATATGGATCACAAAACATCAGAAAATGATTATTGAAAATTGTATTGACAGTAATATGGAAACATAAAAAATGAACAAATAAGCAAACAAACAAACCAAAGTGCATGGAAGTCTGAATTAGTATCATAGTTATAGATCTTGTAGGGACTTTGGAGGTCATCTAGTTCAATCTACTACTTTTACAGGTGAGGGATCTGAGGCCCAGAAAAGTTAAAAATTTAACCAAAGCGATTCCAATTAATATGTGGGAGAGGAAGAATTTTGACCCACGTTCTCTGACACTAAATCCAACACCTTGTACTGTGCATCAGGGAACAGATAATGGTCCAGTTTGTCAGAAACCTGCTCAACAGGAATAATGTGAAATAAGATTCTAAAGACAAGATGGAGTCAAATGCTAGAAGACCTTAACTGCCAGGGGAAGAAGTTTAAATTCATCCTTTAGAATTTGTTTGTGTGCAAGTATGTTTGTGTGGTTGGAGGTAAGTTCAACTTATGTATGAGGAAGATTTATTTTGGTAGCTGTGTGAAGGGTAAGTTGGAGACAACAGGGAATAAAGGGAAAGAGGAAGCTAATATAACATTCTAGGTAGAAAGGGGCAAGGGTCTATTGTAAGGTAGTTACTGTATGAGCAGAAAGAACGGGAAGGAGAAATTAGGCAAATTAGAGGACAGACCTGGATTCAGGAAGATCTAGGTTTAAATCTGGCTTCAGACACTTTCTAGTTGTGTGACCTTGGGAAAGTCACTTAACTCTAAAGTAAGGGTTTAAAAAAAAGAGGAAGAGGTAAAAGCAGGTGGTAGCTGCAAGTGATTCAGCAAGTGATTAGATGTGGGGGTCTCAGGAGGGAAGCTATCAAAGGAGATTTCAAAGCTCAAAGCATAGGCGATTGGTAAAAAAGGTCAAACTATACAGAGAAAAAGGAGGGAGGGGCAGGTCCTTTCAAAGTCCTCTTTTGATGTGTATCTTCAATTTTAGAATACTAGACAAAGAATTGGGAATTTGAAACTTTTTCAAATTCCCCCTTAGACACTTCGGAGCTTTGTGACTGTTAAAGACACACAAAATAATCTTTCTGAGTCTTAGTTTTCCCATTTGTAAAATAAAAAGGTTGGATTTGATGGTCTCTAAGGTCCCTTACAATTTAAAAACTATGATCCTTGATCAGGTTAGTGTAAATAGGTTTCTGCTATCTTCAGTAATATCACTTAGTTGTGGCATCAAAGCTTGGACATCTTTGTCCCTTAGGCAAGGTTGGAAAATTGTGCTCCTTGTGTCCTACCATCCACCAAAGGCTGTGAGTCTTCATTATAATACATGAAACTTGACTTAACACAAAAACAAAATTTATGTAGCACACAGAGTAGACTTTGGACATTAAAAACATACATATTTATAGAAAGTAATATTACAAAGTGTCTCTCCTTTTTGTAGTTCTCCCACCCTGCATGAAGAGCCTTAGGTGAATGTCCACATTGCCAACCTAACTCCTAGGGTTATAGCGAGGAAAATGCTTAAATATTTTTAAAGCACTTTCTAACCTTACAGAAAGTTAAAACCGTTGAATTTTTAAATATTTACTTTTGTTTTGACCTCCCAGATTAGGCATTTAATTGAAACTACCGATATCTCTCCTTCCTCCTGGCATGGATTTCTCCCTGTCCTACATGATTTGGGAAGGAGTCCTGGACAATTTGAATAACCTGATGAAACTGTTTCAGAAGGAAACAGGAAACAGAAGGCCATTTGCAGAGATATCCTGCCTTGGTAGCACAACTGTGAACAAAAGAAGACTTAATCAGGAGAGAGGAAGATTGTTGCTTTATGAAAAGTCCTCTCAAAGATCTGTTGGCATGGAGGCTAGTGTCAAAGATGTCATCCTCCAGAAAAGGTGGTCAATAACATCTGCCAGAGGAGAATGAAACTGTCAAACAAGGGACAACTGCAAATGAAGGATGAGTTGAATGAGAGAAAGCAGAAGGTAGCAGGTCTCACCTGCTGGAGGAGGGTGGAGGATATACCAAATGATGGAGGGAAGTGAACAAAACTGGGAGCAGAGGAGAGCACATGGAACAAGGTCAGAACAGCAAGAAGCTAGGGTTGAGATCAACATGGGAAATTAGACAAACATTATCTATCCATTAAGATAAAGAGAAAATGAATATTTATTGAGCATCTACTACATGCCAGAAACTGTGCTAAAGTGTTACAAACATTATCTTCTCATCACAACCCTGGGAGATAAGTGTTAATACTATTGTCATTTTAAATTTGAGGGAACTGGGGTGAATGGAGATTAAGTAAACTTGTCTGGCATCATGCAGCTCTTAGAGTGAATTTGAACTCAAGTCTTTCAGACTTCAGAACCAATACTCTACTGTACCACCTAGCTCTGAGAAAAGCTTACAATGGAATGTGGAAAAGTGGGAGAAATGGGAAGTGTTGATATAATAGAGGGGAGGGGACAAATATCCATCTCTGTTATCATCTCCCCGCTGTCCTTCAACTCTACCATCCTTGAAGCAGCAATATTCCCCAGACTTACCAGATTAAAAAAAAAAATTTGGAAAATAGTTTTAAAGATAAAAAAGTACAAGGGAACCTGGATAATGTTAGTATGTGGTTTTTTAAGTCAAAATGCAACCTATAGGGATCCTTATATATAACTTAATGTCCCTTCTTTTTTATTTGAGTTTGATATCACTGGAATATGACATCTTGCAGGACTTAATAAGAAACAGCAGGAAACAAAAACTGCTTCACAGAAGCAATGAATGGTGTGAAGGCAGAGAAACCGCGGAAGGCAGTACTAATGTGGAGTAACAATTGCTAACTGGATCCTAAGCAAAGCAAAACCATAAATCACAAAGACTATACATCTCCAGAGGTGAGCTGTTGACTAGGGATCCCATTATTGTCTGTGGGCTTAGATCCAAATTCTATCTATTTTCATTAACTTACAAATGAGCCTGGGTGTTTGTAAGTGACTTTGCTTGAGGGAGTGCTCAATATGGATGTTTCTAGTTCTACATAGAGGTATAATGAACCTCTGAAGGGAAAAGTCTTCCGAGTGTACTCCAACCCATTATCTTAGGAGGAGGATTCAGAGATTCACCCCAATAGGGTTAAGGCAGATTGGTAAATACGTTTGAGGCCAAGAGGTTATGCAAACCAATCATTATCGTTTTTAATGTTTAGATATTTTGATATAATTCAAGGTGAAAGAAATAGCAGCTTTCTCAATTTCCCTGAGTTTATTACTGAGGTTACTTTGAAACTGTAGGCAGGGTCTCAGACATGACTTGTAGTCTCTCCCTCAGCCTCCTTTTATAGAATGACCTTTGTAATGAAATCCAAACTAATAAAAAGCTGACCCATGTCCTTGACAGAATTAAACAGAGTGAGACCAGTAGTCCATTAAAGTGGAAAATAAAATCACTAATATTCTTGCTGAGAATCCCAATAGAGCTACATGGTATGGGGAAAATGTCTTCGTCTATTGGGGGTAATAAGGAAAGAAAGCTCAAATAGCTTACTGAGATCACTTTCATTCAAGAGAACATGTTTGCAGTCCTTGACCAAGACACTGAGTTCATCTACAGGAAGGAGAAACTAAATTAGCCAGAGGGAGAAGTTGCTGTAAATGAAATTTTAAGAGCAGGGCCTCAGGCTAGCAAGGTCAACTTTTTTCATTTGTTTTGAAATCACTAAAAAGATTTAATGTTTCCGAAGAGTATTCTTTTCTTTAATAAAGGCTGAGACGATTTCTGATATTAAAATTTTCCAGAAATGTTTAGATCTATATATCTATCAACACTGCTTTTTTGCTGATAGCAGGAAGACCAAAAAGAAAGTGGGGGTGGATTAGGATGCAGCCATTTGGGAAGATGGCTTTTCAGGGGCATTCACTAAGCTTTATTTGTGTTAGTAGCTGTCATTCAACAACATACTTATTAGAATGGAAAAAAAAGGAACTAAAAACTGAGGAATCATTTTATTTTCACATTTACTTAGGGTGCTTGGGAAGCTTTTGTTGTCATAGGATAAAGGAGAGTAGCCAGATGGAAGCATCCTAAAGCATGAATTTTAATCTTGGCCTTTTCTTTTGGTTGACCTGGGTGGCCTTGGGCCATTCAGGTGAATCATTGATTGAGCCTTGGTAGAAAAAGCAACATACAAGAAGATATGGGTTCAAGCTCTATTTCCTAATACTTTCTGTATTATTGGGTATGGGGTTTCTGTCTCAGTTCAAGTTTGATTTTTATTTATTTTTGGTCCAGATATGAACCTTCTTTTTGAAGAATATGGGACTCCAGGTACAGAAACTCCTTACATGAATACCAAGTAGCAACACGGATGTACCTTATAGTCTGGGGGAATTGCTGAGGGTGTGGGAATGCAAAGTACTTTGCCATGATCATATCAGGAGTATTTCTCAGAAACTGGATTTTTACTCAGGGCTTTGTAACTCCCAAAGATCTTCTATCCACCTCAATATGCTGTCTCTCAGGCCTGATTTTACTCTTTGTAAAATGGGATTAATAATATTAGTTTCCCCCACCTTGCAGGACTATGATGCATTGTACAAACCTTAAAGCAATGTATAAATGTAAATCACAATCAATTTTCCCATTTCTTCTTTTGCACAATGAAAGGGTTGCATATACACCAACTCTCAAACTATTCCTAGCAGCATTTTTTGTGAAATCACAGAATAGAAATCAAAACAGATGCCCATCAATTAGGTAATGACTAAGCAGATTATGGTACATGAATGTAATCAAATATCAATGGAAAGCACCTGAAGACTTACATAAAATGATACAGATTGACAAATACAGAAATAGGGAGAACTGCAGATGTAATGACTGCAGTAATATAGAAAGAAAAAAAGAAAAAAAAGGAACCTGAAAGTCATGAACATATTTAGCCTCTGAGAGGAGTTGAGAAAATGTACTTTCCTCCTCTCTTTGCAGAGGTGGGGGCTATGAATGTTAAATAGAGGATAACAATATAAATATTTTTCTAATTAGAAAAGTATTTTATGTAGAGAATAAAATAAGAAGATTGAACAAGATGATTACTAAAGTTTCTTCCAGGTCTAATATTATACAATTTTTGATACTTAGGAATTATTGTTTTATAATTTTAATTAAATCAATTTGCATTTCCCTATTTTACTCATAAAGTAATTTTTCATCTAATGGATAATTTCCTAATTTTAATTTGCAAGAACATGAATCCTTGATTGACAGATACATAGGATCATGGAATTTCAAAGTGGCCAGAACTTTAAAGATCATCCAGTCCAGAGGTTCTCAGTCTGAGGTTGTAGGTCCCCTAAGGTCCCTGAATAGATTTCATGGAGTACATAAGTTTATATGAGAAAAATGCATTTTCATTTTCTTAAACTGCTCACTAAAATTCAGCATTTCTTCCAATTGTGGATTAAAAAAAAAAAACTTATTCTGAGAAGGGGTCTAATGATTTCACAAGAGTACCAAAAGGGTCCATGATATAATGCCCCTAATCCCTTTCCCTCCACAAAAATGTCAAGAGCCCTTGATTTAGTGCAACCCTATAATTTTGCAAATGAGGAAATCAAGATATTTAGTTCTAGAAAGGTCACATGATTTACTCAATAGTACAAAGGTAATAAGGAGCAAAGACAGAATTTTAATATTGGTCTTCGGACTCAATCAACTACTTTCTCCACCAAAATACAGTCTCTAAGCAATACACATTAATTTTGTGTTCCTGGGTAAGAGTTCATTTCCTCTATAAGAAGGAGATAATAATTTCTCACATAACAACCTCACATGATTATTGTTGTGAACCCAAAGATATAGTATATGAAAGGGCCTGGAAACAAAAACATTATATGTTATTTTCTCTCTCTTTATATTTGTATATTTCTGTCTCTACATTATTGAGTCTCTTGAGCCTTTTGTTCCCTGATCCAGAATTTAAGTCCTAGTGGACAGCAACTGTTTCATTTGTGCTTTGTATCTCTAGCACTCAACTAGCAATTTGGTTAGAATGTAGAAATGTATTAAGAAGAGTAATAGTGTAGGTCAAAAGTAACCAAACTGTTAAGAAGACCAAAGAGAAGGAATCTAAGTCTTCTTCCATGTTATAAGCCATTCGGTACTTGAAGATACATGCCATCCTCCTTCTGGGATTTCTCCGCTCCAGGCTAATTATCTCTAGTTCCTTAAATTACTCATGACTATTTGCCCTCTCCTTAAAATTCTCCAGTTTATAAAAGGTGCTACTAAACTATGAGAGACAGAAGATCTTTCTTAACTGTGTGACCTGATCCTGGACAAGTCACTAACCTCCATTTACCTAGCCCTTGCTATTCTTCTGCCTTGGAACCAATACTTATTATCAGTTCTAAGGAAGGCAATGGTTTTAAAAATGAAAACTTGACTCAATATTCTAGTCTGATCAGAGTGAAGTATAATAAGACTTTCACCTCTTTACCCTGTGAGCTATGTTTCTCTTAATGATGCTCAAGGCTGCTTTGTTATTTTGGTTGTCTTATCACGCTGCTGATTCATATTGGACTTTTAGCTCATTACAACCTACAGACCCTTTGAGTTTAACCATCCTTCTCCTAAATTGTATTTATAAAGTTGACTTTTTGAACACAAGTAAAACTTTTCACTTATCCCCACTATTTTCCCCCTTTACACCACTGAACTTTAACTTACTAAATCTGGACCAATGTTCTAGTCTTTTAAGATTGCTTCAGATTCTATCTCCCGGTGTGTTGGCTACTTTGTTCAGTTTTGAATCTCCTGCCAAGCATGTTCTTCTGAGTTACTCATTTGGAAACTTCTTTCCAAATTGATATTCAATTTATAATAAATGGTTACCCTTTAAGTCCTGCTATTCATCCATTCCAAATCCAATTAATTGTACTATCACCTAGCCCACATATGCCCATCTTTTCCATGATATTACCATACTTGAAGGGATTTGTGATCTCAATGATATGAGCACTCCCTCTAACAATACAGATCACAAACTATTTATGACTTCTTATTTTGTGACTCATTTATATATTCCAACACATTCTCCATATGACCACTCTGCTAGAAGTCTTCCCTTATCTTTCCTAAAATTATGCAAACACAAGTAGGGCACATGAGTTGTCCCAAAGTCATCCTTCACTCTCACTAACATGACCAGTTCATTTCCTTTTTATTGCCATACATCTCCTTGATGATACCCTCTACTGTTTTTCCATTAACATTCTCCCATGATAATATTTTGTAGCCTACTCATGCCTATTATGTACCTCTCAAATGCCCTTTAGGTGACCTGCAAATTCAGTTCTTCAGGAGCTATAGTATTACATGATTTATAGCCACAAAGCATCCTTGAAAGATGACTGATAGAATTTTGTTTCAGGAAGAAGAGTGTGGTCATTAAAAAGAATGAGTGATTAATTTCCTAAAGGCAATCCAAATTGCTCTTTTGAAAAGAGTTTAGAATTGATGATGATCTAACCTTGATCCGAATCTGACTAAATTTTTTTATAATGCATATAAACCATAAGGTATCATGGACAAATGAGGTAAATTTATTTGTACATTATTTCGCTGAAATTCTGATTACCAAGCAGACAAAATACTGTCATCCGCTAAAGTTCTAATATAATGATATCTTATGTTTGTAAAGAATGGGACCAAGATTCTTGAACAGAAGATGAACTCTAGCTGAAAAGTGTTTTGAGCTCTGGGCAGGGGTGTAGAAGAGTCAGCTCAAACTGGCACTCAAGAACCAATTATTAAATTTTCAATGTGAGCAATTAGACCTGAGAAATCTGTAAATGCTACTAATTAAGGGTTGATTTATTGCTTTATCAATTGCCTAGACTTAAGAAACTAATAAAGAAAATGTTAATAATATACATTAAACTTAAAAAAGAGTGTTGTGAGCAGTTTTCCCACTCCCATGATATTAAGTCTGTTTTCTGAGGCCTGGTTTAAAAGGTCAGTAAGTGTGGCAATTGCCACCAGAAGGTTAATTACCAGGTAATTTTTTTCCTTTTTTTTTGTTATAGCAACTCATAAAATTCACATACTAAATCACATTAGGCTTGTCTATGATCTTTCTTGGGAAGAGAATAAGATGCTCATGAAATCATGTATCTTTTGAGTTCTAAAGAAATTGTCACAAAAAAAATCATTCTTGTGTTCTAAAAACCAGCAGCTAGTGATATCTGACAAGTTTTTGAGTGAGGAAGAGCCGTTTCATGATTCTTCTCTATCTTATGATTCAGAAATTCCAGAACCTGAAATATCAATGGCTACCCTAACTTTTAACCTGGAATGCTTTTTAAAAAAAGGATATCTGCTTTTGTGTTTGAAGTTGGTTTAAATTTTGACAGTCAGTGTGCCTTAAGCTATTATCACTAATGCAGCCTTCAAGGCTATTTATGAATGATGACACTCGAGGGTTGTAATAAGGCTTCTTTACACTACCATCTGGTAATTCAGTATAGTCAGCTCTTGGTTATCTGAATGCAGATTATCCACTTTGTGGATTTGTCTGCCACAAATTTTTCATCCCAGGTCAGCATTCCCCAAGTGCTTAGTACACTAGCAGGCAGTATGTGCTCAGGAAAGGTAAACTAATTTAATAATAGCTTAAGTAAAATGTCGCAAGACAAACTTGCCTTAAAAGCTGCATATAAATTTATAAACATCACATAATGTATTCCAAAGGCCTTTCCCCAAAATGATTTGCATTCCATAATGATTTCAGATGATCTCATGTTTCTTATTATCCATACTCTTGCTCTCTGCCATTAGCATGAATTATTGAAAGTTGACTTATATTACTTTGAGATTATTTAAATATCTTTGCCAGTGTGTCCCTCTATAGCCAAGAGCTATTACAGTAAGTTGAAGATATGAATGTTTTGAAGATGAATTAGTGGGTATTACCAAGGGAAAAATATCATTTTATAATGGAACCATACAGTTGGATTTTGCAGCATCCAGCATTGGGGTGGGATAGGTTATTGGACTGAAAAGAAAATAAAAATAAGAAAATTCATGGATATTCACATAAAGATGAAAAGGAAAAACTGGTGTGGGGGAAACCAAAAGAAAGAGTACAAGGAATATAAGAGTATGAGTCTGATTTCTTTTTACCCCACGGTTAGCATACTCTTCTGTATCCCTTCCTTTATTCTTGTAGTTAATAGGAGGAAGGATTTTAAGAATAAAATGGGAAGATAGTACAATGAAATGGAAAGACTGGATTCAAAGAACTAGTAGTGATCTGGATTGAAAAGCTAATACTCAATTTAAGTAGGCTGTGATTTGCAAATTGATCTTAACATCACCATTCAGGATTGCCAATCTATGACATTTCTTGTTGCCAAGGCAGAGATATTTATTAGGGGCTTGTACAAAAGTACAAAATAGGTGGCATCAGAATAGAGGCTTCATGGAAGAGAAGGATTTCAACAGAGATGAAGAGGGAGTATGTTTCAGGCAAATGAGTTGGCTCTATTAGGAAACAGATTTTAACTTGGATTCAGAGAATATATTTGAAATCTACTTGGGGAGCTGTGTGACCTTAGACAAATCATTGAAACTCTATAAGGAGACAGACTAGATGACCTCTAAGGCTTATCTCTAGCACTAAATCTTATAACTGACTGATAATGCAAGGTGAGGAACAGTAATGCATAAGGCAAAATTAAGAAAAAGTGAACAATTCAGTTCCAATAGAATTTAGAATGTGTGGACAGAAGAAGGTGAGTTAGAACCATATTACAGAGGGACTTAACTGTCAGAGTAAGGAACCCATGTTTTTTCCTAAAGGCACTGGGGAGCCAATGATGGTTTGGGTACAGGGGGCTGATGTAAAAATTTTATATTTAAAAGATTGGTTTGGCAATTGTATGAAGGACAGATGAAAAGAAGAAAGGGATTGGAAAAAAAAAGGTAAGAGACTAACAGAAGTGAGAGTTGATAAGACCATACACTAGGGTAGAAGCAGCATTTGTGGAGAAATCCAGAAGTAGGGGTGGCCAAAAAGAGTCAAATGGGAAGAGCAGAAGGTTCTGGAGGATAAAAGTCAAGATGAGATCAAGGCATAAGTAGAGGAGTTAGCATTAGGAAGGAGGTGGCCCACCAGAGAGGACATGAAAAAAAGGCAGTTCTGACAAAGGGAGAGGAAGGAATTGACAATGGATGATCTCAATCATCTAATTAAGCAAAAGTAAAATATATCATCTCCTGAAAGGGCAGATATTTGAGGAGTTACAGATAGTCATTTGAGGGAAGAAGAAAAAGATTAGAATAATCACTGGGAGGACTGTGATTGAAAGGTAATACAAAAATGAATAAAAGGATTAGTATGCAGTGTGAGGGTCAGCTAGGTGGCATAGTGGATAGAACACTGGGTCTGGAGTCAGAAAGACTCATCTTTCTGAGTTCAAATCTGGTCTCAGACATTTACTAGCTATATGACTTTGGGCAAGTCACTTATCCTTATTTGCCTCAGTTTCCTCATCTATAAAATGAGCTGGAGAAAGAAACAACAAAACACTCTAGTATCTTTGCCTGTGAGATGGGCAATATGAGAGAAGTAAGTGGGTAATACAGTGGAGGCAGGAGAAAACCAGGTTCCAGTCAGCAATGGAAGGAAAGAATGCTCAAAGGAAGAGCTCAAAGGTGAAGAATAGTTTAAAAACAATAAACTATGATTATAGAAAATATAATAAAAAGGGGTAGTTTGGGTGGAGACTAGGGGCAAGGAAGGCTAAAGTATATCAGGATGAGAGTATGGGTGAGGAGGGAAAGACATTTACATGACAGAGCCATAAAGATATCTTGGGACCACCGAGGAAAAGCATCAAAAAAAGTGGGCCTGAACTTCTCCTTTGAAATCATTTGGCAAGGGCAATTTCAAGAGAACTATAGCCCTGTTAGGAGCCAACATTAGTTCCAAGAAAATAAGTCATTCTTCAAATGGACTTCAGCTGTCTGGCCAAACTCCTCAAACAAGCAACACCTGCAAGGCTTAGCCTATTTTAGGCAAAAGACCTTGAAGCTGTGTCTTCCTGGACACATGTGTGCTAAAACCAAAGACCCTTTGTATTTTGTGATGACTGAATCACAACTGTGCCCTATCCCCATCTCTTTGCTACCTCATAATTCACAATTGGCTAACGATGTCATAATGTCTATAATTGCTGATTGGCTTTCAATGATGTAATGCTTCTTTAGTTACTAGAGCAAAATCTTATATATATATATATATATTGGACCTGTATGCTTAATAAAGTGGAATACATGATCCTATTCATGACCTCCTTGATCCTGTCAGTTTCTCAACTAAGCAGACCCCTTCTCTCCCTTCTCTTCTAGAGCTGGTCTCTGGAGAGAACCAGCTCTTATCATTTACACAAATAACTACAACACAAGTTTAATGGAAAGACTTAAGGAAAGTGCTAGGAAAAATAGGAAGGTGTAGAAATAATCTTCTGCTGGTCAGAGGAAAATCAATGAAGAAATAGCATGGGAAAGTGGTTGGACCCTGAAGGGTTCAAAGTTCATCTGAAGGGATGGAAAAACTTTTACAAATGGTAGAGCAAGTCAGGGTCAATCCATTCAGAGAATGTGAGACATGTAAAACAAAAAGACATAAAAAGAAAGAATATGTTAAAGGTGGCAAATGCAATAAAATTAGAAAGGCTGGTTAGAGAAATATGGCAGAGGGCGTCAAATATCAGGATCAGGATTTTTTGATTTATTTGATAGGTAATACAGTTACTGATGATTTTTGAGAAGAGGAGGGCCATGACTCAGATAGTTCATCAGGAAGATTTCTCATAAAATCATGTGAAGGATGGATTAGAGGCAGCAGAGACCAAAGGCACAAAGAGAAGTAAGGAGACTATTAGAATAGTCTAGCCAAGATGATGAAGTCTTGAATTAATCCTTCCAAGAGTAGGAAGGCTCTCATGTAAACTCCATTGATGAGGAGGAATGTTGGTGGGGTGGGGATTGGATGGAATGCAGGGAAGCAGCTAGGGATGGTAAAGATTAGGACAGGATCTGAGACATCTACATAGATAGCTATCCCACCAAAAGAAAAAGAGAAATTGGAAGTGCAGGTTTGGGGAAAATAAATGTAATTCAATTAGTAAAAGAAATCTGAAAAAATTATAGGGTATTTAATCTTTCACTTATTCTTTTCCCCTTTAAAATGTAGTTTATAGATAAGAATGAATTTATCTAGTGTCTGGGAAGTATGTGTACACTGCAGTTAAAACTTTGGACTGATCCCAGAAAAAACTGTTAATGCTAGTGTCCACATCTGAGGGAGTATCCCTCCCTATAACACTTAACTGTCAAAAGAGGCATGTGGCTGATTAAATCATCCTTGCTATTGAGTTATGCCTTTGACACCCACCAGGCCCTTTAATAGAGAGGCAATAATACCCTCTGCCACTTTTCTGCATTCTGAACTTCCCATCGCAGCCAGCCTGAATCTAAATGAGAGCTGAAAGACTGCTGAACTCCTGCCAGATGACACCACACTCCACTGACAAGACAGTATCCCCCTGCTGTCCTTTCTCCTGACAGGTATCTATTTTGATCTCCTCCTAGAGAATACAATGACAGCTCCCATCCTTGATCTTTTGGCTTAGTTCCCAAGGAGACCTCCTCTTGTCATGTTTTATTCATGGCAAGTGCTGGTCCACTTCTTTCACTGTAGAAACTACTGGTGGGGTAGGGGCAATAAACAAAGCAGAAATGGAATGGAAGCTGCATGAGAGAATCACCACCTTCTTGTATTCTGGAGCCCTAAGTAGAATCTGAACCTTCCTAGGGTGGGGCTTTAAGACTAGGGTAGAGACAGAGAGTGAAAGAGAGAGAGGGAGAAGAAAGAAAGAAAGAAAGAAAGAAAGAAAGAAAGAAAGAAAGAAAGAAAGAAAGAAAGAAAGAAAGAAAGAAAGAAAGAAAGAAAGAAAGAAAGAAAGAAAGAAAGAAAGAAAGAAAGAAAGAAAGAGAGAAAGAAAGAAAGAGAGAAAGAAAGAAAGAATAAACAAAGACATTTGTATATGTATAGGAATAACAAAAAAGTGGGCAGCCAAATCAGAATAACCCATGATGGGATGCAGTATAAACTTCAGGAATCTGAGAGCATCTTCAAGAAAGAGGGTATGTTGAATAAAAATAGTGGACTGAAAGACAGCATTAAATCGGGAGAGCAAAAAACAAAAAAGCTTACAGCATTGTTCTTTCCCTTATTCTCCCACCCCAATAGCCTTTTTAACATTGACTTGGTTATTGCCCTTTCTGCAAGAATTATATATCTATAGTTTTACTAGTCATGAAATTTCAGGGGAAGAAATAATAGTGATAAAAATGTGTTGCCATATATAAAGACTGATATATATATATATATATATATATATGTATTTTTTTTTTTTACCTGGAGAATTATGTCCTTTTCATTACGGGTGATGTTAACACTGTGAGGCTGTCCATTTGCCATGTTTCGGTGGTCTACATCAATATTATATGGCTCTTTGGTGCCTCCCAGGTTGTACCGAACCTGTAAGTTTCCTGCATAAAAAAGTAGTGGAGAATCTTAGCAATTTCTTTGCTTTATGCCTCTAAGATACCCATTTTTTCCCTTTTATGTTTCTTTTAAGCCCTTCCCCATCTTATTCTGCATGAATAACATAGTGATTGTGAATCCTGATGAACTGGGCTGGAGTCATGCTAATTCTTGAGATCTTAGCTCTATGGTCAGGCAAGTGTGTTATTTGCAAACAAGGAACCATTACTGTCCATCAGTTTAATGTCAAAGCAGCAAATGGTGCAAATTATAAAAAATTGGGATTATTTCTAGAATTTATGAATGTAGCAGCATATAGCACTATGAAGAATGCTGCAGACTTCACCAAAAAGTATTGAAAATGAGAACGAAAGACAGGGTATAAGGGACACATTTATGCTGTAAGCAGAGTGGGGCATGTGGCACATAAAATAATTAAGAGTATACAATATCAATCAACATAATTTACAAAAGATAAATTCACGATCATTTTGGTGGCCTCTTAGAAACCATGAAAATGGGGATTTCTTTTATTCTATAGGATGCATCAATCCTCATGTAAATAATGAAAGTTTTGAGGGTTTCCCCCATTGCCTCTTCTATACTTGGTTGCTTTTCCTCTCTGTTCCTACCTCCCCTTTCTCATTTCTTTGTCTCTCTCCTTAGTTTCCAAAAAACAACCAGGGATAATCTACTAGTGATTTCTGTTTATCCAAATAATAGCCACAGATTTTGTTTCCTATTTGTTTATGATCTTTAAAGGTTATAAGATTTGGACCTGGAAGGAACTCAGAGGGAAATCTCATTTATTTTTTAAAAACCCTTACTACCATGTTAAAATCAATATATTGGTTCTAAGGTGGAGGAGCAGAAAGGTCTAGTCAATGGGGGTTATGTGACTTTCCAAGTATCATACTTCTATTACATGTCTGTGGTCAAATTTGAAACCAGGACCTCCTCCTGTCTCCAGGTCTGGTTCTTAATCAATTGAGCCATGTAGCTAATCCTCATTTTTTAGACTAGGAAACCAAAGCCCAGGATATTACTTTTCCAAGTCACAGAAGTAGGTAGTAAGTAGTTAAGGTGGGATTTTAATAAAGGTCTCTGGATTCTGTATTCAGTACATTTTCCTTTATAGTGGAAGATGGCACAGTGGAATGGAGAGCATGTACTATATTTAGAGTATATATATTTACATATACACAAAATCTGCTTCTAGTTTTAGTCCTAATTCTAGACTCTGCCTGGAGTATGGGACCTTTGGTAGGCCACTTAAATTTAGTACATTTAACAAATATTTATTAAGTGCTGCCTGTGTACAGAATATGGTCAGGGAGAGGCAAGGTTTATGTTAGACAATTAACCTCTCCAGGGCTTAGTGTCCTCATCCATAAATAAGACTTGTAAAGATCATTTGAGATCTTACATGAAAAGCTCTTTGTAACCAGAGTATCATAAAAATATGAATTCAGTTATTTTTTTATAATCATGTTCTTCATATCATTGATGTCTCTTCCAAATTCTGAAACTCAAAAATGGATCCAGGACTCTTGGGACCCTTTGGCCAGCTGTTGGATTCTACACCCATTTTTAACTTTGTTGTCCAATGATCATGTTTACTATATAGGTTATTTCTTTTTAAAAATTAATTAATTTATTTTAAAATATTTTTCCATGGTTACCAGATTCATATTCTCTCTCTCTCCTCTTCCCTCTCTCCTCCTAGAGCTGACAAGCAATTCTACTGGGTTATACATATTTCTTTTATAAGCAATTTAGTATTCTCCTTGCTTTTAAGCAATAGGATGCTACTGCTACATTGGAAAGCAGGTCTTACTGAAGGAAAAAAAAGCTGACTACATTTCCTGTTTTTCTTCAGTTATTGTTCCTAAAAATACCTTTTTGGGGTGCCTGTTCAATAATACTAGACTCTATTGATTGTGGCCTTATTTATGTTCAGCCTCCTGAATTTTCTTTATATTTTTCCTTTGGCTTTTCTTATACCCATTATTGCTATTTAGTCATCCAGTTGTGTCTGATTCAATACAACTTTATCTTTTCTCTAAAGTGTTTTCTCCTGCAAAAATACTGGCCCCATTTTTTACAGATGAGAAACTGAATGGTTAAGTAACTTGCCCAGGGTCACAGTAAGCATTTGAGACCAGATTTAAACTTAGATCTTCCTGATTCCAGCCTCCATGTTCCATTTTAGTGAGTATTCACTACAAAGGAATAGATTGAAACCTATCCGTTCCTGCTTAGGCTGCGAGTTTCATTTTTATGATTGTGGTGGGCCCAGTTTGTTGGGATACTTCCTCTAGGTCAGTGCTTTTAAAACAGAGTCAATGTATAGATTTCAGTTGTATTGATCTATGAATTTCAAGCCCATAAACTTGGATAGAAAGAATTCTATTTTATTTAAAAATATTTGGTTTCCTTGGCAATTCTATGTATTTTCTTTTATTAATTAAAAAAATTAAAAATGGCCCATAGGTTTTGTTGGACTGCCAAATGGGTCCATGACTCCCTGAAATGTTGGAAGTCCCTACCTGGATTTTTTCCCATTGGATGGATATTAAAGAAGCATGCAAGGGAGCCATTGGTTATCTCTTATTTTTGCTATGTAACCAGGTCATTATTTTTCCATTTTATGCCCTAAAGAATAGGTGATAAGAGTCTGGAACTCTGGTTTTCCTGGTAAAGAAAATTCCCAGGTAAGGAAAATTTTTCCATTAATATAATTCTGTTCTTTCTCTATAACTTAAAGTTTTAGAGAGTTGCCTAGCTATTGGGGGGGGGGGGGAGGTTAAATGACTTGATCAGAATAACTCAGCCAATTATTTGTTAGAGGCAAATTTGAACTCATTTCCTTCCCATGACAGCTTGTACACTGCTATAACAATGATGTCTCTCATGACTCAGAGAATGAATTCATTAAAAGAAATCATGAAGATTTTTTTGGACACCATGTAGACAAAACTAATTGACTTACCTGGTTGAGGATTTCATCTGGTCTGTTGGAATTGGGCAAACCCAGCCTTGATTTAATTTATTTTTGTTAAAGGAAAGCCTAACTTTTGGAATTTTTTAAAATGTGAAATTTAGGAAGCACAGATTATTTAGCAGGCTACATGCTAATTAGGATATCTACTACCAAGTTCTAGTTCATTGACCCAGCAATGAAAACCCCTACTTTTGGGAAATCTTAGCATCTCTCTTATCCTGAAAAGCCTTAGCCCTGGACTATTCCTTTCAGTTAGTGGCTTCATTCCTACTTACATGCTACTGAATGAAGCTAGGGAAAATTAGTGTGCTGACTAAATCAATTTCAAATTTACATCATGGAATCTCAACTGTGCTCTCACTGCAGCAAGGCAATCTTTTTATGCCTCCTGAATTGATTCACTTTTCTACTCACCACAAAGGATTTAAAAAACTTTCTATCCCTCCTCAACCTCACTTAGCTCTCCTCCACTACCCTCTCAACAGACAATCTTGTCTCATAGTTGATTTAAAAAAATTGAGGCCATTGCCATTTACAAAGAGCTCCCTTTTCTCCCCTGCTTCTCAGCTCGCATCTCATATAAGCCTTCTCTGGCTCGGAGCTCTTCTCATTATCAAAGCAAACTTGCAAATGTGCACTACTTGCACAAATGATCCTATTCCATTTCATCCCCAGTTGTCCCTATTACTTCCATGATCAAACATAAAATCATGTTCTTATATGTGTTATAACCTGCCCACCCCACCCTCATCTTTCGAATATTCCTATACATGTCTCTGATCTAGTGATGTTTGTATCTCTGATCTAAAGACACTGATATGCACCTAGCTAATAATAATAATAATATTTTCACAGTGAGAACAGAGAACAGCTGTTCTCTAATGTCAAACTCTGGGCATTTTGTCTTGCTGATTCCCATTCCTAGAATTCCTTCCCTCCTTATTTCTACCTCTTGGCTTCCTTCAAATTCAACTAAAATTCCATCTTCTACTGGAAGGCTTTGCTATTCTCACCTTATTTTTTTTTTAATCCTTCCCTTCCATCTTAGAATCAACACTCTGTCGAACAGTAAGGATGAGCAATGAGGGTTAAGTGACTTGCCTAGGGTCACTCAGCTCTGAAGTGACTGAGGACTGTTGCCTCTTAATTATAGTGTCTTCCCTCTTCTTGTAATCTTCACTTTATCCTGGACATAACTTGTTTGTACATAATTATTTCTATATTACTTTCTCCATTTGACTATGAGCTCCTTGAAAGCAAAGACTTTTGATTTTTCATTGTATTCTCAGTGCTTAGCACAGTGCCTGGAACTTAGAAGGTACTTAATGAATTTTTATTGACTGTTGTTGATATGGGGTAATGGGAATTCATATTTATGTCAACGTCTAGATGCTTTTACTCTTAAACTCTCCTTTTTATATATACTTCCATACTTTCATAACTGTAGTAAAATTGGTGTTAGGTTTATTTTATTCATTTTTATGAATTTCTTTTTCTCTAAAATTTTACATTTTTATTGCTTTATCCTTTAAAAATGACAGAAATAACTTGTTCTGAGGGAGACATGAGAATTAAGAAGCTGCAATATGGTGAATGGCTCGAAATGGTTATTCAAATATACTTAGGTAATAAATTCCAAATGACATATTTAAAATACTTCCTATAAAGAAAAGAGGATATCAGTGATAGTGAGATGGGTATTAATGTTTAACCATTAAAATATGATATGATTAAAAAAAGAGATACTTCATTGATCTCGCATTCATCTCCCATGTGAATTAAAACAATTATAAACTATTTCTCTCTTAGTGGCCATAGTAAATTATGTGTTGAATGAATGTGTTCTTTTCTCTTAGTCACCATCATCATTAATACACATTTAAGGAATATAACTGATTTTTCTAGTGCACTGTGTAAGACCTAAAAGTCAGGACTGTAGCTTGAGTAGGGGGAAAGGGACTTTCTCTCTGAGCACCAAAACTCAGATGATACAACAATTTAAAAGAATAATTTGAAAATATTGTGCAATCAAGAGACCTATAATCTAGACTGGAAGATTTAACACATATATAATAAGATGAACAACAGTGGAAGATAGCTGGGGTTGAGCACTGTGCAATATTGACAAACATTCACAGAAGGGTGTGCTGGACCAGTAAGAGGTGGGCTGCACCTTTGAATTTGAGGCTGGACATTGAAGGAAAAATTGGAATGAAATAAGCAAAAGGAATGATAAAAGACATTCTGAGAAGGAGAAAGAATGTAAACAAAACACTGGAAGCAGCTGGGTGATGCCCTGAATATAGAAAGCCAGGCTTGGAGTTAGGAAGTTGTTGTTTAGTTGTTTTCAGTTGTATTAGACTCTTTATGACCCCATTGGGGGTTTTCTTGGCAAAGATACGGAAATGGTTTGCCATTTCCTTCTCCAGTTCATTTCACAGATGTAGAAACTGAGGCAGACAGAGTTAAGTAATTTCCCTAGGGTGGCCCAACTAGTAAGTGTCTGATGTCAGATTTGAACTCAGGAAGAGGAGTCTTTCGGACTCCAGTTCTGACATTCTATCCAATGTGCCACCTAGTTGCTCTGAAATAAAACCCAATCTCAGATACTTACTAGTTATGTGATCCTGGATAATCGACTTAATCTCTTTTTGCCTTAGTTTCCTTATCTGTAAAATGACAATAAGAGTACCTGCCTCCTAGAAGTGTGAAGATAAAATGTGATAATAATTATTAAATGTTTAGCATAGTGCCTGGCATAAAATAAACACCATGAAAATATTAATTATTATTATTATTATTAGCTAGGTGCATATTATAATGGAGACATATTGAATGCACCAGTTTGGCCTCAAACAAATGTTTTCACATACAGGAATGGCAGAAAGTAAGGTGAGAAAAGCATCTAAGAGACAAATATGGAAAGTCTTGAATGTCAGTTTATCCCATAGGTCCTGGGGAGCCACTTAAGGGTTTTGAATGGGCACAAATAATGCAGAGCAGTGTCTTAGGGAGATGAATCTGACAGAGAGATGCGGGATAGATTAGAAATAGGGGAAAAGAGATTATTACAGTAGGACTAGCGTATTGGCAGAATGAATGAAAACAAAGGGATAGGTGTAAAATATTTCACAAAAGAAGAACCTCCAGGACTTGGTGAATGATTAGATTGGATTAGTGAAGGGAGGAGAGGGAGAAGGGGGAGACCAGTGGTAGAGGGATGGAGACCAAGGTGATTCCAAGGTTCTTTTACCTTTGTCACTGGAAGAATAAAAGCAGGACTGAAAGAAATAGGTTTATCTGGAGGGAGGGGAAGCTAGTTTGAGCAGGATACTCTTCAGTGGAGTTTTATTAAGGTTGAATTTGAGGTAGAGATGGGTCATTCAGGTAGACATCCATATTTCTTCCAGTGACTTGTTTTTCCCCTTGCACAAATTCACAGACTTTGACTGTTGCAGCTAAAACAATAAAAATGCAGCTGGGATAATGGGGAAGTAAGAAGTACCTCACAGGGCTGTTGTGAAGATTGAAAGAGATAAAAATTTTTTAAAAAATGCTTGGCACATAGTGGGCACTACTATATAAATGCTTAGTTTGATATATCGATAATTGGCTGGAAAAGGAGAAGTTTCTTTCTGGAGCCCTCCACTTTAAATAAAACTTTGGTAAAAATCCTAGCAATTAAAAGTGAAAAATAGGTATTTTAAAGGAATATCACTAATGGTGGCAAATAATTTGAAACTGATTTTAAGCAATCTTAAATTTTAGATCTGCGTGTGTGTGTGTGTGTGTGTGTGTGTGTGATAGTGATGATAACTCAGCAATAACACTAAAAATGTGTACTTGGTACTGGATTTGTGTCCCAGGCAGTTAGACTCTGGGGAAACCAAAAGTGCAAAAGTGAGTTGGTTCCTTGTTGTTAAGCTTCTTTTTTTTTTTGTGATAAATTCCTTTTAAACTGTAACATTAAATTATAGTCATTTTAAAAATGATTAGCATAACATATAGTGCCCACCAGGATCACTAGAAGAAAACCCAAATTGAAAATGGCAATCATATGTACATTTTTTTTTTTGGTGGGGTGATTTGGTGATTCTAGTATGTTTGTGGATGCTTGTTTTATTATTAAAGTAATACCTTACTTTCCCCTCTACACTTACTGAATTCCTACCCATTTTTGAAAGCCTCATTCAAATGCTATTTTTCCCTTGAGGAATTTAGATAATATTTTAGTGTACCATCATAAAGACCACATAATTTTTACCATCACAATTAATTATCAAAGCAGCTGAATAGTGGATAGAACACTGGGCTAGAAGACCTGAGTTCAGATTCAACCTCAGTTACTTATGAATGTATATATAAATATATATATTTTTATATATAACCCTGGGCAAGTCCCTTAACATGTGTTTTCCTTAATTTCATCATCTATAAAATATGGATAATAACAGTACCTCACAGGACTGTTGTGAAGATCTAAAGGAATAATATTTTTTTAAAAGTAATGACACATAGTGGGCACTACTATATAAATGATATAGTGTATGAGAGTCTACCATGAAGCCACAAAGGCCTGAGTTCAAATCTGAAAATTGACTGTGAAATCATGGGCAAACCACCTAATTAACCTCATAGCACTCTAGGCAACTCTTTAATTTCCAATTCGCATTGGGAGAGAGAGTTTCCTTGCTGGGGAATCCCTTATGACAATGAAATAACAGATTCAGTCATCATCCCTGACCCTTAGTTGAGTTATTTAGAAAGCTTTCCAGGTCCTGTGCTAAGTGCTGGAGATACAGAAAAAGGCAGAAACTATATCTATTCATTCCAGACCATAAGATCATGAAGCAAAGCCATGTCATCGAAGCTCCATATCCTAGCGCCATGTTTAGTACACAATAACCATCTAATCAATGCTTATTGGGTGGGATTGAATTTGTCCCTGCTTAGAGCTTTATGGCTCAGTCAGGGTATCTGAGTCTGAAGTGGGGACCCCCTGGTACCTCACTGCTGATAAGAGTTCTGAAAAGTAGCTTGAATTGGACAAAACATGAAGGAAATGGTGTTCCCTGCATAGTAGATCTTTAAGTTCAAGCAGATTCCCTTAATTCCAAACTCTAATTAATGTTAGTTCTCAAATTTATCCAGTTTTGGGGTGTTAGCATCAGCTGTCCCTCTGCTACTTGACCCTACCCTGTCTGGCCTTGAGCTTACACAGATTGTGCTCCTCCTTAGAGACTCTCCTCCTCTTCCCAGGCAAGCATGACCCTCCCTATTTTCTGAGAATTTTTGAAACTTCTAGCACCAGTGAATGATGACCCAGAGAACTGTGGAAATCCTTACCAGATGACTTAACAAGAACTGCTACAAAGTCTGGAGTATGAGAGCTGACATAGAGGAGGATGCAGGGAGCCTTGGTGGTGCTGAAGCTAAAACTGAGCTCTTCCTTGGCCAGGTCTGGTGTCAGGTTCTGGGAGTCAACAGAGTTCCCACTTCGACTAGCGCCATCTTTGGTTCCTGGTGCCTGGAAGTTATACCGTAGCCACATCCCCTCTTCGAAAAAAGCTCCAACATCTGGGAAATGTTAAAAACAAGAAAAGCAGAAATATGAAAAAAAAAGAGAAATTCATAAGAAACTATCATTCTATTGGACACTTCCTACTGAGCAGAACAGACTTAATGGCTTGTTATGATGCTGGGGTTCCTTTTTTTAATTCATGTCCCCTCACTCCAGGGACAGACAGTGAACAAGGGCAGGTGAAATGAGGGTTTCTAGGGTGATGGAAATGGATATTAGATATAATGTTCCATAAAATTATTGCTCAATGAAACATTGATATTGATGCTCCCTGTTGTATTCAGGGATCAACAGCAAGATGCTGATTTTTAAAACTAAAATTAACAGCACTAATTTTGTACAAATACTGCCATTGGTCAACCCTGGTGATTAGTCATAAAGGAAAATAAAGCTTGGATAATAAAACAGCCTGCAATTTTTATCAATACATTTGCAGAAATGTGCTTTAAAATTTAAGGATCATAAATCAGATGAGAGAAAAAAATTCCAGTACAATGCTCAGAACAGATTATAAGTTAAAGAAAAACATTTCAAATGCAGAGATATTATGAAGTACCCTTTCTTGGAATGGCAACAAACTGTCCTGGAGGCTCTAGCTCTATCAACCCTGAATTGCTTTTTATTTTGGGCTGGTTCTGGCTATGAAAGCAGTGAGCTCTAAACCTAACCTCACATAGTCAAACTCTCCAGGGGTAGGCCTTTCCAGAACATAATTGCAGAGGAAACTACTGACAAGATCTGAATCTAACATCTATGAGAAAGTTGGAGCTGAGGGCCAGAAGGAGCAGTCTCTGAAATATTTCTAATTAAACTCAGCCCTAGTTTCTATAGTATCCTGACACTATATTACCTCCTACAGTTTAATCGGTATTTAGAATCATACAGTATTAGAGCTAGGAAGGAAGAGATCACCAGACTCGTGGCCATCTCTAAGTCTTATTCTCTACTTGATGAAATTGAATTTCAGTGTTTTCACAAGTTTGGAGGGCAATGCTGTTTTCTTCCCCTCATGCTCATCAATGTTCTAAAATGAAGATGTCTGAAGATTCAGATAAATCAGATCAGGCATTAGATTTACTGTCCAGACTTCATCATCATTGCTTCAGTCTCTTCTTTATTGAAATTCATGGCAAAACCCCATAAAAGTCCTTCCATTTGGAGATTTCTAGGAAGGGTCTTACTTTTCTTGTAAAAGGGGTAGAGGATCTTTTCTTATTAAGGGGTCCCTTCAAAGTGAAGACACTTAATAAACTGCCATAGGCAAAAAATAAACTTCAAAATAGAAGCCAAATAGAAGCACTTTACTAATCTACTTTTTGAACTAAGAATAGGTGACCTTTACTATTAATTAATATTAATTCACTTCATATGACATTTTAAGATTTACAAAGTATTTTTTTTCACCACCATGTAAGACGGGTAATGGAAGTATGATTATTCCCATTTTATAGAGATGAGCAAATGGAGAAATTGAGTGGCTTGTCCATGGCCAATAAATTTAAGCATTAATTTTTAAAATCTCATATTTCAGTTCTATATTGTGGTCAGCTTAAGGGAGTAAGGCAGAAAAGATATAAAGACAGAAAGGGGCAGAGAGAAGCAGCAAGCAATAGAAAGGGAGGGATATATTCATATAGAAACAAATAGAGGAAGACAAGGAAAAGAGAGAAATGATCGTTTAAGAAAACTACCTGTCTTAATATCAGTTCTAAGTCAGAAGATTTGGCAAGGGCGAAGCAGTTCAGTTTCATACAGCTAGGACGCGTCTGAGGTCAGATCTGAACCCAGGTCTTCCTGACTGCAGGTCTGGTATCTCTGTGGATAGAGATATCCACTCTATCCACTATATGTTGGTGCCTTGACCATGCCCTATTGACAATCTTTTGCTAAGCAATGTGTTCTTTAAGAATGCTGCCACTAAAGATGTTCAAAATCAGAATGCATTTTTCAACTAGGCAAAAGTAGGGATACTGTATCTTGGTAACTGAGAAGGTCAAAGGATGGATCTATGTTTAAAGGCTGGTGATGAAAGTTAACAGCCAGAGGCTGACAATTTTCTAAAATCCCAGAGACAGAACCAAAGACAAACTTCATATCTTTTGACTAACACACTGCAGTTCTTTTGAAAAACTTCGAATTCCCTCCTTTAAACTGCCATCCTATTTGTGAGCTTGCTAAATTCTGATTTATTCCTATAACCCTAATCCTGATTCATTTTTCTACCTATGCCATAAAAACCCCTATAAGAAAAGCTTCTCATTTGAAACATTGTAAAAAAAAAAGGCTTCTCATCTGATACATCTTGGGAGTTTGATAAAGGTTATATGGCTAATTGTGAGGATAATTTAATTAGGAAGCCAATGGGAGACAGAGGAAAGCATCCTTAAAAGTCAGAGGACCTACCTGGGTTTTATTGGCTCTATCACTTATTGTGTGACCTCGGGCAAGCCCCTTAACCTCCTTGTGATTCATTTTCCTCATCTATAAAATGAGAAGGTTGGACTAGATGATCTCTAATATCACTTCCAACTTTAGATCTCTATTTACGGATTAGAAGGTAGACATGGGCACACAGTGGTGAGAATTGAGCTAGATACTAATCCCAAGACACCATGAGCCTTGAAAAACTTTTGGCCTTGGGGCAAAAGTGTTCTCAGCTATAGTGTGACTTGAGCCCTCAGATCCATAGTAATAACATACACCTCACAGAAAGGAATAGGGTCTGAGAGAAAGTGGGAAGTCTGGTTATGTGTCCCATATTATGAGTTTATTATTTAGACTTGTAGTCATTCCAGAGCAGGTGAGCAGAAAAAAATTTTAGAACAATAGAAAAAAAAGAGAGTGGGGAAAATGCCAAACAATGCCACTGAGATCACTTTTTCACGTTTTAGGATCCTTGTTAAAAAGCTTGGTGGATTTCTGTTGGCTTTGTAGGAGCAGAGAGACCACATTTAGAAGTGTTATGCTGAAATCACATCATAAAGCAATTGTTAAAGCACGGGCCTCACATAGCTGTAAATAATTCAAAATCTATAGTGAAAGATTTAAAGGTGTCATTCGATCACTTCAGAACTATTTCAGATAAAGTCAAATTCTAGGACTGTAATAATCTTTAGGAGAATAGTACATTCATACTAACTGAATAATGATTAAAGTAGCATTAATTTATAAAGCTCAAAGTAACTCAGCCCCATACTTCCTTAGATGACCTTGAGTGAATGCCACAGAGGTATTGGAGTGGTGCTTTTCAGGGAGGACTAATAACACAACACTCAGTAAAAACAATCAGGTTCCAGTCTCTGATTGCTTGAGGGAAAGAGGAAACACAAAATACTGGCTCTAGCTTCCCTGAGACACAACAGGGCAAGATCTTTCTTAAATTAGGTCAGGTTTCATAAAACTTTCTTAATGCCCAGTATGTGATTTCTAGTCACAAAAACCATAAAGCTGTTGCCATCCTTGAGAGGTCATCTAGTCATTATTGCCTTAGACAGACTCATCAACTTAGAGCTACAGGGCACCATAGATGCCACCGAGTCCAACCCCATCATTGGACAGATGGACCTCTTGCTTCTAGTCACATGCATGAGTTGTCAGAGAGAGGTTTCAGTCAGATCTTCTGACTCTATGGAATCACATCCTTGACTCTTCAGGATTTTCCCAATGGTAAAGACACAGATAAAAGCTTTCTTACTTCTTATCTGCTTCTTAGGTCACAAAATCTCTTTCCAGGCTACAAACTCTTCTGATCCTCCATAACTATGAGAGATGGGAAGGGCAGACATTGACAGGATCATAGACTAAGAGTTAGAAGGAATCGTTGGGGTCATCTCAGCCAAACTCCTTATTTTACAGATGAAGAATCTGAGACCCAGGGAGGTGAAATGATTTATCTAAGGTCGAATTGGAAGAAAGTGGAAGAATCTAGGTCTTCTGAGACGAGTTCTCTTTCTACTGCCTTCTATCCTCTGCCTTATCTCACTTTAGTCTTTTACAACAATGCCAAGTTCTTGTGTTTGGATGAGAAAACCTAAGTGTGTGAACTGAACTGAATTGAAGGAAGACTTTTCTGAATGGTTGTCTCTAATCTGCCTTTTGAACTTCAATATATTTTCTCTCTAGAGAAAACTAGGGTGGTGCACTGGATAGAGTGCTTGGCCTAGAGTCAGGAAGACTCATCTTCCTGAGTTCAGATCTGGTCTCAGACACTTATTAGCTGCATGACCCTAGACAAATCACATAACTCTATTGCATCAGTTTCCTCACCTGTATAATGAGATGGAGAAGAAAATGGCAAACCACTCCAGTACCATTGCTAAATATACACAAAATGGGGCCATGAAGAGTTGAATATGCTCCCAAATGATGGAACAACAAATACCTTCCCCATACCTCCTTTCCTCTCTCTACATTTCAGACAAATTGGTTTTCTCTTTGTTCTTCACACATGACCTTCTATCTCTTATCTCTGTGCCTTTGGAATGATTAGTGTGCATGGAATGCTTTCCTGCTACTTCTGCCTCAAAGAATCCCTTAATACTATTAAGATTTACTTGAAATATAAGGAGACCTTCTTTATTCCTTTATCTGCTAGTGCTCTCCTTCCTTAACTAGTCTACAGTTAAATACTTTATTCTGCATGTTATAGTAATAATCTATTGCTATTGTTTAGTCATTTCAGTTATGTCTGACTCTTTGTGACTCATTTGAGGTTTTCTTGGCAAAGATACTGGAATGATTTGCCATTTCCCTTTTCTTGATCAATTTACAGATTAAGAAACTGAGATAAACAGGGCTAAGTGACTTGCCCTGGTTCACACAGCTAATAAGTACCTGAGACCAGATTTTAAGAAGATGAGTCTTCCTGATTCATTTTTGTCTTTGTATCCCTAGTACTCAAGAGTTCTTGGTACCTATTTGGCACACAGTAAATACTCGATTGATTACAACTCCACTAGCCTATCTTGTTTTGAGGATTTCACCATTTCTTTCTTTTTCTATCAGTTTTGAAATGGTATTTTACTTTAAAAAATACATTATTTGGGGGCAGCTGGGTAGCTAAGTGGATTGAGAGCCAGGCCTAGAGACTGGGAGTCCTAGGTTCAGATCTGGCCTCCAACACTTCCCAACTGTGTGACCCTGGGCAAGTCATTTAACCCCCACTGCCTAGCCCTTACCACTCTTCTGCCTTGGAACCAATACACAGTATTGATTCCAAGATGGAAGATAAGGGTTTAAAAAAATATATATTATCTCCATTTACACATGGGAAAACTGAAACTTATACATAGTAATTTTGTGAGTTGCCAAGGTTCAGAAAACACATAAGTGGCATGGCTGAGGCTAGACCTCAGGTGTTCTGACTGCCAGCCTTGTGCCTTCTTCTATACTGTGTCTACTCCCAGAAAGAAATTTTGAGGCAATCAATTTTAAATGTATAACATGCTCTGAAAAATATTTCTTATTCCTAACCTTACCCCACAAGAGTCTTGGATGCTTGAATTCTTCTTAACTTACTCCCAGCTACTGTTTGTTAACATTTTTTCTTTTTCTATAATGAACTTGATCACTCACAAACATGAATATTTCATCAACTCTGGCCATCAACATCTTATCTATGCCACCCCAGGCAAGTCAGTTAATCCCCATTGCCTGGCCCTTACCACCCTTCTGCTTGGGAACCAATACACAGTACTGATTCCAAGATAGAAGGTAAAGGTTTAAAACAAAAACAAAAACAAACATGAACATTTCAGTGTACAAAGAACAAAAATGTGAATGTTATATAAAAGTATGATCTTCTCCCTCTTGGAGACCTCATCAATTCCCCGCGAGTTTGATGATCATTTCTATGCAATTAACATAAATCTATCTACCTCAGGCTCTCTTTGAACTTCCTACTGAAGTTTCAAACTGTCAGTCCCAGAGTTATTTCCAACTTGACATATTGGAGGCAGAAGTTCTAAAAGAGAACTTCTTTGTTATCCCTTCAGGTTAATCACCTTTCTAAATGTTTCCCTTTTTGTCTAAAAGCACCCCATTTCCCAGCCTCCTGGGTACATAACCTTGTCATCATGTTTCTATTCCTCATCCCACATAATCAATCCTTTGCCAAATCTTACTATTTGACCATCATTTGTCTTGTATCCAGTCTCTTCTCTCTATTAATATAGCCATGATTCATTTCAGTCTCTCATTACTTAATTTTTTTAAACCCTTACCTTTTGTCTTGGAATCAATACTGTGTAAGGTTTCCCAAGCATTATATAGTATGCTGAACCTCTGTGGATTGTCTGTTTATTTGTAGGCACTGTGCTTATTAATTGCTAAGTGGGATTCATGTAGCTCTAGTAGTAGTAACTTTGCTTAGTTCTTTAGTGAACTTTGCTTAATTCTC
Source organism: Monodelphis domestica (assembly GCF_027887165.1). Lineage (NCBI taxonomy): Eukaryota > Metazoa > Chordata > Mammalia > Didelphimorphia > Didelphidae > Monodelphis > Monodelphis domestica. The sequence goes on along the minus strand of NC_077231.1, from coordinate 224,691,947 downwards.
TCAGTGAGAGAAATAATTTTGATTTCTTAAGTTATTCTCTTGGTTAATAACCATCATTTTCCCCATCAACCAATAACCATCAACCAACATATTCATCATTGGCTTATACTTTCCAAATCTTCTTATTTCAGGCAACTCTGGTGAGTGTCCCATAAAACTCTATGATATCTATCCAATGCCTTCACTCTGAATTTTTAAATTTTTCATGGACACCAATATAACTGATGGACTGGACTATCTATCATTTTTCTTTTATTCTTACTACCTGATTACTTAACTTTTTTTCTAGTTCTATATTAAGTAGAGCAGCTAGGTGGCTCAATGGACAGAGAACAGAACCTAGAGTCAGGAAGATCTGAGATCAAATGCAGCTTCAGATACTTATTAACTTATTTGCCCTGGGCAAATCCCTTAACCCTGTTTGCCTCAATTTCCTCATCCATAAAATTATCTGGAGAAGGAAAAGATGAATTACTCCAATATCTTTGCCAAGAAAACCCCAAATGGGGTCATGAAAAGTTGGCCACTATTGAAATAACTTAACAACAGCATTGTGCCATCTGTTATGGTAGACATTAGGGATACAAAAATAAAGATCAAACAGTCCCTGTCCTCAAAAACCTTCTATTCTATCAAGGGAAACAACATATTCACATTGAGGTATATAAAAGATATGTAAAAATAATTTACAACTATCTACTAGGAAAGGCCTGGGAGCAACATTTGTAGCTAGGGGGATCAGAAAAGACTTCCTGTAAGAGCCTGAATTGAGAAGAGATTTTATTCCAGAAACAGGGGATAGATTGTTCAAAGACAAAAATGGGAAACTGTCAAGAAGGCCAATTCATTTAGACTCGATAGGGCAGGATGGGGAAAGCATACTACATCTGCAATGGGAGTCTGGAGGCAGTTTGTGAAGCTCTTTAAATGCCAAACAGAGGACTTTGTATTTGATTCTAGATCTTAGACATCATGCCTTATGGGATTCTTTATGCCTTTTTTTCATCACAATTCATTGATGGCAATAAGCAGCAGTCTACTTATAATCACTAAGTGTTTTTCCTTTGCCCTTTGGGTCATCCGCAATTTTATTCTTCTGAGATCTTTATCATTACCTCTTAATAAATGGGATGATGAAACATCCATCAAAGCAACATCTCCAAAGAATTAAATGGCTTCAAGAGCTTTTATTTCCCATCATACTCTATATAATGCTGTCTAAACAAATTGCTTGATATTTACTCATAAACTTAAATGCTTTGCTTCTATAAGTGAGATCTTTTGGAATTTCTGGGTGTCTATCTTTCCTTGCCAATGCCTTATTATCATTTGTACTGGAGCCAAGTCTTTGCATCTGTTAAATTTTAAATTCATTAGTTATTTGTTAGGTAGTCTCTAAATTTAGTTATTCTCACTGAGTTAGGAAGACCACATTATTTCCTCCCTGCTAATTTCTTCAAAACTACAATTTTGTACAAAACATGATTTTTTTCCTTGCTGTTCATTTGATTCTTTAGTCCATTCATGAAAACTTTAGAGGACTCGTTTGCTTAGGATGTGTAAGCCAATTGGGTGACTTTGTGATAACACTTTTTAAAAACTTTTTAAGACCTTATTTTGTGTGATCATTTTCTATTTGCATGTCTCATCTCCCCTACTAGCCTAACTAGAGAGAAAAAACCCTATTTGGGTTTTGTCTCAATGTTTTTCCCTCAGTTTCTACCATAATTCATTATGTATAGTAGAGTTTTGCAAAATATTTTCTGAAAAAGTCAGCATCTGATCCTTCTGGAATCTTATACATATATTTATTACTAGACTACCACTTCTTTCTCATGGAATAAATATAAGCATTTATAAAGCACCTACTATTTGGTAGGCACTATGAAAAGTGCTTTATAAATATGAACTAAATTGATCATGACCTACATGTGATAAAACCTGACCTGGAAGATACATCTCAGAAGAGTTCAGATCTAATCTGCCCATGAAGAGTTTTTTCCATAATATCTCAGATAAATTTTTACTCTGCTTCTCTTTGAAGGGATCCCGTGTTTGGTAGCTGATTATTACCCAAGGCAATACAATGTACTTTTATTGAGAGGTGTTTAACTTTTTAATCTATTTATTTATTAAACAAGATTTTATTTTTCTCCTATTATATGTAAAAACAATTTTTACATTCTTTTTTCAAAGTTGAGTTTCAAATTTTCTTTTTCTGACTTTCCTTTGCTTGCCTTCCTCCCTGTCTGAGACAGAAGCAATCTGATATAGATTTTACATGTGTAATCACATAAAATATTTTCCTATATTAGTCATTTTGTGGAAGACATCTCAAATAAAAAAAAATATTATGTTTCAGCCTTCATTCAGACTCTAATTCTTTCTTGGAGGCATATGGCATTTTTCATCCTGAGTCTCTGGGATTGTCTTGGATAACTACATAACTATATAACTTGGGGATATTGGGGTTAACTTGGATTTTGGATCACTACATTGCTATAATAACCAGGTTATTCACAGTTATTATCAAGAAATATTGTTGTTACTGTGTTCAATGTTCTGGCTCTGCTCACTTCACTTTGCACCAGTTCATGTGAGTCCAGATTTTTCTGAAATCATCCTGCTTGTCATTTATTATAGCACAATACTCTTCCATAACTATCATACACCACAACTGCTTTAGCCACTCTTCAATTGATGAACAACCCTTCACTTTCCAGGTCTTTGCTATCAGAAAAAGAGTTATGATAAATATTTTTGTACACATAAATTACCCCCCCCTTTTTTTTTAAATCTCCTTAGTCCAATGTGCATTTAAATAACACTAAAAGTTGGGAAATTTGTGCTTATATTGATTAGAAATCTTTCCTATGACTCATACATTTTTCTACCCTTAATATTAAGCAAACTATATTTAATCCCTTAAAAGAAGGCACTACAAATCAAAAAGATAAAATATTAAAATTTCCCTTATTATACCTTCCTTTTTCCTTAGCAAGGAAAAAAAAACAACTCTAGTCAATTCCTAAATTATGGATACATTTTGGCTCTTATTATTAAGTCTAAATATCATTTTAAATCAGGCATTCTTATTTAGAATCCATGAACTTGTTTTCTTATTTTTTTAACAATAGATAGTATGGTAGGTAGCATGCTGAACCCAGAATCAGAAAGATTTAAATTCAAATCTGATCTTGGACACTTACTAGTAATGTGACTCTGGATGATTCATATTACCCTGTTTGCCTCATCTATAAAATGAGCTGTAGAAGAAAATGGCAAACCATACCAGTATCTTTGCAAGGAAACTCCAAATAGGAATAGGAAGAGTCAGAAATGACTGAAATGACCAAATAACAACAGCATTTCAATATAATTGTTTCCTTTACAACACTATATATTTTTTAATGTATTCAAAAACATTATTTTGAGAAGGGGTCCAGAGTTTTCACAAGACAACCAAAAGGGCCCATAAGCTCCAAAATAGTTATGATCCCTTGGTAAATAATTATTTATAATTTGATAAGCAATGGAAAATATTAAAATATCAAGCTTGAGTTCTTATGCAAAATGGAAATAAGAGCTGAAACATTTAATTATGCAAATCTGAACTCATGTTTATTTACTAATAATCAATAATAGCTGTAATGGAAATGAAACCTCTTACATAAAATTAGGTGAAGGAATTATAACTAGAAACACTTTTTGTACATATCCCAATTGCCTAAATTATTCTGCTCATGATCTATATAATATATTTGTGCATACATATATGTGTATATGTCTATATCTATCTATCTATCTATCTATCTATCTATCTATCTATCTATCTATCTATCTATCTATCTATCTGTCTGTCTGTCTCTCTGCTAAGTACTGGGTGTTCAAAGAATACAAAAACAGCCCCTGCCCTCAAGGAGCTTATATTTTGATGGAAGGGATGATATGTAAATCAATAGAAATGCACAAGATACATTCAGAGGGGGAAGAAGGTGATGGATTTGACAGATGTTTTGAAAGTATGCCTATCTGTCAGAAAATTTGTATCCAAGCTCCAAACTTGCTAGCATCAACATTTTATATTATTCAAACTTTCTTTCCTCTTTTGAGCGTATGCTGCACTCTGTATGTGAGCTTTAATGTTAATAGGAATATCACAGCTGGAGCCTTTGCTCATCAAATGGAAAATATGCTCTTTCATGTTGGACAATTTTGGTAAGTATATAAAAATATAGTGATTTTTAACAAAATTACATCTAGAGATAGCTTTTTTCCTTTCTTTCTTTCTTTGGAGTGAGGTGTTAAAGATGACACTGCAACATGAGAAGTTAATGACATTCCACCTGAGGCAACTCAAGGACTTGACCATTCTCTGATAAAGGATAGATAGTTGGATTCTCAGATGATTGCAGAGCTCTGAGAAGGCAGATCACGTCGTAGCTCTTGAAAGATGAGGTTTTTCTTGCAAACCACTTTTGATGCCATGCAGAGTCCACAGGGCAGATAGCTTCAAATAAGCCATTGTGTTACCCTGATCATAAGCTGCCATAGCACTAGCCAAGTGATTCAGCTGCTATGATTTATTCCACAGCTTATCTTTGAATTTAAAAGAGATGGCAAATGCTGGGGATCCTTTTAAGGACAAACATTTTGGTAAATATTTATTAAGTATATAGGACTGCCTATGTGCTAGAGAAGGCACAAAGTTTAGATAAAAGACAGAACCTCCCTCAGGGAATGGAGAGTCTAACAAAAGGATATGCTATACATAAATAACTGTAATATCAAATATTACAGGAAAAATTTATAAAAGAGATGCAAGTTGAGAGTTGATGAAAATAGTAAAAAAAACAACAAAAACCTCACAGTGAAAAAACCAAGTTATTCTTCAATTGTCAAAGGACTGAAAGGCAATTTTCAAAAGAATAAAATCAAGATATTAATATACATATAAAAATGCTCCAACTTTAATATGATAAAAATTAGCAGTTGTTGGAGGAACTGTGGTAGAACTAGTGTAGTAAGGGTAGAAGCGTGAATTTATTTAGCCATTCTGAAAGTCAGTTTGAAGCTTTTTCCCAAAGGTCACTAAACTGTGTTTACCCTTTGACATAGTGTTATTACTTCTAGGCATAGAGTTCAGAGACAGAAGAAATACTACATACATCCAAAGATTATTTCTGAAAGCACTTTTTATTTTAGACAGAACAACTGGAAACAAAAGTGGCTACCCAAATGCTAAGGAATGGCTGAATAAACTTGCTTGCTATTTCTCAAATTCACCACCCCATCTCATCTTTCTATGACTTTTTACTGGCTAAGTCCTGTGCCTGGAAATTCTAATTTTTCATCTTTGTCTTTAAGCATCCTTGATTTTCTTTAAGATTCAATTCAAATATGACCTTCTGCAAAAAGGTCTTTCCTGTACAACCCCTCTACCCCCAATTAGTTCATCTCTCTCCTGCTTAGTATGTACCTTGTATATGTCTATTTCATTACATGTCAGTTCCAACATGAGAATGTAAGATTCTTGAAGGTAGGGAATGCGTCTGTCTTTATTTGTATCCCAGCATGAGAGAGACTATGGCACTAGGAGGACTCAATAGGAAACTACCACATTAGTTAAGTAGGTAGCAATGATCATCTTTATTGGGTGCTGCCAGTGGGAAAAGAGATAAGAATGTGGATGAGAGAGACAGTGAGGAGCTAGTTTCAAAAGCATTTGGTAATTAAATGAAAATGAGAAGTGAGCAAGATGATAGAGCCAAATTTATCTATGAGGTATTGAAAGGAAGGCATGATTCCTTTTAAAATAAGTTAACATTTGTTTCTGTGGAAAGAGAACTAGGCTTAAGCAGTGCTCTTTATTTGAAAGATAGAAAAAAGACAGTCAGATTGTTTAGGTATACATAGCTGCCTTTGAAAATTTTTTTCTTCCAGTGCCTTATTATGATATATGAGTGATGCTAGGTTTGAAAGTATTGGCCAGTGATTATAAACCCTGACGGGTCCTTCCCATTTGATGGCAAGACTTTGAGTGTGAGACTAGGAAGGACTTTTTATCTTCTCTCTTTGGACCAGGATGGTTGAATTTGCAGAATTCTATAGAAAGTTGGCCACCAGCTAAAGATTATTATCTCTCTGTCTATGTATCCATCTCTCATTTATCTATATTCTTATAGTAGTCAATAAAATAAGTCATTGAGTAGACGCCATCTGTATCAACAGAGGGCATGCGAAACTGCTGAAATTCTAGATCTCTTGAAGTAGCAAAATAAGTATATGTTGCTTTAAGGCATTACAAGTTAATGAATTAATCTCTGAACTTTCAAGAAGTTAGAGCCTGCTCAGAGAAAGAAGAATTAGAAGTTCAAAACTGGCAATATTTTTCTATTTTTCAGAATTCAGAATTTCAGAATATTTCAGAATTGTGGTTTGGGGAAAGCACTCAATTGTCTCCTCCCCAAGATATTAAAAGAATAAAATCATCAAAAGGAAGATCAGTTTAATTCAGTAAATATTTATTGAGCTCCAACCATGTGCCAAGGATTGTCCCCCAGTCCATTAAGGATACAAAGATAGAATAGAAACACTCTCAGTGCTCTAAAGGGATCAACAGCTTCCATAACCCATAGGAATCAAAGGTGAGATTGAAGGGGCCTCAGAAATCTTATTGACCAACCAGGTATTGAAAAAGAGCTAAGATTAGTCTCTAATCCAATTTGTCAGTTGGCTGCCTCATTTTAATCAACAAGCACTTATTAAGTATGCGTGGGATAAAAGTGAGTGCCCCTACCCACTCAAGTTGCAAATTTGGAGTCAGAAAGTAAGAGTAGAAGAGACACCCAGTTTATTTCTTCTTTTTCATGAGAAAGCGCAAGTGCCTAGGATAGGGCAAATGCAATGGCTGGTTGCAGATATAAATGGGAGACCTCTTCCTCACTGTGTCCATTTCCCATTTGTCATGGGGACCAGGACTTACAATCTAGGAGCAAAGACTTTCCCAATCAGTTAAGATACATACATAGCATGAGCTCATCACTAGCCTCTACTTGGGAATGTCTCCCTAAATTTTCAAAGGTATCAAGAGATAGGACAGCTGGGCTGGGTAATATATTGCTCCCCTTCTTTCTTTCTTTTTTTTTTTAACCCTTACCTTCCCTCTTGGAATCAATACTGTATATTGGTTCCAAGGCAGAAGAGTGGTAAGGGTCAGGCAATGGGGGTCAAGTGACTTGCCCAGGGTCACACAGCTGGGAAGTGTTGGAGGTCAGATTTGAACCTAGGACCTCCTGTCTCTAAGCCTGGCTCTCAATCCACTGAGCTACCTAGATACCCCCTCCCCTTGTTTCTTGAGCTGTTAGGGAATGTCCTTTAAAGTGAGATGAAGTTTTCACTGGTCCTAAAATAAGGAGACATCCTTAAAACTAAATCAAGCTTGCTTACACATTTCATTCCTGATTGGGGGGTAAGATAGATGCTTTACCTTGAGAATACACTTAGTTCCCTTTTTATTCACTCAAGCACTCACTATTTGCTAGACAACCTATTTTTAATATAAGAAAAAAGTCAAATCTAGAACTATGTAAAAAGTCCCATGTTCCTTCTTAGTTTCAAGGGCCATTTTATCCCCTTTCATAGAAGCCTAAAACATCCCTCCTGGAAGTTTTTTCTTTGGTCCCCAGAATGTCTGTCCAAAGAGGGTTTGTTGCCTAGCAACATGTTGTGCCCTCTAACTCCAGGGGGAATGGCAAGGTGCATTCTGGTGGGAAGCAGAGTAAAGCTGGGGGGAGGTCCGAGGAAGGGGAACAATTGCATTATCTGCTCGACACATCTTTACATCAGAGCTGGAAGGATGATCATAGAAAAGTATCTGGTGCTTTTTCGGAACTCGGGCAAATCATTCACAGCCACGGAAATCTAAAGGTTCAGCCTTCCACTTTTAAGCGTTCTCATCTTGCTTCTGATATACATCATCCGGGTTCAGAAAAGCACAAGCCGCCTATATCCATCTTACTTATATAGCTTTCCTGCCTGTAACATTCGTCCTCCGAATGGCTTATCAACGCCATCCATGACATTTCTTTTCAGGGACTTCTGTCTGCCCCCTTTCTTCCCCCCTCCACCTCCTCCCTTGGGGGCGGGTTAGGGGTGGGAGAGGAGAGCCTTTATAATACAGGTTACTCCAGTATTTCTTCTCCCTCAGTTTCCTTTTCTGGTTTAGAGGGAAGTTGGCTGGCCATTAAAAGTTGATTTAAAATGCATGCTGCGGGCCATCCCTGATTATACTCTAATTGGATCTGACCTCTCAGAGTAAATGGGGAGCTCAGTTGCATACAAAACTAGGCTCAGCTTGACAAGCTTGCTATGCCAAGTACATGGAGAAACTACCCATGTCCTAGGCATCTGCGTGTTTCTGGCAAAAGGGAAATCTTCAAAGAGAAACAAGTTTAATTAGTTCAAGGAGAAAATAAAAGAAAGCCCTTTTTCCCCCCTTTCTTTCTTGGATTTAGGAAGAAAGAGGGGCCAAGGCAAAGGGGCTTAGGAGAGTGTTTCTGGTTCCTGTTTTTTTGATGGTGGTGGGGTGGGGCTGAGGTCCTGATGATAGGATGCTGCAGAGGCGCTCACATGCAAGGTTACACCAAAGGAAAGACTTCAGGTTACATAAGCAGCAGGAGAATATGAACTCTCACAAATCAAGGAGTTGAAGCAGGCACATGGCATTTTAAGCAGCTTCTACAGCCTCTTCTTTCTCTTGATGTCTCAGGGAAATCCTTACTCCTTTCCCTGTTCAGTGATGCTATTCGGTTATAATAATAACAGCTCACACACATGTGCCTTGAAGGTTTGCGAAGTGTTTTACCTACAGGGGACCATCTGATAAAAGATTTAGGATTGGAGGAACCTTAGAGGGGATCCATTCCAATCTCCTCAGTTTTACAGATGAGGAAACTGAGGCCCAGAAAAGGTCAAGTTTACAAAGGTAATAATAAGTGGTAGAATCAGCATATGAACTGAGGATCTCTGACACTAAATCCAATACTGTTTCTACTCTACTACCTCATATCATTTGAGCTCAATGACAAGTTTGAGGCTAGCATTTCATATATAGTAGGAGGCAGCTATGAATGAGGTTTTGAATTCCTCTTACAGGGACAGTCATGGCTGGCTCAAGCAGTGTAGGGCAAAGACAACAGCATTGACTGGAGTAATCAATCAATCAATATTTATTAAGCAACTGCTATCTGTCAGGTACTGTGTTACATCAGGTTCAAATCCCACTTCTGACACTTACTACCTGTGTGATTTAGGGAGAGTCATCCTCAGCTATAAAAGGAAGAGGATGGGCCAGATCAGGAGATTCCAACCAGGGATTTGTGGAGAGACTTCAGGGGGTTCATGAACTTGAATGGAAAAGGAAAACCAAACCAAACCATATTTTTATTTTTAGAATCCTTAAGCTAAAATATTATATTTCTTTTGATTGTTTAAAAACATGAATCTTTCAGAGGTTTCCTGGGCTTCTTCAGACAGACCATGATAGAAAAACAAGGATTAGAAAACTCTGGACTATATGGACTTTGAGGGTCCCTTTGAGATCCAGATATATGATGCTATTTGTCTTGTGGCCGGTTTCATAAGGAGAAATTGTGGGTATTAAGGTAGGTACCATAAATCCAACCCAGGTCAGTTCTTATGAAGCAACCTATTTAACTTCAACATACCTCATTTGGGGGAGGCAGAAGTTGGTGAAATGGAAGCCACTTTCCTATTTAGACTACTTGCTAACTAAGTAATCATCTCTGTTGTTTCTATGCTTTTTGAGGCTTACCAGTACCCTCTTTAAGTTTTATTGACAGTCAATTGCTGTAGAAAAATGTGAAAGGTAATTAAAATATTATCTTCACAAGCCTATCATTTCTCCATGGAGGCACCAAATGGGACCAAGGGAACAACCACAGCACCATCCACTGGGAAGTACAGAGAACTTTAAGAAAAAACAGGAGGAATAAATAAATAATAAAGGAAGTATGGCACCAACATATAGATGAAGAATGATCTCTGTAATAGTTTCAGTGAGAGACACAGAATAGCCACATTAGGGAGCTATAGTTATGAGCTCTTCCTGGTAGGTGACCATAAATGACTGAGGCTATAGAAGTATTTGGGAAAGGACTGTTCATTGATGACAGTTGTTATTGCTCTAGGTTGCCAAATGGGATTTATTTCCATTGAACTGTATATGAACCATCAGACATTTATTATCTACTTTATGGCAGACACACACACACACACACACACACACATACACACCAGTGATAGTGAACCTATGGTACAGGTACCAAAGATGGCATGTAGAACTCTCTCTGTGAACATGTGACCATCATTCCTGCCGCCCTCCCCCCAGAGTTCATTATTAGAAAGGCAGAGGGACTTCAGTGGAACTGCTTCCCTCCCCCTCTCCACCATGCCCACTGCCCTGCAGCCCAATGGGAGTGCACAGGGGTTAAGGTGGGCAGCTCACAGGCAGCAGAGCACTTGGGCCACACCTCTCCCCCTCTCTACTTGCTGAGGACATTACTCACTTCATCCACCCCTCCCCCCAACAACCCAATGGGAGCACTTCCTCCCTCCCCTGGGTGGGGTGGGTCTAGTACTGGGGGGGGGGGGGAAGGGCACAACATGTAGTCTCTGGTGAGAGACAGCCTGGGGGTGGCATGGGGCCAGGGCCTGATATTCCATCTCTAAAAGTTTGCCATCACTAATATAGACCATTTCTTTGAGATCGGTGCACTGGATCCCTGGAAGGGTGAGTTGATGACATTTCCTTGGCTGGTTCTCAAATTAGTCAGGAGATAAGAATGAACCAGAGAATTGAGTGCCCCAAAGTGTCCCTGGTTCTTTCATGGCATTGTGCAACCACACCATAGCTATCTTTTAAACAGACATCACTACCACCTGCCACAAATCCTCTTTGTAGAGTCTTTGTTGTCCTCTTCTGGTGATCTCAGTCAATAGAGTTTCAGCTGACATTATCTCAGTCAGACTTTTTTTCAGGGAAAAACTATCTCTGAGTCAAACAGTACCACAGCTCTTTGGTCTTGGCTGTGGATTTTTGGAATCCACATGCCATCTCTGACATATTGCCAAGCAAAAGACTCCACTATAGATTTCTCCCTTGAGTTTCATGGCTTTGCCAACCATAAAAAATATTCTTATTTCCCCCCAAATTATTGTTTAAACTCTTCTCAGTTAATAGCTTCTGTGTGGCTTCCACTGATATACAAAGGGTAGGAAAATGAGTGGGGAAAAGCCATGTACAAGCCAAGATGACATTTTGAGATACCTAGGGTGAAAGGCTTGAACAGGGAATGGCAAGCATATTTCTCTCAATCTTCAGATGCTTCTGAGAAAATAAGGGGAATATATAGTTCCCCTAAACAGTGAGTAATTATGATTATCATTTTATATAGATGAAGAATCAGACCCAGAAAAGTTAAGTACCCTGTCTAGAGTCACATTGTAAATATTAGACCTAAAACTTGAACTTTGTTCCTCCTGATGTTAGTCCTGGTGCTATTTTGTTATAGTACACTGTATTCCAAAATCATACTTACTTGGACATAGACAGCTCAAAGTGGTAAATAATATTCCTACCCAGACTGTATTTTCGTAGTGAATGCATTTTATGCACATTTGAATATTGGTAATCTGACATCAGAATTCATTAAAAATTTGATTATTTTTAAATGTTTTTATAATCTGTCCTTTTCACAGTCTACTTCAATTGAACAAGAGAATGGAAAATGAAATCTTAAAAGGAAACATGCATAATCCAGCAAAAAATTGCCATATTGACCACATTTGAAAATGTCTGTTTTTCTTTGCATTTTATGTTCATCCGCTCTCTAGAGGAGGTAAGTGTCTTGTGTTCTCAACAGTTAAGATGAACAAAGTGCTTTATAAATATGCTCTCATTTTATTTTCACAACAAAACTGGAAGGAATTATTATTCAGGTTTTATAGATGAAGAAACTAAGGCAGACAGTGGTTAAGTGACTTCCCCAGAGTTCCATAGCAAGTAAGGGTCTTAGATTATATTTTTATTCAGATCTTCTTGACTCCTGTCCCAGGGCTCTATACACTGTGATCTATTAAGCCTGAAGAACACCATCCTAAGAATAGAGACCTTTGAAATCTTTGGCTTTAAACTTGGAGAACTTTCAGCCCACACCCCTTACTTTATTGATAAGGAAACTGAACTCCAGAGATGTTAAAGGATTTGTCCATGATCATAGAGGTAGGAAGTAGCAGTAGCCAAGACCTCTGGCTTTCAGGTCCTCTTAGGTACTCTGGCATTAGGTCCAACACTCTTGCCTTGGTGAAACAGAAATGCCCTCTCAATTTCTTATACAAGTTATTTTCCCCTGCAGTTCTACAATGATGGCACCACATGGCATAAAGATGCAAACATTCTCAGAGGCTGCCTGACTAGAACATGCATTCTAACAGTGCCTAGGAAGCCAGAACAACACAAAGTACAAACTCAGTAATGAATTCTGTGTCTTTCCTTCGAGGACAAATGTAGGAAGACATCATGCTATTGTCTTCCAGGTAATAAAATTTCCAGCCACAGTAAATGCATGAAAACATCTAGTAATGAATGCAGTTCTTGTAATCGGCATTGATGGAAAGAGTGTCTACATTGATAAAATTATACATATTTTGAAACATATATATGGCATCGTAGAAAAATCACTCTTCAATGTAGCAATAAAACACGCTATTTCCATTGGTCAAAGGGGAAGGGTTATTCTTTGATTCTTAAGGACTTAGGACTGAAAAGGTTACTTACTGTATTGCTTCCAACACTCCTGTTTTTGCTATACTCATATATAAATCTTGGCTCTGAATAATAAACCTCCAGTACGCTAAAGTGGAAGCATAAAATATTTTACTCAGTTGGCTTATTTTAGAGATTGGTTGCTCTTTTCCCATGAGAAATGGCAGAGAGGAAGATAAGAACTATTTAGCTATGTTGGGGGGGACTTGAGAAAAAGAATCATTTTAAAGAAAAATTCTTCTAAATAAAAATTCTTTAAAAAAAACATGAAACATAATATTCAACAGTAAGTAGTTTTCTTTCTATTTTGTCTATGCTTTCCTGTTATGCTATCTATTTAGTACAATCACTGAATGGAGGGTCTCTGATTTGAGTATGTATAGGAAACACATATATGCCTCAAGAAGCAAGTCCCCCAGAGTTAGCTGAGGTACCCAGAACTCGAAAGATTTGCCCAAATTTACAAAGCTGGTATCAAAGGCTAAATTTGAACTCAGATCTTGAGACTGAGGCCCTTAGTCTATCTACTATACCATTCTGACTATATAATTCAAATGAACATTTAAAAAAATTATCAGTTCATGTCTGGAACTATTTAAGACAGTAGAGAATGCTTTAAAGAAAATTGGCTCCTTCACCTCTCAAACTTTGATAGTCTTAAAAATAAAACTGGACCTGAGCGACATGTATCCATTCTTATCATAGAGATAATACTCTTAGATGTGGAGTTCCAAAAAAAAAAGTTGTTGACCTACATTGGGAAAGGAAGTTTCCTCACTGGAATTCACTGTACCAATGAAATTACAGGTCTTATTTTATAGACATACCCACATTTTCCTTCACTCTTTCTGTATATGCTTGTATGCATTGATTCTAAGACCAAAAGTAAGGGTGTATCAAAGGGAGAAAAGCAGTAAGGGCTAGGACAGTGGGAGTTAAGTGACTTGGCCAGGGTCACACAGCTAGGGAGTGTCTGAGGCCACATTTGAACCCAGGACTTTCTGTTTCTAGGCCTGGCTCTCAATCCACTGAGCCACTATCTGTTCCCTAGATGTATTTTTGGGGATCTAATTCATGTATACATACTGCCAGGTGACAGAACTCCCTCTTACCTATGAAAGCTGGCCCTTTCTCTGTAACTTCTAGTCTTAAAGAGTTGTTTGTTCCATGCTTACTTGGAGATTTTTTTTTTGGCTTATAAAGTTTTTTTGTTCAATGAACCCCTTTCAACTACATTTAAAACATGTGCTTCAAATTCCCTGGGTAATTTAATAATAATATTCAAAATATCCATAGATAAATACCTATTGCTTTAAGTACCATTTAATAATTTTAGTGCTAATTCCTTAGACCATTATCACAAATGTCCCTGAAGGATTCCCAAGCCACTAAATGGAGAGTCTATCTACCTGCCCCCTATAAATAAAGCATATACACATATTTTTCACATGATATAAATATATGTACACATAAATAGATATACATTTAAATCTATGATAATATCCATATAGGAATAAATAATCTTAGTAATCTACTTGCCCTTCTGCTATTTAAATCTCCTTTTTACTTTATGAAGATTTGCAAAGCCGTCTATAGAATCTGAATAAAGAATCCAAGAATGAATCATATGACAATGTATAACGAGCAGCCTGATTAGCTGTTTGGTTTAGAATTCTTGTTCTAGATCATGTTTTGGGGTCACTTCAGATACTACATTTTTTGGACTAGGGTGAGCTTAAGGAACTCCAATAAACAGCTGATTCTTTTTCCTTACCCCTTACAACTGAGTGAGTAAGACCATTTTTAGTCTAGTTTCTCTTGTTTGTTTTCATCTTAGTACTCAAGAAAGTTCAATGAATTTCACTTACAATTGGATCCTTATCTTGAAAGGACTCTAGTTAACTGTTCCTGAAATGAATGAGGTTAGGTTGAAATTAGATTAGTCATTGATAAGCATAGAAACAGGAAGCCTTCTTAGAAACCCTTCAAAAATACTGTCTGTCTCTTTATCTTCAATTACTGTTGTAAACCCAATATTGATCCAGAACAATCGTCAAAACCAAAGTTATTAGTTGTGACAGATTAAATGTGAAAACGGCTATTTCTTTCTGTACACATTTTTCAACAGCCACCCATACTCTATAAGTAGGACGCACTTGGAAAGATAGGTGCTATTCATGAACTAAACCAAATAGAGAATTCTCTGTCATCCGGAGAAGAGAATTTTCTCTCACTATCACCACGTAGATCATCTACTTTAGTGACTTCTGGAGAAAGAGATTCTTAGGTCTTTGGGAAAAGAGGAGTTTTAGGAAAGAGCCTTATTTGGAGATTTTTATTAAATATTGCAAGATATGGCAATCAGCATATATCACTTCTTAGGAGTCTTCAAAATATAAAAGACATTCACATAATAATAGAAAAAAAACAGAATCTAACAGATAAAAGAAAAATCATGGCATTTGGGACAGAGAAACCAGTTAAAAAGCCTATTGACTTGACTTGGAATATTTCTTTTCTGGGCTATAATTGGGATTTTTAACAGTACAAGTGCTATGAAGTTTTCAACTTCACCTGATAATGTGCTTCCCATCTTTCTTGCATAAATTAATAATGATTTTACATTGATTTATGTATCCACATGTTGTTCCCTCATTAGATTGGAAGATCCTTGGGGTCAGGAACTGCTTCATTCTTTTGTCTTAGCATTCCCCAGTGACTTTCTTTAGTATCACTCAGCAGTTTGGGAATAGGAGAAGAGAAGGCCATTTGAGATTCTTTGTGTTTGATCAGTACTTATCTGGATCTACTAGCTTGACTGAGGCAAAGAGTTCACACAGGGGGACTAATGGGAAGTAAGGTTTTGTGGGTAACACCACTTGAACTGATTATCAAAGGTTTGACCAGTTAGTAGAAAAATGGGGTAGCAGAAAGAATGTCATTAGAAGACAAGGGTCCTCATTCTAATTCTGCCACTAACTAGTTTCTGGAAAGTTGTGTAAGTGCCTTAGTATCCTCTGTTTGTTTGTTTGTTTACTTACAAAATGAAAAGGAGATAATTTAATGATCTTTAAGGTTTTTTGGATTTCTTAAAATTAAAATTCTGTAATTGACCTAACTTAATTATTCAATGGCTGTTACTCTTTGTTTCTGAATCTTAGATAGAAGTTCAGAGTCAAGAAACTGGAGTTCATGTCACACCCTGAAATATATTAGTACTGTGACTCTGGGCACATAACTGCCTTGCAGTACCTCTAGGCAATTCTCTGATACTGTAAGTTATCTAATACTTGCCTATTTGCAATGATTGAGGTAGTTTCTTTACTAGGACCTCCTTACACCAATGAAACCAGAGGCTTGGATCAAAATCATTCATCTGCTTGGTTGTTTGAATAAAAAAAAAACCAGATCAACTACTAAATTGGTGGCACAGAATTATAGTATTTTCTGGCCCCCACGTATAAAGCTAGAATTTTAAGGTATCCACCCTTACCAAGGAGGGAATATGTTGATTTTAACCCTCTTTGTTCCCCTAAGCAACAGAGAAATCCCAAATAAAAACATTCTTTGTCAAAACTATTCATGTATGTATGCATGAAGGTGTGTGTTTCATAGTATGGTGTCCCACAGATACAGTTCTAGAGGAGAATCTTTGTTAATGCACTGAGCTCCAGGGAAGCCCACAATGCAGCATTGCTCTATTGCTAATTGTGGCTCTATACTATGACAGGATGCTCAGTCTGGTTTCAGAAGTGTCATGAAAGACACAAGAATAGAGAAAGATATTACTGGCTTCCCCTAAGCTTACAGGATACAGCATGGCTATGGGATTTCTTTACTCTTAGCAGGAAGTTAAATATTTTATTTAGGTAATTTAAAATCATCTTCTGAAAAAGAGAAGGTGAGCTCATGCTATGATCAGAAGATTGGTGTGTGGGTAACAGAAGCATTAGAATTATATTTAGGCTAAAAGGGGGTGTTGTCCAGCTATGGGTTTAATTCTTCTACATGACATTGGCCAAGAAAAGTAACAGCGACTATACACTGCAGAATATTCTGTTTTTGAGAATTCAGATTTAGAACTGGATGGGACTGTCATGGTCATTTAGTCCAAACCTCTCATTTATACTTGAGGAAACTGAAACCCAGGAGGGCAAAAATTACTTACCAAAAGTCACATGTAGTGAAGTGGCAGAGAAAGGATTTGAACCTAAAGCCTTCTAATATCAAATCTAATACGTTATGAGAACACTTCAGATTTAAATAATGCCTTACTAATCATCTAGTCCAATCTACTTCTTAATGCAGGAATCCTTTGTGGGGATTAAATTTATGGTTGGACTAAATATAAGAATGTGGTCACCAATTAAAAAATAATTTAAAAAGCTCAAGTAAAATGATTTTTTTTTAGCAGATTTATTTACAAAAAGAGAGGAAGAGTGAAAGTTGGGAAATGTGAAAGAGGAAATGTTTAGAGTAAGATATCTAACCAACACACTAAATATTTGCTTGGGCCTCTGGATCAACCTAGGAAGGGCTAATTAGCCCTCAGCTGAGGACTCTCAGGCAGGGCATAGTAGTGAATATGGCAAAGGTTCCACACACAGAGACTCCAAGACAGAGAGACCTCTCCAGAAATGAATCTCTCCAGAAGTCAGGAAAGGAGTCAGCTTTTCACTCACTCAAATTGTAGCTTCACATTGCTGTCCCAGTCCAAGATCTTTCAAGATCTTAAAGACCCTGCAAAGACATCTTCACAGGCAATTTAGGCCCTTTTTAAAGATTTGTTTTTATGTTACTTCCTGTCCCTTCCTCCATTTTATGGGAACCAGTTGCAGTCTTTAAATTTGCTTAACACTGCTGGGGAGGGGGGCAATCAGTTGCTTTTGGAGATATAAGCTATTTCAGTAAGTGGTTTGTGAACTTCCCCTACTTAACATTAAGTAGGGGTGTCTTGCTCTTGGTTGATTAAATTTAAAAGTAGTCAAGGGGAGAGTTAATGCTATCTTCTGTGAATCTTAAAATTTCTCAGACTTGTGAATCTTAAAAATTCTCAGACTCTACCTTAGAACATTTGGTTAGGACCATTCCCCATTTTAAAACAATGAAGGGACTTTGGTCAGGAATGTGGGAATTCTAACATTACTCCACCCATACTTAGGCATACTTTACGGGAAGTTAAAGTTGTAAACTCCTGATTGAACAATGAAAAGTCTCCAACCCATATTTAAAGTGAAGCAAGAATCATTAAGCTAGGTCTATTTTTAGATCTAATACAAAGGGGTGCTAAGTACCTATGAAGATCAAATTAATCAGGCAACTTGCAAAGGACAAGATTAGTGTACTTAGGTGTGAATTACTCAAAAGTTTTAGTCTACTCAGGTGTGAATTAAGAATGGTCTGTCCTTTGGAAAATGTTTACTGTGATTGGTAGATGTAGAAATTTAGGGGAGGTGACATAGGAGACAATTTTCTTTAAAAGGAGGAGGTTTAGGCCTCTGAAAGGGGTTCAGCTTTTGAAAGCTGAATTGGAGGAGCTCTCTCTAGGTGGCTGAACTTAGTTTAGCTTCCTGAGCTAAACTGGAGGGTCTCTCTGAACACTAGAATTTTTCTTGGAAGGATCTTGTGGTAAGTTGATAAAAGACTGACTAGTCTCTCTTAAGGCTCAGGCCTAGGCCATGTTGGTCTAGGCCCTTCATACTATATTTCTCTTATTCTCTCTCCTTTCCCTAAAATTCCTTTATTTGTATTAATTAAAATCTCCATAAAAACCCAGCTGACTTGGGTATTTTCATATTTTGGGAAATTTCCCATGGTGACCACTTTATTTTTAATATAAAATCAAGACACTAAAAATTATCTTTACAGTTTGGAAATTAAAAGTCTTGAAACCATATTTTTGCAGTCACAGTTTATGGCAACCATTCTTTTGTCTATAACACTTCACACCTTTTAAAAAATTACTATTCATTCTGGTATTCAAGAATCTCTACTCTGGCTCTAAGCTACATTTTCAGCCTTATTTGACAGTATTGCTCCTCAATAAACTCCAGTTGCTTCCTATTACTTCCAGGAACAAATACAGAATACTTTGGCATTCAAAGCCCTTCATAATCTAGCTTCTTCCTACATTTTTAGTCTTCTTATACCTTATTCCTTGCCATGTTCTATTCAATCCAGTGACTGGTTTTCATCTCTTAGTTCTAAAGATCCTCTGGCTATCTCCCATGCCTGGAATGCTCTCCCTCCTCCACTCCAACTACTGACCTCTCTGGCTTCCTTTAAGTCCCAACCAAAATCCTACCTCTTATAGGAGGTCTTCCCTAACCCCTCTTAACTCCAATGCCTTTCTTCTAATTATTTCCTATTCATCCTGTATATAGCTTGTTTTTATATATTTATTTACATGCTGTCTCCCCTCTTAGATTGAAATTTCCTTGAGAGCAGGGACTGTCCTTTGCCTCTTTTTGTATCCGCAGGGCTTAGCACCATGTATGGAACATGGTAGGAGCTTAATAAATATTTACTGAATTGAATAGAATATGATCTCCAACCTACTTGGACTTTTTTCTACCTACTAATTTCATACTTCTCTTTCCCAAATCTGTTTAGATGGATACTTGCCATCCTTCTGGCCAGAAATGGACACTGTCTTCATCTCTGTGAGTTGAAAGCTTTCTCTTAAGATTCAGGTAGATCCATCTGTATGAAACCTCCACATTCTGCCTTTTTGATATGGATATGAGATCTGGGTTGGACTGTGAATAAGTCACTGATGTATCTGAATCTTAGTTTCCCAATGAGGACAATAAAATCAAGTGATTTGTATGCCTTAAAGAGTTGTATAAATATGTACTATTATAATTACTGAATCTCTTATGACCACTATTTGACCTTTCCAACTCAGTAGATCACAAAGGGTGGGCAGAAATTTGATCTTGGAATGGGATCTGAGTTCTAGTTTTTCTGATGGAAATTGCCTGTGTGATTCTGGGCAAATCATTTACAATCTCAGTGCATTAAGTTACTCTCTAAAAATATAAACTGTTGATATATACTTGTAGAGGGCATTCCTCATGGTATGTTCTCTATACTAATGGAATCAAAGATTTGGTAAAAATAAAAAAAAATACATATATATGTCTATGCTTTTACACGTATATTCATGTGGTTATTTACTTGTCTAATTTAATATCAAAGTTATTTCATATAACTCTATCAGAATTTAAATGTAAATTTTTTCCAGATTATATGTTGATGTAATTTTTTAATAATAATTTTCAGAGATTTTGCAACCCATGTTCTTTCCCTCCTTCCTTTCTCTCCCCCTTCCCCAAGAAGGCAGCTAATATGGTATAGGCTATACACATCATTCAGTACATATTTCCATGTTTACCATGTTGTGTAGATTTTAAGTTCCTTGGGAAGAAAAGATAGTTGTCTTTCAACTTTGTATTCCTCTGGGCTTAACAAAGTGCTTTGTACCCAGTGGGCACTTTAAAAATGTTTGTTGTTTCAAACAGTGAAAACATCTAGCCCACACTTCCTTTGCCCCTTAGTAAAAGGTGAGGGACATTTTGAGAATGTTCTGTTTATCTAGATATTGTAATATCCGGTGATCACCAAGGCTTATTTCACGCTGCATTATCTGCCCCAGATCAGAGCTGGGGCATTGCAATTCCTGTGCAGCCATCAATCAGTAATTCAAAGCATGAATTTCATCAATAAGAAAACCCACAGTCCATGACCTATATTTACCCTATAAATCACCTGTTTTGTTATAAATCAGTTGTTAGCAGACTCCTATGTCAGAGGAATTTATTTGGCTAGACTTACTTTGTCTCTTGTTCACTGTCCCACCCTTCTACCTCCCACTCCCTCTTAGAAATGGGTGAATAGAAAATACTTTGTTTCCTCTAATACTGTAGCACTAAGCATACAGGGTTGCAGTGACATGATCTAAAAAGAGAAAGGAGGCCCTTGTTTTCTAGCTCTTGTACTTATATACTCAGAGTATGATTCAGTTCAAATCTGGCTATAAGGGTCTTCCTCACTCAGTTATACAGAAGGGACATAGAGAGGGATGGAGAAGGGATCTAACTTGATGGAATATATTAGGAAACTGCTCAGAGCACTAAGGAAGTGGGGGCAATCTTTAATATGGTAGTAATTTTAATATGGTAGTAAAAAAAAAAGCACAATCAGCAGTAGGGTATGTATGTATTGGACCCATGAACTTATTTTGTTATTTATACTGTTGGCAGTCTGAGTTTGTCTTCAGGTTTATTCAAAAGCACAGAGGTAAAGTTATCTTTTTAAAAGTTTATTTATTTAACTAATTAATTTAGAATATTTTTCAAGTTACATGAATCATGTTCTTTCCCTCTCCTCCTTCCACCCCTCACATAGCCAACACACACACACACACACACACACACACACACACACACACACACACACACACACATATATATATAGTGATAGTGATAGTGAAAGATCCAAAGATGGCCCAATGTCTATCTTTACTATAGCTAAGTCAATTATAGTTCCATTGCAGGTTAACACTGCAAAACACCTTAGAGATCATCCAGGTTGAAGTTTCTTACCCTTTTTTTGTGTCTACCAGTCTGATGAAGCCAATAGACCTTTATATTTTTAAATGCACAAACAGAATTATGAACAAAATCAATTACATTGAAATTTTGTTATAAACAAGTCACCCTTAAGTTCAAGACCAAATTTAAGAACTGCTGGTTTAAGGAAAGTTAAGAAATCTTGATCTACACTTAACAATTAGAATTATCCCAAAGTAGATCTTCCCAGAGGTCTTCCAGAAAATGCAGGATGACCACTTCTTGGGTATTTTCTAGAGGGAATTCCAGAGGTTATGAATTGGACTCTGAGGGTCTTTCTGAGATCTAATCCACCCAGATCATTGGCTCATTTTTCAAATGCAAAATGAGACCCAGATGTTGTGGGGGGTGAAGAGGTGTGCCCCTGGGGTTCAGGAAGGATACCTTTTGCAAGAATGCAAGACTCCAAAACTTAGCTTAAAAATAAGAAGAGAAATTTATTAATTTAGAGAGTAATGTTGAGAATGGCCAGGAGGATGGTACAGGTGGAACAGCAAGCTGGAAGGTGGCTCCTTGGGAGGACAGCATGGATGGAAAAGCTGTTCCCCAGACAACA
The DNA here is from genome assembly GCF_027887165.1 of Monodelphis domestica. Taxonomy (NCBI): domain Eukaryota; kingdom Metazoa; phylum Chordata; class Mammalia; order Didelphimorphia; family Didelphidae; genus Monodelphis; species Monodelphis domestica. The sequence goes on along the minus strand of NC_077231.1, from coordinate 224,669,911 downwards.
CCAGTTCTGGGGATTTTATACTCTTTACAACAGATGCTGTGTCATGGTGTGGATGTGAGTCTAGAGTGGTAAACCCTCAGACATTCAGTCAGGGGTTTGGTTATCTGACTGGGGTCTACCTGGAGACATAGGGAATGACTCTCATAAAAGATTCTTTAGTTTTAGAGAACAGGTAGATGTCTGAAATATAGCCTGATAGAATTGAGGTGTAACCTGGAGGTGCTTCTCTCTGTCCATCTTAAATCTAAAGTAGGATCAAGGGAGGACAATCATGTCAGGGTCCTATTGAGGTCATTAGATGTTTTTAGGCTAGGAGTCATGAGGATGTAAGGGAGCAAAGGAATTTCACTGATAATAGTTTGTCTGAGCTTCTGGCGGTACAGTGCCCATGTCAAAGAGAGGTAAATGAACTTTCCCAAGGTCACTCATAGCCAGTAGCACTGCAGGGCCTGACCAACTTGTTTTCTGGCCTTCAAGGCCAGTCCCATTTCATGACCATCACAGTGATGCTAGCCTCTTCAACTGCACAGCTCCTTGGAGAACTCACATTTCCATTTTTCAAAGTCTATAAAACACTATTCAGCTAAGATTCTGCTAAGCTTTTAACATAAAAAGCAAATAAAGTAGAATAAATGTTAAACCAAGATGTGCAATGGCATTTGAATGTTAGCACAAAAGCTGAAAATCCGGATCACTGACAAATTTATTGGTCATAGAAAAAAAAGTCTCTCAGGAAACGATTCTTTAATTTTAAGTTAAATGTGAAAATTAGTGATAATCTTGAGTCAAATAGCATACTATACAGAATCGTAAAAGAGAATATTGGAAATATTTGAATCTATTGAAAGTATAGAATGGTGGTAAGAGCCAAAGGACCAGAGTTTGAATCTTGCCTCTAACCTATCTGACATTGGTAACTTTTTTTAGCCTCAGTTTCTTTATTTGTAAAATGATGACTAGGGAGCTTTGAGAGCTTTTCTCTAGGTCTAGCCCTATGGTTAAATGAAAACACATAAACAACTGGTAGAAAGTAAGCAAAAAATCACAACCATAGTCTGGAGTTTTAATTGTATGGATATGTATGTATATATATATATATATATATATATATATTTAAAAAAACAGAAAAAAACCCTGAACTTGCAAGATCTAGTTCATAGATGTTTTTTATTACAGCATTGTAAAGATTAACAGAGTAAAATATGATTATTTTAAAGAGGTCAAGATCAGCTTAGTTTGACCCCAAGGGCTTAGTGATGACTTTACTCATATGTTTTAGGCAAAATACTTTGAGTCACCAAATTTTTATTTTTATTTTTTTGACACCAAGAGAAACTCACGCATGCCTGTAGACCCTTGGCAGATTCCCTCTGTCAAGCTCGTGAGAGGATGTGGAGAAGAATCATCTGTGCTATACAAACATGGTAGATGTAGACTTCTGTCTACATCAAGATCTATTTGAATATTTTATGAATAGTTGGAATATTCCTATTTGGAATCTTATTGAAGTTTGGGGAAAGATATCAAATGCACAGAACACAATAAGTACTAAGTAAATGCTTTAAGATTCCTTTTCCTCATATTATTAATTGATATTTACATAACACTTTATGGTCATATAGAAAAGGAGGCCATATTGCACAATAGAAATGGTATGGGACCTGGAGTCAAAAGACCTGGATTCGAATTCCATTTCTATTTCTGACTCGCTGTGTGATGATAACAAGCTTCAACTTTTTTCTTCTTGGAAATGGGGAATAAAGCTTACTGGGTGTTCTAATATAGCGGACTGATGGTTGGATTTTGGGGGTCAGTGTCCCAGGGCTCAAGTCACAGCTGGGCTACTTGTGTTGCCTTGGACAAGGTATTTTTTCTCTCTGGGATCCAGTTTCCTTATTTGTAAAAGAAATGGATTTTATGGTCTCTAAGCTTCTTTCCAGCTCTGAATTTGCCATCCCCTAACAATGGTGAATATAGAAGAACTGTATAATGGAATAATGATAGCTAACATTTATATAGAGCTTTAGGATTTGGAAAGAACTTTACAGATATGATCTCATTGTAGTATCCTAATACCCTAGAAGTAGTTCTGTTGTAATCTCCATCATATAGATGAAGGAACTGAGTCAGTTGTAAACTGAGTGACTTGTCCAGCTATTAAGTGTCTGAGGCTGAATTCAGTTCTTCCTGCCTGAGTCCAGTGCCTTATCATTTTCACCACACAGATGTCTTTTAGTAAAAAGAGCCTTGATTCGGCCTCTGGGATCTGGATCTGAGCCCTTTCAATGTATTCTTCCCTTTATTGCTCATATTCATTCCATCCGGTGGTATAGATTTAAAGATGGAACAATCAGGATCAGAGAGGTTGGATGTCTTGTCCAAGGGTGTGTGATTTTAGATCTAGGGCTTTTTCCACCAAATCAAACCAGAGAAAGAGTACAGAACTTGAATTAAATTCTGCATTTTGGAAAAGGTTTCTTGAATACAACAGTCACTCCATTTTTGTGGGAAACATTATGGTGGTTAAGATCTCAATATTATTTTAAGTGACTTTAATTGTGACCCCAGGGCATGCTTCGGACACCATACTTGTCTGAGGCTGGAGGCTGATCTGATCCAGCTTCAAATCAGGTCAAATAATTTATGATGAGTCACTGATGTAAGCAGGAGATGGGCCAAAGTAACAGAGTTCATTTACTTGGAGACTCCAAGGACTGACAAGATTATCCCTGAAAGTAACAAAAGGCTTTTAGTGGGAAGTCTAAAGCTTCCTTGCACTTTACTAATGCTAGATTCGGCTATAGAAACTCAAGAGAAAGAGCTTATTTAAATAGCCCTAAGGGCACAGCTTCCCTTTGTAAAGGAACATTTACACTGAATTAGCAGGTGGAAGCTGTGCAAAGCTTGATAAAGTAGCTCTTCACACAAAGCCTCTGAACACAGCAACCGCTTGCAAGGCTGGTCCCATATCTACCTCCTCAACCCTTTGGATCCAGGAAAAGCTAATAATGACACGTAATCGTGATAACATATAGCTTAATGCTTTCAAAAGGCTTTTCAAAGTACTTTTCTATACATTATTTTATAGGATTTAGATATGGGCATCTAGTTGGGGCAGTGGATAGAGCAATGGGCTGGGAATCAGGACAACTACTCTTCATGGGTTCAAATGTGGCCTCAGACACTTATTAGCTATGTGATCCTGGGCAAGTCACTTAATCCTGGTTGATTTAGTTCCTTGATCTATAAAAATAGCTGTAGAGGAAAAATGTCAAAGCACTCTAGGATCTTTGCCAAAAAAATCCCAAATGAGTCCCAAAGAGCCTCAACTGATACAATAATAACAATATTCAGATCTGGATAGGAAGTTAATGATAAGGTCAATCCCCTCATATAGATGAGAGAAATAAGGTCCAGAGAGGGGATATGCAGTTTTTAGATGGGATTGGAATTTAGCTCAGACTCCAAATCCAATATACCTTCCATTTCATACAAAATAAAATTCACAAAGACAATGAAAAATAAGACAGTATCATTATTAATTGGCACTTAATAAATGCTTGCAGATTGACCAATAATAAGGAACAGAAATAAGCATTCACATAGCTCCTACTAGGAGAAGGGAACAAGGCTAAATGTTTTACAAATATTAGCTAATTTGATTCTTAAAGCAACTCCATGAAATAGGTGGTGGTATTATTATTTGTAATCTATAGTTGAGAAAACTGAGGCAAACAGAGATTTAGTGACTTGGCTCCCTTTTGATCTCTGAAATCAACTCAAGACAAAAATCTCAGACTTTCTTTTTTCTTTTTCAATAAAGCTCTCTCAGAAACACCTTCTTTTCAGCATCATGGAAAATGTATTTTGTAAATTTAGAGTCTCATATAATTGAATTATTATTGCTATTGTTTTATGTGGTTCAGAACAATAAAGAATTTATAATTAACAATCCTTAGGAAAACTTCTTTAAAAAATGGAAAATAATGAGCAGCTAATAATATGACAAATGATTTAAATGTAAATAGTTGTAATAAGTTAAGAGAAGTTTGTTCTCTTAAATAGGTTAAAAATTCCCCCAGCAATTTTATTTGAGCAATTAATTTTCATAAGAAGCTGTTCCCATTCTATCTAGAATAGATAGAAACTTCATTATGGCATATTTCAAAATTTATCACAGTTACAAATTAGTGTACTCTAAATTAATGAGGTTGTATTTTATTTGGTATCTATATGCAACCTAACTACCCTAATCCACTCTCTTTCAAGAAGGTATAGGGGTTTAAAAAGGGATCAAATAGATTAAATCTTATCTCAGTATTTCTACTTGACTGAATTCAGGCAGGTCCTGATTTATGAACAATGCATTTATGAATAATCCATATATTTGTGGCCCCAAACCTTGTTCTCATTCCTATAACCTCTAAGAACCACATTTAAATTTCTATGGGATCCCATAATTTTATAGCTAGTAATCCTTGGGATCTCTGATTTTACTATAGTACTTGTCAAATCAGAATTTAATTGTAGTTACTAAATTTTTTTCCAGTAAACTACAGGAGTCTGTACTTCCATGATCACAACATGAAACAGATAAGGTACTGTGCTTGCTTTCTCTTGAGGGAAAAGGAAAGATATCTTCTAAGAAGGTAGGTAGCAATAGTGGATGGAGCAGGGAGATCTAGACTCAGATCTGATTCAAGAAACTCACAAACACATTGATACTATAATCCTACCATATTTCAACAAGAAGATGAATTTTGGAGAGGTTAGGTATAATGTGAAAGTTGGCACATTAATGATATCATTGAAAATGAATCTGACACAAGAGGACTTGTAGTAAAATCCTGGCTCAATTCTTTACTATCCATAGGCACTTGGGATGGTCTAGGTCCATGATGGCAAACCTATGGCACACATGCCAAAGAGACCTCTCTGTGGGCACATGCACCATCCCACCCCAGAGTTAGTTACTAGTAAGGCAGAGGGACTCAGGTGGAGCTGCTCCCTTATCCCTTTCCACTGTGCCTCCCAGCTCCTCTGCCCAGCCGTCCAGTGGAAGTGCTTACTCCCTCCCCTGAGCCTGGGCCACTGGTACCTGGGCCACTCCCTCTCTTTCTTCCAACCTTGTCTGGGATAAGGCTAGAGAAGGCATGGCATGCAGTGTCCAAAGGTTCTAAAAGTCTTGCCATCACTGGTCTATGTGGTACTCAAGGGTCTTCGCAACTCTAACTCCAATATCCTATCATCTTATCCTCATTATCTGCATAATAATAGAGGTGTGACTAAGTAGAACATAAGCTTCTTGAGGGTAAGGGCTATTTTCATCTTAGTCTTTATCCAGTGCCTGGCACAAAGAAAGTACTTAATAGTAATTGATTCAAATGAATTTCTATGGGAAAAGTTTTGGTTACAAGTTGTAATAAAAATCAGATGAGACAATTTTAACATTCACTATAAAGAATATTCTGCCTTTATCAGTATACTGAGAAGAATTTAATTTCATCATGCAACCCTTATTCTATGTTAGTCAGAGAGACCTTAGCAGGCTCATTAAACATATACCTGTATTATAAATTCAGCACTGTCCCTTTCAGTGAAAACTTGGCATTATGAGATTAGAATATTTTAGAAGCCACCATCTACTTAGTAAAAAGAACTAAAACCAAGAAAGCTTCCTGGAAATTTTTTTCAGGTGATAAAATTATTTGTTTAACTCTTCCCACCAGTATTCACCTGAAGCCTTCAGCAAATAACCTTTCTATTTCTTCTGTCACTGACATGTCTATTTTCCTCCCTTAGCATGTGAAGGAATACTGGATAGAAGACATAAGGCTGCAATCTTGTTAACTTTATTTTATTTTTGTAAAATTTTATTTATTTATTTATAGATAATTTTCCATGTTTACATGATTCATTTTCTTTCCCTTCCCTTTTCTCTCCCCCCTCCTAGAGCCAACAAGCAATTCCACTGGATTGTACAAAAGTTGTCACTTGATACCTATTTCCATATTATTCATTTTTTATTATAGAGCGATTTTTAAAAGCCTAAACCTCAAATCACATACTTATATATACATGTGATAAGTGATGCCATATGTTTTGCTTTTGCATTTCTGCTCCCATAGTTCTTTCTCTCAATGTGGTTAGCATTCTTTCCCATAAGTCCTTCAGGAGTGTCTGGCTTGTTGCATTGCTACTAGTAGCAGAGTCCATTACATTGGATTGTTCCACAATGTTTCACTTTCTGAGTACAATGTTCTCCTGGTTCTGCTCATTTCACTCTGCATCAGTTCATTGAGGTTCTCCCAGTTCATATAGAAATCCTCCATATTATTAACTTTAAAGAGTCTGAACCATAAGTGGGAGCCTGAGTGCAGACCAGAGTTTATGATCAGTCAAACCCAGTGACCTGGCACAAGCCTCAGGAGCAAACAGTACTACAAGGCTGGTGGACTGACCATGTAGTTAAGTTGTCGGGTTTTATAAGATGGAGTGATACTATCCATTGGTTGGGATGTATTTGGAAGCAAACTTTGTGAGAGTGAATGCCTTGTATCCTCTGATTTCAATGTGAAGCCAATCTATTCAGGGACTTAAGTGGTTTGGGCTAGGGGGGAGTGTGCCCTATAGGTGAGGGAGGGAAATAACTATGCTTTTGTTTTTGCTATGTCCTTTCAGTAAACATCCCTTTGTAAAAGCTAGAAATCAAAACCAAAGAAAAAAACCCAGATCCGATCAGCTAAAACCTATTTAAAATTGATATTTTTGTGTTTGAGGAGTGGCATATAGACTTCTTCATACTATCTTCATGCCAAGAAAGGGAAGTCAGCAATGAGCTCAGTCTTTGATGCCTGGTCCACCTATTGGAAATGATATACACGTAAAAAATGTTGTCTAGTGGAGAAATTGAATGTCAAAGGCTGGTAGTTATCCCCTGTAGACATGATGAACTGCTCAAGGACAATGTGGTATTTGGTGAACAGGTCTGCCTGCAGGGGCTCAGGAAAGGTGTGTAATTTAAAAGCAAAACATTCTGGACAATTTATGAGACCAGAAGGTTCCTTTTAGAATCATGAGAGAGGAGCATTGTATTAGCAATCTTAGCAGAAATCATACAGCTACGACTTTGGCTGAGATAAAGGAGATTCATAGTTTCTTTTTGTTGTTTTTTTAATCACACATAGTTTAGAGTTCTGTTTACTGCCGGGGAAACTGAAGTAAAAAATATTAGTGAACAACATGCATGCTAGCAGAAGCTTTGGTTTTTTTCTCAGGGGTCATCAGTAGCCATAAAGACTGGAAACAATGATTAATATTATAAAAAGCCCTCAGACTAGAAGAATGGGTTGCAAGATGTTCTCTTTCTTACCTCTCCATTCTCCTTCCAAATTCCTCTTTAGCCCCTACTTCCTAATACCCATTTCCTCAAACAACTCTACTTTAAGTTAAAGCAAAGCCTATTGCCTTCTCTATATCTATGCCTTTTTTGTTATGCCCTCAAGATAAATATTGTGACCCCTAGAAATTCCAGAGCCTATGGTAAGCACCAAGAAAGATGATCTCCTTCCCCAAATCAACTAGATAAGGTCAATTCAACAGAAGGGAATCTTGAGGCAGAGTTGAGGGAAATACAATTTGACCTTAGGGAAACAGAAATCCTAAGGCCATGATCTCATGGGTGGAGACAAAGACAGAAACACTAGAAGTCTCAGGGTGTAGCTAGGTTGGGCAGGGAAGCTCATCTAAAATGAGGTGGAGATGGGATGAGGAAAGCTGAAGAAGAGGCATCTGGTTTTAATTGATTTAATTAAAAGTTCTGGTTTTAATAGATTATTCTTATTGATGAGGTGCTAAGCTTAGTACTATCTTTTGGCTGAAGAAAAAAATCATATTAGCTCCTTCTGAATTTTGGTGTATGCTAAGGAAATTTGTCTCCCTCCCCCCTTCTGGGGTTACACAGGTGACATCATCTCCTGTTGAATACTTGCATACCTGGAATGAGCCTGAACTTGACTCAGGGTAGAGGATTGGGTGAAGGAAATCATTGAGTGGATTGAGTCATGAAGATGGAATGGCAGCTGGAAAAGGGCAGCAAGAGAGTCAAGCCCCTCTGGGCAGCTCAGGCAAAAGAGAAAGTCACAGTTGGCTGCTGAGATATGATGTGTGAGAGTTAGTGGGTGGAGAAAAAATTTGATGAACTGAGGCAATAGTGGATTTTGCTCCCTTCACTTCTGTGTTTTGTTGCTGACTGTACTTTCCTGTGAGTATGGTTAGTGGACCCTAATGGTGGCCACAGAATAGCAAGCTAAATGGAGTATCAAGGAAAGTAACATAAACATCTCTCACCTATTTTTCAATCCCCCCCCATTACTTTTGATTAATAAAATTATTAATTTACAGCCATTCTTAAAATTATCCCTCTCACTGGTATGTTGGGTCAATGGTGCAGTTGCACTACTCTACTAATCTCCCCTCCAATGGATAATTGGCCCAAACACCAGGCTTTCCTGGCCAGAGATCAGTGATATTATTATCATTATGTCACCTTTTACTTGTGCTATGACTTAGAACACATCAGTGTATTTTGGAACATCAGTATTTCTCCAGTTTTAGCTATTCTGTTTATCTCTCACTAAAGGCAATAGTCCATTTGATTTCAATCCAAACACTTAAGCACCTACTATGTGCCACACAGTGACTAAGTACTAGGAATACCACTAAGAAAAAGAAAGTCATCCTTGCCTTCAAGGATATTACATCTAGTTAACATTGTATCCCTGTTATTAAAAAAAAAGTATTTTCTTCTGTATGATCATTTGTCTAAAAAAGTTGAATAAAGAGTTTATTTATACTGTTAAAAGGAAAATTCTTTCTTTTGGATTTTACCCTGATTAATGAGGCAAAACTCAGGATAAAGACAATTAGGAGTTTATTAAAAGTTTATTGAAAGTCAAGGTAGCAACACATTGATAGGCTGACCACTGAGGTTCAGCAAAGGGTCAAGTTTCAGGCAATTTATCTTGGTAAGTTTTTTAATGAGACAAAGATATTTCTGATAGGTTCACATCAGCAAAAGGAGTTGGGCCCTTGGATCTCAGTTCCTCCTCTACTGATATTTTGCACAGATGAGGTGCATGCCAAAAAGCATGTCATCTGCAAGGCTGCAATCTTGTTATCACCCCCCCCCCCCCCCCACTGATTTACCAGCAGAACTGGAACAATGGGTCACTGAGTCAACATAACTTTCAATAATATTTTATTCACATATTCTTACATATTCAGACCTTACTATTCATTCCTCTCTCTCTCCACAACCAAGCTAGAAACTATGAAGAGGAGGGAAAGGAAGTACAGAAATCCAGTTCTGGACTTGCCTGGGGGGAAACATTGTCTCTCCCCTGGTGGCTGGGAATTTCTATAGAATTACAATCAGTCATTCAATCAAAAATGCCTACTCTGTGCCAGGTACTACATTAAATGTTTGGAAAAGTACCAGAAAAAGTAAGACATTCTCTGCTCTCAAGGAGCTCACAGTCTAAGGACAACACATATGGAAGGTTCTTTGTGCAAGAATGATTTCCTCAAATCCAATGATCCTTAGATTACAGTGGCAAAGAAAATGGTAGAATATCAACTTTAATTCACTAACTGAATTAGGTCCATTTCTGATGTTGAGCCATTTGACAGTGTTTAGCACTTTGACAGCAAGAACTTTCTTCCCTGAATATTTAGTAGGTGTGGCTACACCATCCTTAGACTTGTTTATCAGGTTAAATCTCCATGGGGTTTGCTTTCCAGAATGATGGCTCCAGTGGTTTGAGAGAACAGGGGTGCTACTACTGTATCATTGCTTTTGGGTTTATTTGCCCTTCATTATCAGGTGGTCAGAAGTCAGTGTTGGTAGTGGGGAGGAAAGTGAGCTCCTTACCCAAATGATTGCTTCTCTCATTGATGGCTGTAGGGCTGAAGTAGAAACAAGACCAACAATCTTTGGGACATTGATCATCTCAAAACTCCTGGGCTCAGGGTTCTGGTTTATCTCTATTAGTTTTTGAGGGTATATGGTAGCAGTGGTTTGACTTGTATGGCATACTTGACCTTCTTTCTCTCCCAGCTTGAACTTGGATGGTAGCTTTGTGATATGGATAGAAAGGGATATATTATAATATGAGGTGCTGTAGAAGTTGAGATGACAATAATTGGCAGCTGACAGAATATATGGATGAACGAGATCAAAGGGCCAAGGATGATACTAGGTTTGTATACCTAAGTGACTGAAAGATGAAAATGTTCCCCAAAGAACCTGGATGACTAGAAGGATAACAGTATTCTCAATAGAAGCAAGGAAGTTCTCAAGAGAAATGAATTTTGTAGGAAAAGTAATGAGTAGTTTTGGACATGTTAAACTTGATATGCCTGAGGGTGATCCAGTTTGAAATTTATATTGGATTGCTGGTGATACGGGTGAAAGACAAGAAATGGTTACATAGACCTGGGAATCATATACACACAGATGATAGTATGATCCTTGGATGCTGAGGAGATCATCAGATGAGAAAAGAGAAGAGGGGTCAGATCAGACAGAGGTTGGGACTAAACAACTCACCGTAAGTAGACATGAAATGGATGAATATCCAAAAAAAGAAACTGATAGGGAGCTGTCATATGGTTAGGAGGAGAATGGAGAGAAAGTACTATTATTAGGAATTACTAGGGACCCAGGGGCAAATTCAGTTTATTGGAGGTGAAGAAAAAGGCATAAAATTAAAAGAATTCTGGTTTCCTGTCTCTAAATTCAGGTTTCTCTTCCCAGTATACTAGATTGCCTCTTTCTTTTTTTCCCTTTAAATTTAGTTACTAGATTGACCAAATTAATAGTTCATAGGACCAAAGGTTTCCAAAAGAATTAGAAGGGAACTTGGTGGTCATTTAGTTCAGTTTACTCATTTCACAGATAAGGAAAACAAGGCCCAGAGAATTGAGATTTACCCAAAATTATATAGCTATGTGACCTTGGGTAAGTCACTTAACTCTACTAGCCTCAGTTTTCTCATCTATATAATGAATCAGAGAAGAAAATGGCAAATGACTCCAGTATCTGTGCCAAGAAAAGCCTAAATGGGTTTAGTCACAAAGTCAGAAAGAACTAAAATGACTGAACAACAACAAAAGATATCTTGGTAATGCCAGAGCTAGGGCTTTGTCTCCAGTCTTATACTCTTCAGAGACTATGAAAACTTAATCAAACAACAAAAGTTCAACAAAGCCATTAATTTAAGTAGATAATTTAGTTGTGGATTGTTTTACTAGAGGAGTGGGGACATTTTCTTGGATCTGTTCATAATATTTGTCATTATCACAATAATAACACTGATATTCTCAGTAAAGAATGGACAGCAGAAGCGAAGAATATGGAGAAAAAGAAGAAAAATATGTGAAAAAACCACCTCTGTGAGAGACTTTCTCATTACTGTTAGTAACCATTTTGTAATTTTTCACATTTTGTTTGCCATAGGATCAGAGATTAATAACTAGAAGGAACCTTAAAATTTATCTGTTCCAAATCATTTGATAGAAAAGGAAATTGAGGTCCAGAGAATTAAATGAATCACCCGATGAATGCATGAGGAGGGCAAGAATAAATTTCTAAAAAAGGTCCCCAGACATTGAGAGAATTACTTTCCAGATGCAGTCTAAGTTTGGCAGCTGCATGTCTGAATACTAAAAAAAGTGCAGAAAAATTAATGAAGGGAATGTTGGATTGGGTGCCATGTTTGTAAAGGTCAGCTCAGGATTGGGACATGGTATGATGAGGAACTGATTTTAGCTCAGCAACTCTGGTCTTCAGACAACAGGACATCTGGGTGGACTCCAGGAAGGTTGAGACCCCCATGGGGAAAAACACTGAGTTATAGAGATGGACCTTTAATTCCTCCTTCTAAGGATAATGCAGAAAAACCTGAGAGTTGGAAGGAACTTTTTAGGTCAAGTGTTCCAAGTCCTTCATTTTTGAGATGAAGCATCTGTTGCCCAATTTGGGGAGGTGGCTTCTGGAAACTCAGGTTGAAAGTGGGACAAAGCCAGGGCTGGACCCCAAGTCTTTCAACTTTCAGTGCAGTGTACTTTTGACTATCAAGCAGTGTCATTATGTACTAGAGAATTAGAGCTATGATCTGATATTATTGGTCTTGATCCAGCTGGGGGGAGTATGGCTTCTGGTTAGGGGACATTTTTGTTCTATGTATAGATGCACAGCTGGTCTCATCCACAGATAGAGTAGGCTGTAGCCTATGTCTGATTTTATCCTGCCAGGAAGGCCTCTCCAAACAACATTCAAATCCACACATATGCAGAACTGAATGATGATGATTATTTTTTATCTCAAGGATTTGATCACACCGAGGTGGCACAGTGGATAGAGGACCAGGCCTGAAGTCAGAAAGGTTCATGTTCTGGAATTTAAACCTGGCCTCAAGTACTTATCTTCTTTGTGACCCTGAGCAAGTCATTTAACCCTGATTGCCTTAGTTTCCTAAACTGTAAAATGAACTTGAGAAGGAAATGGCAACCCATTCCAGTATCTTTGCCAAGAAAACCCCAAGTGGGGTCATGAAGAGTTGGGTACAATTGAAAATGACTCAACCACACCCTCTGCAATGGATTAATTAATAACAAATTAATGTATTATTAATTATGTTTAAAATATCCTATCACCCCTCAATCAATATCTCTCCAGAATCGTCAATTTTAAAAACCTTAGAAAAAGTTATATGTACTTACTGACTTTATCTAAGCACTATTCATTTGTTCTTTACCCAGTCCTAAATAATTTAACTTGCAGTCTCAGTTCTGGGCTGAGACTGTTCTCTTAAAGGTAACCAATGAATTTTTCATTGATAAAGGAGAGGATCTTATCTCAGCCTTCCTTTTCCTTATCTTTTCTGGAGCATTCAACAATGTTTTTATCTCTTTTCTCCTAGAGAGTTCCTCATTTCAATGTATGGCCTACAGGGATCAATTTCTATTTGAGCATGAGACTATTGCTCCATACCAGCCCATAACTGAGCAGAATATCCTTTCTAACATCCATGACAAATGGTTATATAGCTTTTCCACCTGATGAACAACTTATTGTCCCACCAAATGGGTATAATTTTTCTTTTGGATAGCTTTAATGGTTGTTTCCCCCTATATTAAGCCCAGATTTTTCTTCAGGTCAACTTTCAGCCATTGGTTCTAGTTCTGTCTTCTGGTGCTAAGTACAGCAAATCTAACCTCTCTTCCATATAAGAAGCCTTTAGTGACTGGAAGACAGCCACCATGTTCTCTCTAAGTCTTTTTATCTGTTGGATAATATTCCTAGTTCCTTCCATACATCTTCTGGCCATGGCTTTAAGTTCTCTTGCCATTTGAACTTTGTCCTATTGCCAATAAACAGAATGACTGTTCTTAGAGCCTGAGCCAGCACTGGTATTGGTGAAGTATTTTTCCGAGGATGAGTTGGGGATGGAGAGAGGAAATACCAAGATGGTAGCTGAAGCTCTTTGGAGAGTCCCAAATGACTGCCATAATGATGGACTTTGCCTTGATAAAAGATGTCCAGGCTCTTTATCTTGGTGCAAGTGTTGCTATTTTCAATTGCTACACATTCTTTTGTTCTGGGGCTTACTGCTAGCTTCCTGAATCAGCAGTTGCCTTTACCTGAGACCTTCCGGTGTCCACAAACTCATTTCTGCTAAGTTTTGCAATTTTTCTCCTAATAGGATCAGTCTCAAACTCATCTTGCTCAGCAATGATTAAAAAAAGGGTATTTAGCTGTATTCCGGGTAAGCCCTTTGAACCAATGAGGAAAGCAAGGAAGCAAATCTGATCTATCTTTACATTCAACATTGATGCAAGCTTAAAGACAGATAGATATCCCTGCCTTAGCATTTAGGCATGCTATTTATTAACCCTCAGGGGTTTTGTGGGAACCTCTGTATTTAACCTAAATCTCTTGAAACACCAGGACTGCAATTTCCTTTAAATTGGTACTTATGTAGTGGAGTCTTTCAAGCATTAGTGTTTACTTGATTGCTTTCAGACGCTACTTTGGCAATAGAAACGACTACAGTGAAATTAGCATCAAGCACAATGAATGGTAATTGCAAGACTGTCATTTCTACAAGAACAAAATTAATGTAATCCACGAGCCCGTCCCATTGTGTGCCACAAGGAAAGCCCAGAATTCCTGTTGTTTGGAACAGAAAGATGCTCTGTAATAATACTGCTAATATGAGATCATCTTCTTTAATGGATTCTTTTCCCATCTTTGTTGATGTTTTGTACTCTTCTTTCATCCCCATCGAACATCACTTGTATTACCATATTAAAAGCAATGCCAGATGTAGGCTGAATGTATAGAGGAGATTTTCCAACAATGCCACCCTCCGTGGGTGCCATTGTATAAGACTAATGCTACCATAAACCACTCTTCAGGCAGTCATTGTGGCACAGACCCTATGAATAGGCTGTTTATGTAAAGCTTCTCATTAAGAGATGCAGCAATACTTGCTGAAAACTTTACCCAAACACTTGCCATTCCTTTACAAAGCAAATAGAGATGATTTGTATCTACTTAACTCATAAACCAGGAAAATGGAGGCTCTTCTCTCTTGGTCTCATTTTTTCCCCTTCTACTATGAGATAACAGGAAAATGAAGTAATCAACAAGTTTCTTGAATTTTCCAGCTCATATCCTAATACAGGGTTTACAACAAGATTCTACCTTTGAGTCCCTAAAGTCAACTGTAGCAACAATAACTTAGAAGTGCCTGTTGAGAAATGTACTGGATGCAAAGGACATGCCCAACTGAAGTAATACGCAGTCCTTGCCCTAAATGGGGGATGGCACCAATGCAGAGAGCTGTAATATAGAACAGTGTAAGAAAAGTGTTTTTAGAGAATTACATAAGAGTCTCATGTGTTCTGAAGGGGAGTGTCATGACTGCCTGGGGACGAAGAGGGAGAAGATGATGTAAGAGTTGGCCTTTAAGGAGGAACCTCAATAAGTCTGGAGGGGGACAGAGGGGAGAATGGAGAAATTCCAGATAGAGTGAAGAATATATGCAAAGAAGAACAGATGTGAACACAGTGTGTATTTGTGGGGAAGAAGTAGCTCAGTTTGCCTGGAAACAGATGGAAGATGTATGAGATAAGGCTGGAAAGGTAGGCTAATGACACATCACATAAAGCTTTGAATGCCAGAAAGAGGAGTTGGAATTTTATTCCATAGGCAGTTGGGAACACTAAATGTTTTTGAGTAACATTACCAGGCTGATGCAAAAAAAAATTCATTCTATAAGTAGTATGAAGGATGGAATGGAAAAGAGAGAGAATATAATACATAGTCAAAGGGAAAAAGGTGACTCTTCAGAATCAATCTGCCTGGCTTGTATCAGAGAACCTGTAATGTCCTTTTGATGAGAGTCTCTTGGAAATCCAGCAGTTTGGCTAAGAATTTGTGTATACACTCTTAAGACCTAAGTATTCTTCAGAAATGAATAATATGGAAATATGTGTGTGTTTTTTTTTTAACCCTTACCTTCCATCTTGGAATAAATACTGTATATTGGTTCCAAGGCAGAAGAGTAGTAAGGGCTAGGCAATGGGGGTCAAGTGACTTGCCCAGGGTCACATAGCTGGGTCTGAGGCCAAATTTGAACCCAGGACCTCCCATTTCTAGGCCTGACTCTCAATTCACTGAGCTATCCAGCTGTCCTCTGGAAATGTGTTTTGATTGATAATACCTGTATAACCCAGTGGAATTGCTTGACAAATCTGGGAGGGGGGAGGAAAAAGGGGAAGGAGACAACATGAATCATGTAACCATGGAAAACTTATGTGTAAATTTGTTATTGCAATAAAATAAAGATGTAGAAAATGTAGAAAAGACCTAAGTATTCTTAAGAGTAGTCTTGATGAGGCTCTCTTCAGGGGACAAACTGACTCCAGACATCCTATAGTGTGGAAGCATTAAAGACCCAGGAGAGAATGTGCTATATCACTAATTTAAGCCAAAGAGCTATTGCAACAACAAAGACGATAACAGACATTTATATAACATACGAAGGAGATGTACCTAGATTATCTCACTGAATCCTCCTAACACTCTTAAGCTGGTGCTATTATCGCTGCCAATTTCCAGTCAGTGAAATGAGATTCAGAGAAGTCTTCATTTGCCCAGGTAATCTTTAAGGGGTCTGAGGTGGCATTCTATAACCTGCCTTCAAGTCCAAAAGGTTATTCACTTCATCACTGTGTTGTCTTTCTCAGGCTTATGGCCATCTTTTAGATGTCTATCACTGCACCATTTATCATCGGGTTGTGAACTGGCTATTTAGTCTGTGATCTTCAAGTCGAATATGAGAGAAGTTGAGGACAACCATTTCCTTTGTGAGGATTACTAGATTAAAGAGCATGAGCTAACTTCATTTCTGTTTCAGGGGTGGTCTTTGGATCACCATTCACTCCAGGTGAGGTCCTGTGTCTGTGACTGGCTGATTGTCATGCATAGGTGACTTGTTCCCATGAAGGGCAGCAGTAGTAAGCATGGAAAATAGACCCGTCTTACCTTTTATGCAAAATGGTCCATCATAGGCAGTCTTGGAGCAATCACAGGAATAACCATTGTACTTCTCCACACATTTGCCTCCATTCTCACAGTACATTCCATAGCTGGTGCAATGGCCTGAGCATCCGGGTTTCACTCCTAGAGTGACTTTTGCTCTTTCTTCCAAATCAAGAGTCACCCCATTCATCCTGAGGGAGCGGATGCAACCCAGAAATCCCCTCTGGCCTCCTGCAGCACCTGGGAGACAACACAACAGACCAGATTTAATAAGCTTCGTTATTGTCCCTGTCCTCACAGAGCTAATCATGCCTTGAACAACTGTGGTAGGAGATAAATTGAGAATGTTAAGAGAATCCTAGCACTCTTACTTTCAAGTTGGTTCTGTCAAAATCTACTAAGCTGAAGCTTTTCCCCCTTAGGCTGTGGCACCTAATTAAAAAAAAGGCCCTCTTTTGAGAGGCAACTGAATTTGCAGCTGAAATAAAATATTTGGAGATATCCAGACATTTTATAAGCTGTTTTGGATGTCAAGTCTGGTTTCCTATAGGAAGGTGGATGAAAAAAACCTCTGTGAGTCTTTGCTCTTTAATCTCAGGCATTCAATCCCCCAGCACAATCTACTAAAAGAAAAATACAAAAAGCAGAGAGACATGAATACATTAGCATAGTTAACAAGTCAATTAGTTAGAAAGCACAAATACTGTAGAAACCAGCTTGGATATCTGGATACTTGCTTCAGAAAACTCCTTCTGATTCTACATTAAAGCATCTTGTCCTTCGTCCAGATTTACAATTTTGAGTAGAAGGAAGCAAACTTCATATTTCTTATTAGTTCAAGTGAGGTTTTTTTTTTTTAACTTTGAGCCAAAAATATGTAGAAAAAAGAATGATCTATAAAGCAATTTTGTATTTTGGGTGGTATTGTTATTATTTTTTACTATTATTAAGTAAGCATAAAAGAGTGAAAAGAGTTCTGGTTCTGGCATCAGAGAACCCAGGTCAAATTTCAATTCTGTTGCTTACTATTCATTTGACCTTGGACATATTACATATTTTCTCTGGGCCTTAGTCTCCTCATTATAAAAAGAGAAGTTGGGAGTAGATGACCTTTTATGTTTTGATTAGCTTTAAATCTCTGAATCTATGACTCATGATTCCATTGACATGAGAATTCTTAGTGTTAAAGTCTGTACAAATTGGCTAAAATGATAAAAGGGCAAAATGACAAATTTTGGAGGGAAAATGGTAAAGTGGAGATACTAATACACTGCTGGTGGAACTGTGAACTGATCCAACCATTTTGGAGAGTAATATGGAATTATGCCTGAAGAATTACAAAACTGTGTTTACCTTTTGATCCAGCAATGTTGCTATTAGATTTATTTCCTAAGGTGATCAGGAAAAAAGGAAAAAGAACCCATATGTTCTCAAATATTTATAGCAGTTCTCTTTGTGGTAGCAAAGAAGTGAAAATTGAAGGAATGCCCATCAGTTGGGGAATAGTTAAATTGTGGCATATGATTGTGATGGAATAATACTGCACTGTAAGAAATGATGCACATGTTAATTTTAGAAACAACATGGAAAGATATGAAATTATGAAGTTTAGTCAGCAAACCCCTCCTCCCAAAACAGCAAAAACACAGCAAAACCAAGAGAACATTATATCTAGGAACAGAAATGTTGTTTAAAGAATGCCTTGTGCATATCCACCTCTACAGAAAGAAGTGATAAATAGGAATAAGTAATAGTTTTATATACATATATATATATATATATAGTATCTACATACATATCATATTCCTTTTTTGTGGTTAACAAACAGATTTAAAATAAGACTATAGGAATGGAAATAATCCATTTGTGAATATGCAGTCTAAAGCAGATACTTGGGGCAGTGAAAAAGAAAATGATTTAATCAAGGTGGCACAGCCAGTATATATCAGAGGCAGGGCTTAAATTCAGGAATTTTTGATTCGTATACTGACCTTTATCTACCATATCACAGTTCCTTTCCATATTTTAGAGTAAGTTTCTAAGCATAGAATATATAGCAATTCATTAAAAATGTCATAGAACAAGTTATCATGTTCATTTCAATATAGAATTTAACATAACCAAAGCTATCATCCTAAAGTTGCCATTTACAATGACTCTGGGCAAATCACTTAAACTCTTTAGGACTCAGTAAAATTATAGTATTGGGTGAGATGATATCTCAGGTGCCTTCCAGGCATAAATTTATGAACCTATGAACTGATTAGCATTTCTAAGAAAGCCATCATATATTTTTATTTGACCCAAGACCTAAGCTCAAAGACAGGACCATGATGCTTGAACTGTGGGAGCAAAGATAATAAATACTGGGTGGAAAAAAGAGCTGTGGAGGGAGAAACGAGAGAGGGAAGGAGAGAAAAAGAGATTGGAAGGGAAGTAAGGAGAGGGAAGTGAGGGAGAAGGAAAGGAGACAGTGAGAAGTGGGAGAGAGATTATAGAACTTGCATACATGCAAAAAACGATATATAGAAATCATTTTCTGAAATTAATCTTAAATCACTTCTAGGTCAAATTAGATCCTAGGCATTCTGAGAAGGATCCAAATACAAAGGACAAAGTGAATAATCACTTTACTGGATCCTCTATGGTTTGAGCTTCCATGAAGTAGTGACTTTAGGCTGGAGGAATCTGGAGGTATTGGTCTTCACATGGGAGAGTAAATCTGATTTGGAAACAAATTTCTGCAAAGGTTTCTGTGAGCAGCCTGGACAAATTAAAAGGGACTGTGTTGTATGACTTGCTGTTTTTCTTTTTATTACCCTGCTCTACCTTGGAAAATTTTGTCTGGTATCTAGACATACTACCACTTTGAAAACCATTTCTCAGGAGAATCTTTCAAGTTGGTCTTTTAAAAAAGCATTTAAAAGCAGCTAGGTAGCTCAGTGAATTGTCATGTCTATAGGTGGGAGGCCTTGCATTCAGATCTGGCCTCAGACACTTCCTTGCTGTGTGATCCTAGGCAAGTCACTAACCCATTGCCTAGCTCTTCCTGATCTTCTGCCTTGAAACCAATGCACACAACAACGATTCTAAAATGGAAGGTAAGGATTTTTTTTTAAGCATTTAATTATGGTTTTAAGAACATGGAAATTACTCAAAGAGAGTATAATTCTCTTTGGAATGGCCTACAAAGTACTTTTTAGCTCTTTGATTTTGTCTAGATCAGAAATGTGGGGGGTACTAGAGAATCATTTTTTAAAAGGAATCATAAGATTGTAGATTTAGAACTATAAGGAACCTTAGATGACATTGCATCAAATCCCCTCCTTTTATAGGTACATTATACTAAAGTATAGAGAGGTTGAGTGACTTGCTGGGGTGAGATATGAACACAAATCTTCCTGATTTGATGCTATTTCTATTTCACACTTCTATAACAGTAAATTTGACCCATTGCCTTCAGTGAGAAAAATTTTTGAGTAGTAGCAACTGCTCTTACCTTTTTGTACAAAAATGCCAATTTTTCAGGTCAAAAAAGGGTGGAGGATTTTATTCAGTCCATGAAGAGAAGATATAAATGACTAAAATCAAGGATCACTCAGAGGACCAGTACATGGTTTTGGTGGCCCATTTTATTTCAATGTGAGTTTTTTAAAAGGATATTTCAATTAAAAAGAAAAAGACCATTTGTCTAGGTAATTAAATTCCTAGATTTGGTTGATGATTTGATTAATAAAAATTGGTCAGATTTGTTTCCCAAAGGTAACCATTTGGATTTAAAAATATATTAATGTTTCCTCTTTGTGATGATCAATGAGGGAATCTGATAGCCTCTCTATAAACTAGTGATTCCTAACCTTTCTTCTATGATTGATCCTTTTGATATTCTATTGAAACTTATGTTTAGAATAATATTTCTGACTAAAATAAAAGCCATAGGATTATAAAGATAACACATTATGTTGAGAAAGTTTTTAAACACTAAAACAAAAATGACAAAAATGTCATTGATAATGACAACAGAAACAAGTCTTTTTGACTCTAGGGGCAGTGCTCTATCTGCTGATGCACTACATTGCATTACAGTAGCAGACATTCAAAATTAGTGAGATCCATTGGCATATCGATTGACCTGAATGTGCTATCTTCTCCTTTTCAGAGCAAGAAATAAAGGGACTACTTTATCTGTGTAAAATGAGAAAGGCAGACTGTTTCAAGGATGTCAAATACTCCAGATATTTGGTTAAAATAATTTCTTTAAAAAAAATAAATTTCAATACTTTCTTCATTTAAAAAAAATCTAGTGTTTCATTTCTTTAAAAAAAACAAAAACAAAAATGGAACAATAAATTGAGCTAGGTCTTTGTCTTTCAGAGTTGAGATGCTTTGTTTTCCTTACCATGGATACTACTGATCTTGTTTGCCCCTTGATCACATTGTAAGGCATAAACTATAGTTACTCTTCATAAGGATATTTCTTTATTTTTCTTTAGTCTCTACTAACAAAAACCAGTCTAGATCAGTTATAGGTTTTTTCTCCCTCTTAGTGGCCTACCACAATTTAGTTTCATTGTCTGCTGTAAGGGAGATTTCATTTAAGGATGGTTAATTACCTTGAATGGGTGTGATGTTTCTGGCTGATAGCTATCCAAAGCTATCAATATATCTGAATTAGTTTTATTTTAAAAAAATTTCAACATGATCTGAAGAAGCTATTTTCTTTTGTCAGAGTGGTCTGAAGTGTGTGGGAGAATTATGTGCCTGTGTTTGAAACACCAGGGAGCCCTTGCCCAAGCCAAGCTGTCAGACAGCCTTAGGGAAACTCTGGAGTGATAAACTTAGAGTCACAAAAACACAATATTGGACATTAGGACTGTAAAACAAAATATTCTTTGAAAATTTCCCCCCATACAGTTGTGTCTTCACAGGGCTAACGACTAAAAAAAAAATTAACCATCAATTTCTAAAAGATATTATCTCCCTATTGAGCTTTTGTTGTTTCTGGTCTCTCATCAACAATAGGTCCCAGCTAGCCCCCCAAAATTGGATTTGATTGGAGTGGGAGTGGGACAGGAAAAGAGTCCAAGAAGGAAAGAAAAGCTCAGAACAGAAATAAATGTTGATTTCAAACTGTGACTTGAAGGCAGAATGGAAGGGGCAGCTCTGATAGCCTAGAGAACAAGGATAAGGCAAAATGGTAGCTTTTTTAGGTCAAAGGGTAAAGCTAGTAAATTGCTCAATGCCTCTCAATCTCAGAAGGAATTTTCTAAAACCTTGCTCATGTCTTTATCACTTTGATGGTGGAACACAGATTGAGTTCCAAAAGAAACTTTTGAAATTTGAAAACAAAAGTGGAGAAACACATTTTTTTGGTTATATTGTAGTTAAAAAAGAGCTCTATGAAATTTTTCCTTAGATCATTGGGATTTCAAATGTTGGAATAGTAGGTAATAAATGGCTCTAAATAATCTTTCTCAAAGTGAAAATTAAGGTGTTCCATGAGCACAATCACCACCAAACATCCCAGGTCTCATCACTTCCCTTTCCTGCTACCTTTCTCCATCTGTGAGCCTTTTCATATTTATGTGCCTTTATGGTTTTGTGTATTTCTATTCTCCTTGCATGAGGGTGTATCTATTACTCTCAGTGTTTCTTTGTGTGTGTGTGTGTGTGTAAGGATCATATTTTATTTATTTATTTTTTCTTTTTTTTCCATTTGAATAAGTTTATTTAGTCAATTTAGAACATTATTACTTGGTTACAATAATCACATGGTTTTCCTCCCTCCCCTCCACCCACTCTTCCTGCAGCCAATGTGCAATTTCATTGGGTATTACTTGTGTCCTTGATCAGAACCTATTTCCAAGTTATTGTTTACACTAGGATGTTCAGTTAGAGTCTATATCCCCAACCATATCCCTTCAACCCATGTATTCAAGCAGTTGTTTTTACTCCCACTGTGTTTCCTCTGGATGTGGATAGTGGTTTTTCTCATAGGTTCCTTCAAGTTGTTCAGGGTCATTGCATTGCCACTAATGGAGAAGTCCATTACATTCAATTGTACCGCAGTCTATCAATCTCTTTGTACAATGTTTTCCTGGTTCTGCTCCTCTTACTCTGCATCAATTCCTGGAGGTTGTTCCAGTTGCCATGGAATTCCTCCAATTCATTATTCCTTTGAGCACAATAGTATTCCATCACCAACATATACCACAATTTGTTCAGCTATTCCCCAATTGAAGGGCATCCCCTCATTTTCCAATTTTTGGCCACCACAAAGAGTGCAGCTATGAATATTCTTGTACAAGTCTTTTTCCTTATTATCTCTTTGGGGTACAAACACAGCAGTGCTATGGCTGGATCAAAGGGCAGATAGTCTTTTAGTGCCCTTTGGGCATAGTTCCAAATTGCCCTCCAGAATGGCTGGATCAATTCACACCTCCACCAGCAATGAATTAATGTCCCAACTTTGCCACATCCTCTCCAACATTCATTACTTTCCTTTGCTGTTATGTTAGCCAATCTGTTAGGTGTGAGGTGATACCTCAGAGTTATTTTCATCTGCATTTCTCTGATTATCAGAGATTTAGAACACTTTTTCATGTGCTTATTATTAGTCTTGATTTCTTTAACTGAAAATTGCCTATTCATGTCCCTTGCCCATTTATCAATTGGAGAATGGCTTGATGTTTTGTACAACTGGTTTAGCTCTATAAATTTGAGTAATTAGACCTTTGTCACAGGTTTTTGTAATGAAGATTGTTTCCCAATTTTTTGCTTCCCTTCTAATTTTGCATGAATTAATTTTGTTTGTACAAAAACCTTTTAATTTGATGTAATTAAAATTATTGATTTTACATTTTGTGATTTTTTTTCTAGCTCTTGCTTGGTTTTAAAGTCTTTCCTTTCCCAAATATCTGACAAGTATACTATTCTGTGTTCACCTAATTTGCTTATAGTTTCCTTCTTTATATTCAGGTCATTCACCCATTCTGAGTTAATCTTGGTACAGGGTGTGAGATGTTGATCCAAACCTAATCTCTCCCATACTGTCTTCCAATTTTCCTAGCAGTTTTTTTTTTTATCAAATAGTGGGTTTTGGTCCCCAAAACTGGGATCTTTGGGCTTATCATAGACTGTCTTACTGAGGTCATTTACCCCAAGTCTATTCCATTGATCCTCCCTTCTTTCTCTTAGCCAATACCAAATTGTTTTGATGCCCACTGCTTTACAGTATAGTTTGAGATCTGGGACGGCAAGTCCTTCCTTTGCATTTTTTTTTCATGATTTCCCTGGATATCCTTGATCTTTTATTCTTCCAAATGAAGTTTGTTATGTTTTTTTTTTTCTAATTCAGTAAAAATTTGTTTTGGTAGTTGAATGGGTATGGCACTAAATAAGTAAATTAATGTGGGTATGATTGTCATTTTTATTATGTTAACTTGTCCCACCCATGAGCAATCAATGTTTTTCCAGTTGTTTAGATCTAGTTTTAATTGTATGGCGAGTGTTTTATAGTTGTGTTCATATAGTTCCTGTGTTTGTTTTGGCAGATAGATTCCTAAGTATTTTATATTGTCTAGGGTGATTTTAAATAGAATTTGTCTTTTTAATTCTTGCTGCTGAGATGTGTTGGAGATATATAGAAATGCTGATGACTTATGGGGGTTTATTTTGTATCCTGCAACTTTGCTAAAATTGTTGATTGTTTAGACTAGTATTTTGGTTGATTCTCTAGGATTCTTTAAGTAAACCATCATATCATCCTCAAAGAGTGATATCTTGGTCTCCTCATTGCCAATATATATATATATATTTTAATTTTAAACCCCTACCTTCTGTCTTAGAGTCAATACTGTGTATTGGCTCCAAGGCAGAAGAGTGGTAAGGGCTAGGCAATGGGGGTTAAGTGACTTGCCCAGGATCACACAGCTGGGAAGTGTCTGAGGCCAGATTTGAACCTAGGACCTCCTGTCTCTATGCCTGACTCTCAATCCACTGAGCCACCCAGCTACCCCCTCTCATTGCCAATTTTAATGCCTTCAATTTATTTTTCTTCTCTAATTGCTACTGCTAGTGTTTCTAGTACAATGTTAAACAATAGAGGTGATAATGGGCATCCTTGTTTCAGTCCTGATCATATTGTGAAGAATTCTAGTTTATCCCCATTGCAGATGATGTTTGCCGATGGTTTTAGATATATACTGTTTATTATTTTTAGGAAATACCTTTCTATTCCTTTACTTTCTAGTGTTTTCAATAGGAATGGGTGTTGTATTTTATCAAAGGCTTTTTCTGCATGTATTGAGATAATCATGTGATTTTTGTTGGTTTGCTTGTTGATATGGTCAAATATGTGGATGGTTTTCCTGATATTGAACCATCCTTGCATTCCTGGTATGAATCCTACCTGGTCAGAGTGAATAATCCTTGTGATGACTTGCTGGAGTCTTTTTGCTAGTACCTTTTTAAGATTTTTGCATCTATATTCATTAAGGAGATTAGTCTATAATTTTCTTTCTCTATTTTTGACCTGCCTGGCTTTGGAATCATTACTATGTTTGTGTCATAAAATGAATTTGGTAGAACTCCTTCTATGCTTATTCTGTCAACTAGTTTGTTTAATATCGGGATTAGTTGTTCTTTGAATGTTTGATAGAATTTATTTGTGAATCCATCTGGACCTGGGGATTTTTTCTTAGGGAGTTCTTTGATGGTTTGTTCAATTTCTTTTTCTGATACGGGGTTGTTTAGGTAATTTATTCCTTCCTCTGTTAGTCTAGGCAATTTATATTTTTGTAAGTATTCATCCATATCACCTAGATTGCCGTATTTGTTGCCATATAATTGGGCATAGTAGTTTTTAATGATTGCCTTAATTTCCTCTTCATTTGAGGTGAGGTCTCCCTTTTCATCTTGGATACTGTCAATTTTGTTTTTTTCTTTCCTTTTTTTTAAATTAAACTAACTATTACTTTTTCTATTTTATTTGTTTTTTTAAAGTACGAGCTTCTAGTCTTATTTATTTAATCAATAGTTCTTTGACTTTTAATTTTATTAATTTCTCCTTTGATTTTTAGGATCTCTAATATAGTCTTCATCTGAGGATTTTTAATTTGTTCGCTTTCTAGTTTTTTAATTTGCATGCCCAATTCATTGACCTCTGCCCTTTTAAATTTGTTAATATATGAACTCAAGGATATAAATTTGCCCCTGAGCACTGCTTTGGCTGCATCCCATAGGTTTTGAAAGGAAGTCTCATCATTGTCATTTTCTTCAATAAAGTTATTAATTGTTTTTATGATTTGTTCTTTAATTGTTTTTGGAGGATCATATTGTTTAATTTCTAATTAATTTTTGATTTACCTCTCCATGTTCCCTTACTAATTATTATTTTCATTGCATTGTGATCTGAGAAGATTGTATTTATTATTTATGTTCTTTTGCACTTGTTTGCAATGTTTTTAGTCCCTAATACATGGTCAATTTTTGTGAATGTACCATGTGCTGCTGAAAAGAAGGCATATTCCTTTTTGCCCCCTTTTATTTTTCTCCACATGTCTACTAACTCTAATTTTT
The DNA here is from genome assembly GCF_027887165.1 of Monodelphis domestica. Classification (NCBI taxonomy): domain Eukaryota; kingdom Metazoa; phylum Chordata; class Mammalia; order Didelphimorphia; family Didelphidae; genus Monodelphis; species Monodelphis domestica. The sequence continues at coordinate 224,643,720 of NC_077231.1, read as the reverse complement.
CTAAGATTTTATTCACTTCTCTTACCTCTTTTTCATTTATTTTTTGGTTTGATTTATCTAGTTCAGATAGAGGAAGGTTCAGATCTCTCACTAGTATAGTTTTTCTATCTATTTCATCCTTGAGCTCCCCTACTTTCTCCTTTAGAAATTTGGATGCTATGCCATTTGGTGTTGAGTACGGATATTTCTTCATTGTCTATACTGCCTTTTATCCAGATATAATTACCTTCCCTATCTCTTTTAACTAGATTTATTTTTACTTTGGCTTTGTCAGATACCATGATTGCAACTCCTGCCTTCTTTTTATCAGCTATTGCCCAATAGATTTGGCTCCATCCTCTTACTTTCACCCTATGCGTATCTACCTTCCTCATGTGTGTTTCTTGTAGACAACGTATGGTAGGGTTTTGGATTCTAATCCAGTCTGCTATTTGCTTGCGTTTTATGGGTGAGTTCATTCCATTCACATTCAGAGTTATGATTACTAGCTGTGGATTTCCCAGCATTTTGATTTCTACTCCTGGTCCTGCCCTTTCTTCTTTCACTATTTCCTTCTACACCAATGTTTCTTTTTAATCAGTCCCCCTAGTTCCCACCCCAAAGCACATAAGAGCTGACTATTTCCTATCTCCAACCACTTTACCCTTCCAGTGTATTGATGTTCTCCCACTCCCACCATGAGCTTCTTTGTGACATATAAATTTACCCCCATTTGTTTCTTTTCCCATTTCTTTTAGTATTAACCTCTTTTTTACCTTTAATTGTATATATATATATATATATATATATATATACACACACATGTATATGTATTTATGCATGCATATATCTATATACCTATTTATATCTTGTCCTTTCATCCTATACAATTTGTCACTGTTCCCTCTAAGTATAATTCTTTTAGCTGCCCAGGTGATAACAACAGTTTTTAAGAGTTACCAATGACCTTTTTTCTTCTAGGGATACATAACATTTTAACTTATTGAGTCTCTTAAAAAAAAGGTTTTTTTTGTTTGTTTTGTTTTTCTTTTTTCCCTTTTAAAAAAATTACCTTTTGATGATTCTCTTGAATTTTGTGCTTGGGCATCAAATTTTCTGTTCAGGTCTGGTCTTTTCTTTACAAATTCTTGGAATTCTTCTATTTCGTTGAATGACCATACTTTCTGCTGTAAGAATATAGTCAGTTTTGCTGGGTAGTTGATTCTTGGTTGTAGACCTAGTTCCCTTGCTTTCCAGAATATCATATTCCATGCCTTTTGGTCCTTCAGTATGGATGCAGCCAGATCCTGTGTTATCCTCACTGTGGTTCCATGGTATCTGAATGACTTCTTCTTGGCAGCTTGTAATATCTTTTCTTTGGTCTGATAGTTCTTGAATTTGGCTATAACATTCCTGTGTGTTGTCAGTTGGTGATTAAGTACAGGTGATCTGTGAATTCTTTCAATCTCCACTTTTCTCTCTTGTTCTAGAATATCAAGGCAGTTTTCTTGAATAATTTCCTGTAGTATTGTGTCCAGGCTTTTTCTTTTGTCATGGTCTTCTGGTAGACCAATTATTCTTAAATTGTCTCTCCTCAAATGATTTTCTAAATCCTCTGTTTTATGAATGAGATGCTTCATATTTTACTCAATTTTTTCATCCTTTTGGTTTTGTTTTATAGTGTCCTGCTGTCTTGTGAGGTCACTTAATTCTAGTTGTTGTATTCTGGTTCTTAAAGACTGGATTTCATCCCTGGCTTTTTGGTCATCTTTCTCTTTCTGGTCTTATTTTCTATGGAGGTCATCTTTCATCCTCTTTACCTCATCTTTCATCTCCTTTGCCTCATCTTTCATCTTCTTTGCCTCATCTTTCATCTCCTTTGCCACATTTTCCAGCTTGTTGATTTTGGCTTTCAGGACACTATTTTCTCATTTTAGTTCTAGTGCCTCTGTTTCCAGATGACTTATCTTAGTTTTTAAGTTCTTTTCCCAATTTTCATCAGCCTTTCTTAATTGTATTTTGAATTGCATTTTGAGTTCTTCCAAGGCCTGTATCCAATTTGCTGGGATTTCTGATTTATCGTTTATTGATTCCTCCTCCTCTGTTCTGTTCACTGTATAGAAGCTGTCTATTGTAATTTCTTTCTTCTTTTTCTGTTGTTTGCTCATATTCACTCCTTCTTTGCTCCCCATATTTGTCTGTGCTCTTGCTCCTCTTAATTTTTTGGTTTTGGGGGCTTTTGCTAGTCTCCCCTCTTGGGGTTTTGACAGAAGATCTCTTGGTGCAGTCTATGGGGGAGGGTTGTTGGGGTTTCAGCTTCCCTGTTCTCTGGAGGCTTTTGATTGGATTAAAGTCCAGTGGTCAATGAGGGAGGGGTGTGGAGCCTGAGCTTCCCTGAGTTCTGAAGACTTTTGATGGGATTAAATTCAGCTGGGTTAGGTTGGGTGTGCTCTGAGGCCAAAATCTCCTGGAAGGCTGGAGCAAATATGGAGGATCTCCATAGCTCTGGCCAGGCTGCCAACTCTATGCTCCCTCTCCAGCTCTTTCCCTGCCATCTGTGTTTGATGCTTTGAGCTTGGCACAGCTCTGCCTGAAAGATATATCCTTCAGACCAGCACCTTTGCCCACCCAGAATTTCCCACTGCTGCTGGAGGCCCAGAGCTCTAGGTGGGTGGGGGGGATGGGTCCTGGGACCTTCCTTTTGCCTTCCCCTTAAACCTGAGTGTTTTCAGATTCTGGCTTTTGGGGGGGGTGTACCTTTTGAATTGAGTCCAGCAGGAGGGTTCCTTGGCTCTGTCTTGTTGTTAGGTTTGATTTTCAGGCCCTTAGGAGCATTTACTTTGTGATAGGTAAGGAAGGGTATTCAGAGGTCTGAACTTCTGCTCCTTCTAGGCCGCCATCTTGACTCTGCCTCTCTACTCTCAGTTTTTCTCTGTGTGCACTTCTCTGTGTGTTTGTCTTCCTATATCCCTAGGTATTTATCTGGCTCTGTCTCTGTCCTTATTCATGTGTTTCTCTTGGTCTCTTCTTTTATACTCACCCCACTTGCAAGTGGTCTCCCCATCATGTATTTTGTATTTATTTTGTATAAATTTTACACATATTTATTTATGTACTTGTATTCACCAGTAGATTATAAGCTTCTTCTTTTTTAAACCCTTATCTTATGTCTTAGAATTGACACTAAATATTGTGTCCAAGGCAGAAGAGTGGCAAGGGCTAGGTAATTGGAGTTAAGTGTCTTGCTTAGGTTCACACAGATAGCAAGTGTCTGTTGCCAGATTTAAACCCAGGACTTCCTGTCTCCAGGCCTGGATTTCTATGCCTAACTTTTGTGTTATATTTATTCAGAGCAATATTATCTATCTAAGCCACCTAGCAGCCCCTATGGTAAGCTTCTTGAGAGCAGGGAATATTTCAGTTTTTATCTTTTCATCCATAATGGTTGGCACAATACCTATCTTTTCTGAAAAGTGGAAGGCATCATCAAATGCTCCAGAGGCATGATTGATCATAGAATTTCAACATAAATTTATTAAATGCCTATAGGGTGCCAGATACTGTGATAAAAAGACAAAACCAAAACAATGAAGAACTTCTTTGTACTGAGGAAAATATCCTAGTTCTTCCAGTTAGAGAAACAGTACTTGCAGAGCCCCACATAAGTCATTCATTTGACCTCAGTTTCCTCAACTTTAAAATTAGAGAGTTGGGCTAGATGGTCCCATCTAGTTCTAAATCCATCATTCTAAATTCACATAGAAGACACTAAATTCCATTTTTACTTGTCTTTATTATCTCCTTGTCACTTTTGTCCTTTTCTCTCCACACTTTTAAAAAAGTTCCCTTATCATGGAACTGAAGTATATTTGTTAGTTGTTGATTTTGGTGAACATTGTTTTATTATTTGATGATAATTTAAAAAATAGAAAAGTGTAACAATTAGTGTTTCTTCTTTTTTTTCACTTTAAACATTATTTTATTTGGTCATTTCCAAACATTATTCATTGGAAACAAAGATCATTTTCTTTTCCTCACCCCTACCCCCTTCCCACCACCTCTCCCATAGCCAATGCACGATTCCACTGGGTAACACATGTGTTCTTGGTTCAAACTCATTTCCATGTTGTTGGTATTTGCATTAAGTGTTCATTTAGAGTCTCTCCTCAGTCGTATCCCCTTCCCCCCTGTTGTCAAGCAGTTGCTTTTCCTCGGTGTTTTTACTCCCATAGTTTATCCTCTGCTTGTGGATAATGTTTTTTAGATCCCTGCAGATTGTTCAGGGACATTGCATTGACACTAATGGAGAAGTCCATCACCTTCAATTGTACCATAGTATATCAGTCTCTATGTATAATGTTTTCCTGGTTCTGCTCCTCTCACTCTGAATCACTTCTTGGAGGTCATTCCAGTCTCCATGGAATTCCTCTACTTTATTATTCCTTTTAGCACAATAGTATTCCATCACCAACATATACCACAATTTGTTTAGCCATTCCCCAATTGAAGGGTATACCCTCATTTTCCAATTTTTCGCCACCACAAAGAGAGCAGCTATGAATATTCTTGAACAAGTCTTTTTACTTAATGTCTCTTTGGGGTACAAACACAGCAGTGCTATAGCTGGATCAAAGGGCAGACAGTCTTTTATCACCCTTTGGGCATAGTTCCAAATTGCTCTTCAGAATGGCTGGATCAATTCACACCTCCACCAGCAATGAATTAATGTCCCAACTTTGCCACATCCCCTCCAGCATTCATTACTTTCCATAGCTGTCATGTTAGCCAATGTGCTAGGTGTGAGGTGATACCTCAGAGTTGTTTTGATTTGCATCTCTCTGATTATAAGATATGTAGAACACTTTTTCATGTGCTTATTAATAGTTTTGATTTCTTTGGCTGAGAACTGCCTATTCATGTCCCTTGCCCATTTATCAATTGGAGAATGGCTTGATTTTTTGTATAATTGATGTAGCTCTTTGTAAATTTGAGTAATTAAACCGTTGTCAGAGGTTTTTATGAAGATTGTTTCCCAATTTGTTGCTTCCCTTCTGATGTTATTTACATTGGTTTTGTTTGTACAAAAACTTTTTAATTTGATGTATTCCAGATTATTTATTTTTCATTTTGTGACTCTTTCTAAGTCTTGCTTGGTTTTAAAGCCTCTCAAGGTCTGACATGTATACTATTCTGTGTTTGCCTAATTTTCTTATAGTTTTCTTCTTTATGTTCAAGTCATTCACTGATTTTGAATTTATCTTGGTGTAGGGTGTGAGGTGTTGATCTAAACCTAATCTTTCCCACACTGTCCTCCATTTTTCCCAGCAGTTTTTATGAAATAGTGGATTTTTGTCCCAAAAGCTGGGATCTTTGGGTTTGTCATATACTATTTTGCTGAGGTCACTTACTCCAAGTATTTTCCACTGATCCTCCTTTCTGTCTCTTAGCCAGTACCAAATTATTTTGATGACCACTGCTTTATAATATAGTCTGAGATCTGGGACTGCAAGGCCCACTTCCTTTGTATTTTTTTTTCATTATTTCCCTGGATATCCTTGATCCTTTGTTATTCCAAATGAACTTTGTTATGGTTTTTTCTAGATCAGTAAAAGTTTTTTTTGGAAGTTCCATGGGTATGGCACTAAATAGATAGATGAGTTTGGGTAGGATGGTCATTTTTATTATATTGGCTCGTCCTACCCATGAGCAGTTAATGTTTTTCCAATTGTTCAAGTCTAGTTTTAGTTGTGTGGAGAATGTTTTGTAGTTGTGTTCATAAAGTTCCTGTGTTTGTCTCAGGAGATAGATTCCTAAGTATTTTATTTTTTCTAAGGTAATTTTGAATGGGATTTCTCTTTCTAGTTCTTGCTGCTGAGCTGTGTTGGAAATATATAGAAATGCTGATGACTTATGGGGGTTTATTTTGTATCCTGCAACTTTACTAAAGTTGTTGATTATTTCGATTAGCTTTTTGGTTGAATCTCTAGGATTCTTTAAGTAGACCATCATGTCATCCACAAAGAGTGATAACTTGGTCTCCTCATTGCCAATTTTAATGCCTTCAATTTCTTTTTTTTCTCTTATTGCTACTGCTAGTGTTTCTAGTACAATGTCAAATAGTACAGGTGATAATGGACATCCTTGTTTCACTCCTGATCTTAATAGGAATGCATCTAGTTTATCCCCATTGCAGATAATATTAGTTGATGGTTTTAGATATATACTGTTTATTCTTTTTAGGAACAACCCTTCTATTCCTATGCTTTCTAGTGTTTTTAATAGGAATGGGTGTTGTATTTTATCAAAGGCTTTTTCTGTGTCTATTGAAATAATCATGTGATTTTTGTTGGTTTTCTTGTTGATGTGGTCAATTATGTGGATGGTTTTCCTAATATTGAACCAGCCCTGCATCCCTGGTATAAATCCTACTTGATCATGGTGAATGACTCTTCTGATCACTTGCTGGAGTCTTTTTGCTAGTATCCTATTTAAGATTTTTGCATCTATATTCATTAGGGAGATTGGTTTATAATTTTCTTTCTCTGTTTTTGGCCTGCCTGGTTTTGGAATTAGTACCATGTCTATGTCATAAAAGGAATTTGGTAGAACTCCCTCTTTGCTTATTATGTCAAATAGTTTGTATAGTATTGGGATTAACTGTTCTCTGAATGTTTGATAGAATTCACTGGTGAATCCATCAGGCCCTGGGGATTTTTTCTTAGGAAGTTCTTTGATGGCCTGTTGGATTTCTTTTTCTGATATGGGATTATTTAAGAAATCTATTTCTTCTTCTGTTAGTCTAGGCAATTTATATTTTTGTAGATATTCATCCATATCACCTAGGTTGGTATCTTTATTGCCATATAGTTGGGCAAAGTAGTTTTTAATAATTGCCTTAATTTCCTCTTCGTTGGAGGTGAGATCCCCCTTTACATCCATGATGCCGTTAATTTGCCTTTCTTCTTTCCTTTTTTAATTAGATTGACCACTACTTTGTCTATTTTGTCTGTTTTTTCAAAGTACCAGCTTCTAGTCTTGTTTATTAGCTCAATAGTTCTATAACTTTCAATTTTATTAATTTCTCCCTTAATTTTTAGGATCTCTAGTTTGGTTTTCTTCTGGGGGTTTTTAATTTGTTTGTTCTCAAATTGTTTCATTTGCATTTCCAATTCATTGATCTCTGCCCTCCATAATTTGTTAATATATGCACTCATGGATATGAATTTTCCTCTAAGTACTGCTTTGGCTGCATCCCATAACGTTTGAAAGGATATCTCACCATTGTCATTTTCCTCAATGAAATTATTAATTGTTTCTAGGATTTCTTCTCTAACTAACCGATTTTGTAGTATCATATTATTTAATTTCCAATTAATTTTTGATTTGGCTCTCCATATACCCTTTCCAATCAATATTTTTATTGCTTTATGATCTGAAAAGGTTGCATTTATTATTTCTGCTTTTCTGCATTTGAGTGCCTTGTTTCTGTGACCTAGCGTATGATCTATTTTTGTGAATGTGCCATGTGGTGCTGAGAAGAAGGTGTATTCCTTTTTGTCCCTATTTATTTTTCTCCATATGTCTATTAACTCTAATTTTTCTAAGATTTCATTCACCTCTTTTACCTCTTTCTTATTTGTTTTTTGGTTTAATTTATCTAAATTTGATAGTGGTTGGTTCAAGTCTCCCACTAATATGGTTTTACTGTCTATTTCCTCCTTCAATTCTCCTAGTTTCTCCATTAAAAATTTGGATGCTATACCATTTGGTGCATACATGTTGATTAGTGATATTTCCTCATTGTCTATACTCCCTTTTAACAGAATATATTTACCTTCCCTATCCCTTTTGATCAAGTCTATTTTTGCTTTGGCTTTGTCTGATATCATGATTACAACTCCTGCCTTCTTTCTATCAGTTGAGGCCCAAAAGGTCTTACTCCAACATTTAATTCTAACCTTGTGAGTATCAACCTGCCTCATATGTGTTTCCTGAAGACAACAAATGGTAGGGTTTTGGGTTCTAATCCAATCTGCTATTTGTCTACGTTTTATGGGTGAGTTCATCCCATTCACGTTCAAAGTTATGATTGTCACTTGTGGATTCCCTGGCTTTTTGATAACTTCCCCTAGTTCTGACCTTTCTTCTTTAGCTATGTCCTTTTGTACCAGTGATTTACTTTAGGTCAGTCCCCCTAGTCTCCTACCTTGATATGCTTCCCTTTCTATCCCCTTCATTTTTATGCCCACTTCCCCTCCCCGCTGTCCTTCCCTCCCTTTTTATACTCCCTCCCCCCAACCCCTCCTTGATTTTCCTTTCTTTCTTACCCTGATGGATAAGATAGAATTCAGGATCCCACTGGATCTAGATGTTCTTCCCTCTCAGATTTGATTTCACTGAGAGTAAGGTTTAAGTAATACCACTTCACGCTCTCTTCCTCTCCTTCTCATATGAGAGTTCTTCCCCTCCCCTTCCCATGTGTATCTTTATATGGGAAAGATTATTCTATTTATTCCCCCCCTCATTTCTTGAAGTAAATGCTAGTATTATCGATGATTCCCCCCTCCCTTTTTCTTTCTTTGCTCCCCCTTTCACCAAATCTTCTTGATGCCCCAAATCTTTCCCTATGCATGATTCTTCTAACTACTCTTATGATGCATACAATTTTTGAGTGTTAAACAATACATTTCCCCCACATAATATATATATATATATATATATATATATATATATATATTTTGATATAAATGGAGTCCTTATAGAAGAGAGTTTGACTTAAAGAAAAAGATAAGATTTATCTCCTTTTCCCTTTCTTTCATATTTACCTTTTCATGTTTCTCTTGCTTTCTGTGATTGGATGTCAAAATTTCCACTAAGTTCTGGTCTTTTCTCAGCAAATGCTTGGAAATCTTCTATTTTGTTGAATGCTTATAGTTTCCCTTGGAAGTATATAGTCAGTTTTTCTGGGTAGTTGATTCTTGGTTGGAGACCCAGCTCTCTTGCCTTTCTAAATATCGTGTTCCATGCTTTGCAGCCTCTTAATGTGTTAGCCGCTAAGTCCTATGTGATCCTTATGGGAGCCCCCTCCCGTGTCTAGATTGCAGCCATGTTTACCTGGAAGTCTCTTCTTTTTTTAATAAGTGCAAACTGAACAAATTGACTATTTAAAAATGCAAGTGACATTTGACAGAAAATATGTTTGCCATCACTGCCCTAGTTGTCATTAAGAAAAATTCTAGTAGGAAGAGAATTACAACATTCATTTTAGAATGGTTTTCATGTATCATAATTAAAATTATCTGGTTAATTGATCATTTCCATTTTGTGTACCATAAAATTCTTTTAGTATAACCAGTGTCATATATTCAAATTCTGGAACCTCATGTAAAAAATGTCAGATAGGGCCACATAACCCTTTATTAGTCACAAAAATAACAAAATCCCCAAACATTTCCAAAAGAGAGCCTATGTTCACCCCCTGTTCTAAGAGTTTTCTGAATAGTGATTCTATCTATGAAAATTATGAGATGAAAATCTGAGCTTAATTTCTAAAATTAATTATCTTAGGGCTTGACATTCAAGTACTGAAATAAAAATTAATGACAAAAATATTGCTGTTATATACAATGAATGATATCAAGACCAATTATTATAAAAGTTTCAAAAAACAAAATAAAAACAACAGGTATTAAATTTAAGAGATCAATAAAGGGATGAATAAGAAACAAGAATTGTTCTAGTGTAATAAATCTTTCCTTCTTTGGGGGAACCTTAGCTTCTAACAGTCTTCTAAAAGGAGTTGCTCAATTTTCTTAATCTTTACTAAGTGAATTTTGCCCTCCTCTCCCCGTACCTCCCTTCCTCCATCCCTCTCTCCCTCCCTCCCTTCCTTCCTCCCTTCCTCCCTTCCTCCCTTCCTCCGTCCCTTCTTCCCTCCCTTCTTCTCTTCCTTCCTTCCTTCCTTCCTTCCTTCCTTCCTTCCTTCCTTCCTTCCTTCCTTCCTTCCTTCCTTCCTTCCTTCCTTCCTTCCTTCCTTCCTTCCTTCCTTCCTTCCTTCTTTCCTTCCTTCTTCCTTCCTTCCTTCCAAATTAAAAATAATTAAACTTAATCACCACTTTTGTAAATAATTGTGGTGGGAACTGGTTATAGAAACTGACCACAGGAAAAAATGGCTCAATGCAATGACTAACATCACACACACACACACACACACACACACACACACACACACACACACATATCTCAGAGCAAATTGAAAGTTTATTGTAGCACTAATTTATATAACTTAATCTAAGTTAAACCCTGATTCATAAGAGCCCCGAATCTCTGGGAAAAAATGCAAGGAAGAGGTTGACTTGCCCAAATTCAATGAAGATCTGTAAGGATGACTGAAATGGATTGACTAATGATACTTCATTAAGTCCAACAATAGAAATTATCATATGAAATGAATATCATATACAAAGAGTGCCAAGTTAGACTTGTGGGAAGTCCAATTTCTTGGATTGAATTTCTTCAGATAGTGTTTCCTGATTTTCAGTGAGTTTATCTTCATTTCTGCATGTCATTTTTCCTTGCCTCAAAAGGCAGGACAGGCAAGAGGTGTGAATTCTAAGTAAGAAAATCAGTTTCAAAGCAATTAATTATGTATCTTGGCCTCTTCTTGTTACTTATTAACTCTCTCACTCCAGTTAAAAGTGCTTACTCTACTGAGACACTAGATAGTACTTGAGCTCTTCAGCACTGTTTAGGCAATCACTATATGGGTAACGAAGTAGCCTTCACAATTTAGGAGTTGTCTCTCATAATATGAAGTAATTCAGGGAAATAGAGTTATATAATCAAATCATATATTGAGCTCCTTGAGGGCAGGGTCTTATTATATCTTTGTATTCCTTAATACATGATATTGTTCTACGGAACTGAATGATAACAAACAACAAAGTAATGTTGCCTAACTTTTGTGATATATTTATTCAGAGAAATATTATAAATTAAACACAATGGGAACCAATACATATCACTAATTTTATAAAGTACTTATGAAATATTTCCTATGTCAAATGTAATTATAATGCAATCGTATTCCACAGGTCTGATTTGCTTACAAGCCTCTTTATAGCCACATTAGATTTGTTCTCTTCTAGAACCTTGGACAGCACTGTTTTATGTAAGTGTCTCTGTGTCTGGAGACAGGCTCTCTGGCAATTAGCTTTAATTAGTTTTGTTCTGGCTATTCATAACACATGATGAGCTGCTAGAGAAAAGCCTTTTAAATTTTTTCCTTTATATGCCCTGTACTTTTTCCTAATTTTAGTTCTGTTGTACACCTAACCTTGTTAAAATTTGATCCTATGACTTCCCACTACCCCCTTATCTTAAAAAAATTTTTTTTCCAGGGGGTAATCCTTAGAATTCCTGGGTATAGATGGCCTCTGCAGTTGAAATCAGTGCTCTGAGCTAGATATAAAGGCAGATTTGGGAGTCATCAGAGGAGATTGTATTGTTGAAGCATAAGGATGAATTATCTGAAGAAAGGAGATTTGAAAGAAGATCATAGAGCTGAGGACAGATACCTAAGGGACAGAAAAAGAAATAAAAACTACCAAAGGAGTACTCCCAGCTGTAGGGGGAGAATTCGAACTTCTTAGCTACATGGAAATCAAAGGAAGATAAAATCTTAAGGAGGCCAATAGAATCAAATAGTTTAGGTAGGTCATAGAAAAAGGAAACTGAGAAAAAGTCATTGGATTTGGTGATCACAAATGAGCTTCAAAAGTTTCTTATCATGTGGAATGGTAGGGAAGAAAACTAGATGTAGGAAATTAGGGGCTAGGTGATGAGGAAATGGACATAGTAGATATATTAATAAGAAATCACATTTATGTATTAATTTTATCCAGTTTGCAAAGTTCTTTAAGAACAATAGTCTTGTGAAGTAGGAAGGTAAAGCAAATAAACATGGAGTAAGCCAAAGTGTTAGGCAGCAAAAGGAAGAAAAGACTAGTGGTATCTTGGTGAGGCAAAAGAGTAAAATAATTTTTTTTTATTAATACACATGAAGTCATATTGTAAGGGACTAATGTCAAGGGAAAGACCCCAGACAGTGAGCAACTACACGGAGCAAAAACTTTTCAGAATTAGGAGAGAATGTAGATATTGAGCATAGGTTGAAGGCTTAGTTAAAAAGAAGAGGTGCTGGAGGGAAAGATAAAGAGACAGAATAAAATATTTTTTGCATTGTGTCTTGAAACTGACTAGTTGAAGTCATAGCTAATCAACCAATAAGCATGTAGTAAGCAAGGGCAGGTAGGTGGTGCAATGGATAAGAATATCAGTCTTGAAGTCAGGAAGATCTAAGTTCAAATTCATCCTTAAGACACTCATTAGCTGTGTAGTTCTTTGCAAATCACTTAATCTGGCTTGCCTCAGTTTCCTTATTTATAAAATGAGCTAGAGAAATAAATAGCAAACCATCCCAGTGTCTTTGCCAAGAAAACTCCAAATGGAGCCCCAAAGAATTGGGGAGGACTGAAATGACTGAACAACAACAACAACACATAGAAGGGAGATTCCCTGCAATCTTTTGGGTAGATTAGAAAGGAGATTTTGGCAGCACAAATGCCTCTCCAATGACTTGTATCAATTATATATACTGATTCTGAATGGTCATCATGATAGCCTTTTATTATGTGAGAGTTTCCAGTTTTGATTACCGATTAGCTATATCCTATTGTGGTTCTGAAGTAAAGGTTTAATTTTCATAGGAATTTTTTTTTTAAAAACAGTTGACCAACTAGAGAAAATACTTTTATTCATAACAATTTCTACCTACTCAGTAAATCAAAGTATTTTAAAGATACCACCCTACAGTAGGGATTTTTTTTTTGGTACTAGAAAAGTTAGGATATTTTCTAGACCTAGATTTTTCTCAAAGGTTTTTATCTCACTATAGAGAGGAAAGGCATAAATCTAAGGGTTGCCTAAGAGTAGATTAGATTAGGCTAGTTTTGACATTTAGACAATATCCTCTTGGGAATATACAATTTACAGAAAACAAAGGAGAGAATAACTACTAGACTTCAAGTAATAGGAAAAGGGCAATTTCAAAATGGAAGTAACTCATATAGTTTCTACACTCAAACCAAATAACTAAAATTTTACTTAATATGAATCAAAAATGTCTTTCTAGATTTAGTGAAAGTTTTTTTTTAATAGAACAACATCTTTTGTGCACACAATTCAGATTGCTTTTGCAATGGAAGCTCATTAAAACTGCAGCTGAAATGTGCATTCCTTGATACCCCAGTCACTGGCTAAACTCATGGGTACAACTCAGGAATGACTATCCATAGGGTTACCCCCCAGCCCCATTGTCCCTGACATCTTTGAGATTTAGGTAGGAACACCTTGTGGTTTGAAATCAGGTAAGGACTTAGGGATTTGGGGAAGAAGTGTCATACTAGAAAGCTATATACACTCATGAACTTCACCTTCTTTATGGGGATACTGTGAAGAGAGTGCGTTGTGAACTCTTAGGTACCACTCTACCAATGAACTCTATTATTTTTTAAATTCATTTAAACTCCACTGGGTCCCTGTTTCTTTATTAGATCATATAAAAATACAATTTTTGGCATTTAAAGCTCTTCAAAATCTTTCTCTAATAACTATCATCTCATTTGTTACTGATCTTTAGAAACTTTATGGTCCAGACAAATTTTGCTTCTTGATTTCACCTGCACTTCATCTTCTATTTCTTGGTCTTTGTTCTACTTCTTGTACCCAGTGTCTGTGACACATACCCTTCACTTCTTACTAACCCCAGTTCATTTAAAAACTTATCTTAAGTGCCACCTCCTTCAGGAAGCCCTTTCTGACCTGCCCTCCCCATACAGGTTTAAATACCTTCCCATCCCCATAATACATTGAATTTATTTTCTGTATACTTATGTGTATGCAAGTCTTTGACAAAATTTATTTTCTTGAGGACAGGATGATTCATTTTGTCTTTACATCTCAAATTCTTAACACCAGTCATAACAGGATTTATACTTAATAAAGGCTTGTTCACTGAATATGTCAAATCTTTGTTCAGGGTTACTATATGGAAAATGTTAATTTAGGCACTAGGTATTGTTAGATCATAAAATGCAGGAGGCAGAAATTATTTCACATTAATGAGGTATTTTTGATTGCCATATGCAGTAGCCAGAATAACTACATGTAGGCTAAATACACCTATGCAGGTAGACCATGTAAAACACCACAAAATTCTACCTAAATCAACCCGATTTTTATCTTTTTCAATATACAAAAACCCAAAACAATAGTAACCATAACAAAAATAGTTCCTGTCAGCATAGTACTTATAGTTTAAGAATCAGGGTTCCATCACTTAATAACTAATTAATAGTAGACAAATCTTTTCAATATTTTCAGATCTATTTTAGTTCTGTAAAATGATGGCAGTATTTGGGGAAGGGAATAAGCATTTATATTGCACCTACTATGTTACACTCTTTGCTTTCTAACATTAAAATTCTATGATTCATTAGGAAAGAAATATTTGATTTTACTTTAAAAAGCTACTTCTGTGTAAAATATATGTAGGTTTAAGATAAGTAGTTCTCATTTTGTAAATAGTTCATTGCTTTTATTGAGTTATTTAAGGGTAAATGTGTTGAGCTATAGGAAAGCAAAGGAAGGGGAGTTAAGAATATCCCTCTCCTAAGGGTGAAAGTGATTCTATGGCAATTGGTAGTGGGAAAGAAACAGGAGATTTTAATGGAAACTGTTTGGCAGACACTGAAAGGGAAAACAATCAAGTTGTCAGTTGAGGTGCCAAGTTTGGTAGGGGAAAAATCTCCAAAGTAAAGAACTATTAAAAGATAGGACACAAGGGACCCAAAGAGCCCTAGAGGAAAGGGAGACCAGCAGATGCATTGTCTGAGACAGAGAGGGCTAACTCAGGTTTACCCAGTAAAGAGTGAGAAGACATAATGCTTGCCACATGATATTTGTATTTTTGTTCTCCCTAAAATACCTAGTAACTCTAAGTACTAAAGAAAACTAAGTTATTTCGCAATGCCTTGAGTCATAAGGGTGGCTAGTCTTATTTACTCCCCTCATTGGTTGGATTTGATTTGTGGGCAGACAGGGAGAAGGGGTACTTTCCTGTTTACCTGGAGCCCCAAAGCCAAAATTAGACAAAGGGAGTCTTGCTTCACTCAGTATCAATGTCATTGAGAAGGATGTTTGTTGCAGACATAAACGTGAAGGTGGGTTCTCATATAATCTTAGCCCATTTCTGTGCAGGGCCCATTTCTTGTTGTCTGCCTCTATTCAAGTTCCATTTTATCCTGGACTGTGGAGTTTTAGAAAAAATTCCCAGAGGAAATCAGACAGCATTCAAATTTTGAGAAAAGAATTTAGGGGCAAATTTTACGAAGATGAGAAAATAAGGTAGATATTTTGAGGATAGAATAGCTGCTTAATAAATGGCAGTGCTGGAATTTTGCTTTGAGGAAAGTAGATGAGGACAAATGAAGTGAACTTGGAGTTAACATTTCCCCCACTCCTCAAAACAGGTCACCTTCTGTTTAAAGGGCTTGGTGCATTTTGTTACCCATTTTGATAAAAACTCCCGGATGATATCAGTTTTAGGATTGAAATGTTAGCGATTTGCTCAAAGGGTCTCATGGGGGGAACCAAATTCCATAGGGGAAGTGTTTGATTTTTTTATTTTCAGCTTGGCTATTCTGATAGCACACTCACTCACCTGGGAGTCAGTATACAGGAAATGGAAAACAGAATACAAACACTTTCTGTTCTGTTTCTAATCAGAGTACGTGAGACTGCATGCTCTTATTCCAAACTTGTTCAGCTATTAGGAGTTGAGATTTCATTGTTACACAGAGCTGGGCGATTTTCACATCCAGAGAGTCCCATCTTTCTTCCCTTGCATACAAATGTCTGAATTTCCCATTCCCTCTGTCATTTGACATGGCAATGGCAAGCATCCATTCTCTGTTTTGGAATGTAGTAGACAGGAGGAGCAGCTGACCAGATAGATCTGTGTGGTGTGGTTGGCAGGTCATGGTTTCTACCCAAGCTTGGCCTCAGAGAGAAGCTACAATAATTATTCAAGTATTTGTTTGTACTCCCTCCTAACCTTGGCCTGATATAAAGAATTCCTGGCTTTCTTTAGGTGGGAAAGCTAGGTAGTCTAATGGATAGTGCTGAGCCAGGAATCAGGAAGATCTAAGTTCAAATCTATCCTCAGACATTTATTAGCTGTGTGAAACTGCGTAAGTCACTTAATTCTCTTTGCTTCATTTTCTTTATCTGTAAAATGAACAGGAGAAATGGCAAACCACTTTAGTATCTTTACCTTTACCACTCTTGTGCTGTGGAGCCCATGCTTAGTATAAAAAAAAAAAGAAGATAAGGGGTTTTATTTTTTATTTTTTTTTAAGGAGGGGGGCAGTGGTGGCAGCTCTCAGTGGCTGGACATCCATGCCTGGAGGCAGAAGGTCCAGGGTTAAAACCTGACCTCAGACACTTCCTCACTGTGTGACCCTAGACAAGTCACTTAACCCTGTCTGCCCAGCCCTTACTGATTTTTGGCTTGGAATACATAATTAGTATTGATATCAAAACAGAAATTAAGGGCTTTTAGTTTTAAAAAGTTAAACTTAAATTGGAAAGTCATGTAAATAAATAGCCACTTATGATACATTTGCCCTTAGTGGAATGAAAGTTTTTTGAGGTCAGGGGTTATTATGGTTTGGCTTTCTCATCCCTGTTACCTAGCACAGTTCCTGGCACTTAATAAATGGCTGTTGATTTAAATTTAATTTTTTCTTCAGTTCATCAAAGCATCCTGAACTCTGGGCAGTCCTCTAGCCTCAGGGCAAGTCTTGCCTCTGAAATGAGAGAAATAAGGACACCAGATACCATCAGGTGTCAAAAATGAAAGCTCTTGCCTTGGATCAGGATGATTCCCTCTTCCCTTTGAAAATAAATCAGGCAGAAAAATGAGTAAAGTCCCTTTAAATGCAGGAGAGTTTCAGACAGAATATTAACCCCACCAAGTAGATGTGAGGTTCTGAGGAATTACAGATTCCAAAATGACTTTGGACACTGTCAGAGAAGATGCCTTCTTTCTGAAGGTGCTACCTAGTAGTTCATTGTCCTCACTCACTGTGTGTGATGTGCTGCCCCCGCCTGTTTTGAACTCTTCCCTTTTTGCCTTTCATCACCCATGATCCAGTGCTATCTGCCTCAACTCTCACCCAGCCTGACTACCACTAGTACCCACACCTGCTGCCTGCCTTGTCATGCCCTGGACCAGACACCTGGCTCTCAGCTGGGATGCCAGCAGTTGAGTTCCCAATGGCTATCCTAGTTTCTCATAGTCCCATCACTGCCACTGTTGTTGCCAAGACTCTGAGCTCCCTGAGATGCCACACAACCAAAGGGGGCTTCAGCTGAATCCAGCATGTTATCAGCTTCATTTATGTGATGACCATGGGCATGCCTGCTGCTCATTAGCCCTGTGAAAAAATCTGGCCTATGGCTGCCCGTATAGGATGTGAGCCCCAGCACCTGGACCATGACTAGGCAAAGCTGTGTGATGGGCAATGCCAGGCCATCCAGGGAACAAGTCATATGCTAGCTGCTCATTATAGGACAGAGCACAGAAAAGTCCTGAGCACAGCCTGGGATAAATCCTAGCAACCATTTTCTCCTTGTGACTTTTTAAAATTTCCGTTACTTTCTTCTCTATTAAGCCAAAGTTGTAGAACTGAACTCCCACTGCTTGTCACCACCCTAAACCATCCCCCTCGTGATAATGTCTTCTTGTTATATTGAAGATTATAAGTAGCTGGCACTATTTCTTTCCTCTTTTATTTGGCATTTTCAAAGGGAGTGAGTGATAACTGTGACAGTACACAGAAGTGGGCTCATCACCAGTGTCCACTGTCTCTGACTGGAGGCTCAGCTGGTGTTTTCAGCACAGTTTATTCCTGAATAATGTGAGTAATTTATGTTTAAACTGTTCTTTTGATCATTCCCTGAGAGAAATATTCTAGCATGACCGATGGTGGCTTTTCTGCAAACCATGGAATTTATAGATCTAAATGGAGAGATGAAAAGGACTTCAAAGACCATCTAATTGAACTCTGTGGCCAGCTCCTAATTTTACAGATGAAAAAACTGAGGCCTGAGGAGGTGAAATGACTTGCCCATAGTCATCAAAATAGTACTCACCAGAGGTAAGATTTGAACTCAGGTCCTTCACCTCCAAAACTAGCATTCTTTCTACTGCATCATCCAACTTTCTCAGTAGCTAGAGTGATACCCACGGTACATAAGGGGAGTCATTGGAAAATGGCTGGTTCCTTTGAAGGATATGCCTTGTCTCAATGCACCTTAGTCAAGTACCTGATGATTACAATCATCCACTTTTGGATCAGTTAATTGAGGCATGGGAATAAAAGAAGGATCAGGTTGGAGAGGTGGTCTGGGCATGAAAATTTAGAAAGGAAGAGAAGCAAGAGAACAAGAGTATAAGCAGGAAGAGAGCATGAACCTCTGCCTTATTTAATTTAAAAGTGCAGAATGTCTGGGATGGAAGGGACCTTAGAGATCACCCTGTCCAGATTCCTCATTTTCCAGATGAAGGAACTGGCTGCCGATGAGTGACTTTCTCTAGGACTTCAATTCCCGCCCAGAAGTTAAGTGTCCTGCTGAAGGTCACACAGTGGCAAAGAATGGATTAGACTCTGTCTTCTGATTCCCAGTCCAATAGTTTGTGACAACTGGCTTCTGTGTAACTGGATTTCACAGTTCAGGGAACTGATTGACAAGCTGGGCTGGTTCTCCCTGAGACCAGTCTCCTGTAGGTTATTACTGCTGTAGAGCAATTTGGAGAGGCCCTCTTAGGAGAAGTCTGGTCAGGATTGCCTCAAGGGGATCATAACACTGAACCCTAAGCTGTCAGGAAGTTAAAATTGAGGAGTTCAGATTTATGGGAAAAAAAGGGAAGAGAGTCATAGGGACTACACTAAGCTTAGTTACATACAACCTGCTTGCATGAGAAGAAATGCTGCGTCCCCAAGGGCACACATTTGTGATTTGAAAAGGTCACCTAACCTTTTGTTTATAAGTGATCTCCAGGGTCCCAGCAATATAGGGGCTATTTGGGAAACATTTTATTATTTGTTTGATGAGGGGTTGGGATAGATCCATGTCAGTGCAGAGAAGATTCCTGCAGCTTCATCTCTAACTAAATTTTTTTTGAGAGTTTCCTGGGGGCATACAGCTCATAGGTATCAGAAGTAGGACTGGTACTCAGGTCTTTCTGACTTCTGATACCAGAGCTCTGTCTACCATACTGCATTGCTGTGGATAGTATTGGTACGAGTCAGTCTTTATAAAACTTTACAAGCTCATTACTTAGGGAATATTTTAGCTCAGTATAGCCAGGAATGTTTCTATACCCAATTCCTTGTGTGTCCCTTTCTCATTTGGTCTCAAAAACCACCAGAATATATGCTCCTTGAAAATATGGATATTTTTTTTCCATTTCTGTCTTTGAAACCCCAGTGTCTAGCATAATCGAACAGTAGAAGCTTAATAAATGCCTGTTGGATTGATCTGAAAGGAAAGTCAACTTAAATGGGCACTGAATGTGAATTTAAAATTTTCATCTGTGCTCCCCCCCAAAGAAAGTGCATATATGTGTGTGTGTATGTGTGTGTGTGTGGGTGCGTGTATGTGTGTTTATTACTAATGAAATCTGAACTCTGAGCAAATTAAAAATCAAAAACCAAAAATGACCCCAGAAAATATACAACTCTATAGAAAAACAGAGTGACAGTTTAGACAGAACATTATATATATTAACATACATGGCCACTACATCATTAGTTTATCAGTTGCTTTTCTTGATTAGAAGGAGGATTTTCTTTTTTAAACCCTTACCTTCCCTCCTATAATCAATACTGTGCATTGGTTCTAAGGCAGAAGAGTGGTAAGAGCTAGGCAATGAGGGTTAAGTAACTAGCCTGGGGTCACACTGAAGGAGGATTTAAGAAGAAAGGGGAAGAGAGAAGGTTTTTTGTATCTTCAGAAATGACTATGTTGCACAAACAAAAGGCACTGAATAAAACTGAAAAAAGAAACAGAAGCCTTCTATTCCCTGTGTTATAGAATCCTTTGCTAAGAAAGAAAATTTCTGATTACTGATGAGTTTTCTTATGCCATAGCGTACTGCAGTAAGTGGTCTGTTTTCATCTAAGAAACTAAATGAATATTTTAGATATTAATTCTAAGAGAATTTGGATAGCATGAGTCAGTTATTCCAGAGTGAGCTGACAGTTGATGTCCTGGGCCTGTAAGTCTAAAAGGCCACCATTTTGGACATGGTACTCAGGGCCCAGAAGGGCTCTAAGTCCATTTTGGCAAACCTATGGCATACACTCCAGAGGGGGCTGTTCCCTTTCCCCTCTCTACGGGCACCTGAGGACATTTCTCACATGACCCACCCCACTGCCCAGAAGCCCAATGGGACCACTTCCCCCCTCCCCTGTCCAGAGTAAGGTGGGGGGCTCACCTGCAGAGTGAGGGTTGCAATTTGGGCACTCAGTCTCTAAAAGGTTCGCTATCACTGCACTAAGTCATTACTACAATGATAATCTCTATTATACCAGGCTATACAGATAATTCTTGCTTTATATAAATTCATATTATGCAAAATTAACTTCATGTAAAGAATTCTGAAAGCAATCAGCATTACAAAAAGAGAAATGAGAATGATGTGGAGGAGTTGATTGAGTCTCATGGAGAAGAACAGTTGAATGAGGATTTGGTGGAATTGCTAACTGCCAAGATAGCAAAAGAAGAAAGGGAAGTTTTAGAACTTTAGGTCAAACTAAAAAGGTTCATAATGAAACAGTTGACAGAAGCATTTTATCATTTGAGTGATTCTTTTTTCTTGTATTGAAAAGATGGATCCAAATACTTCAAGATTTTTAAAAGTTAAAAGACTAGTTCAGAATAATATTGCTTGGTATCAAATGATGTTTAAGGAAAAAAGACAGCCACTATCCAAACATCTCTTGACAGCTTCATAAAAAATGTTGTGCAGCCAACACTAGTGATAAAAGCTAGGTATAGTAAATGGGGAAGGGGCAACATACTGTTGACTTCTGTTAATTTTACTGTGTTTTACTGTGCATACTTGATCATTAACTATACCTCTAATTTCATAATTCTATTTATTATCATGGTATAGTATTTAATATGTCTGCATTTCAGCATGTTTTATGACTTCTATAAAGACATTATTTTGTATGTGCCTTTATTATATAGGCTAAGTGAAGTGAGGCATTATGGGCAAATCTGCAGTATGTAAAAGTCACTTTGTGTAGTGATCTGCTGAATGGTCAATTTACATAAACTGAGAAATGACTGTCCTGGAGTTTGCCTATTGGGCACACACCTTTCTAAAACAAAATTCATATTTCATTGTTTAGGAAAATCAACCAAAGGTCTAAAATTCAAGTAGTTGAGGAACTTTTCTGTGGTATTGAGTGGGAGGGAACTATAGGTAGGAACCATTTCAAATCTGGTGATATTTGGCAAACAAGTTACACAGAATGGGCAGCTATGGATGGGTTCTGATCTATTAAGTTGGAGGGAATAACAAGATGGATGAAATATAAGAATTTCATGCAGTGGCCTGAGAGAGCAAAATTTTATGATCTGTCCAGTTAAGTTTCAGCAACAAAACATCGGGAAATCTCACTGTGGTTCTACAAATATTCACCAGAGTGTCTTAAATATACTTTGTTTGCATTCGATAGACAACTACTCACTTCCTAAAAGATTCTCACTCTGGAAAGCAAACTTGAAGAATCACTGTACTTGGAAATAGATTATGACTTGATCTAATTTTATATTGATTTAGAAAACGCTAAAGGGGAGATGAAATTGGGGAACACGCCCTTCCCCACACATAAACAAAAGCATTTAAATGTGATCTTAACCTAAGTTGCTGACTCTAGTCCATTAGGAGGTTGATATTATTTTTTTATCAGTTTTGTTTATATTTACTATCCATTGTATAGCCTTTTGGTCATCCAATGAAACAAAATAAAAAGAAGTCAAAAGCCTTTTTTTACTTATTAACTTTAGTGAGAGATGGTCAAACCATGCGTTTCTGCTTATTTCCAAGAGGAGGAGCATGGTTATCCATTCAAATGAATTTAACAAACATTTATAAAGCACCTACTACAAGGCACATTTTTATTTGATATCAAGATATTATTGGATAGCCATTTGAATATGAAACATTTTTTTCCACACAGATCTGTCAAGGATACATTATAAAGTGGCATGGGATTATAGATAGAAGTCTAGATTCAGGAAGAACAGGGTTCAAATTCTGCTTTTTCTACTCATTAACTGTCACTATGGGCAAGTCATTTTAGATTTTGAGTTTCAAATTCCTCTTCCATAGAATAGATATAATAAAAAAATTAGAAAACATGGAAAGATCTATGTGAAGTTGTGAAGAGTGGAATGAGCTGAATCAAGAGAACATTATACACAGCAACAGATATATTGTTTGAAGAATATCTTGGGTATGCTCACCTCCAGAGAAAGAATTGATAAATAGAAATAAGTAAGACATAGTTTTAGATATACATATATCTTTTTGTCAAATGATGGCTTCTCTAATGGAGGGAGTTGCCTGGGTATCTTATTGTACCAAATAAACAAATTTAAATTTAAAAAATCCTATGGCACA
Source organism: Monodelphis domestica (assembly GCF_027887165.1). NCBI lineage: Eukaryota > Metazoa > Chordata > Mammalia > Didelphimorphia > Didelphidae > Monodelphis > Monodelphis domestica. Next base: position 224,620,919 of record NC_077231.1, on the reverse strand, counting down.
TTCCTTGTGAAGTTAAGAGGTTCAAATGAGATTCAACATGTAAAGCACATAAAGAATCCTTCAAGTGAAACACAAATAAATGTCAGATAGACACCATACATAGAAATTTAATTATGTATCTGAGATCACAGTGACAGCAAAACAAAGAGATATGTCTGAAGTCAGGTTTTTTAATGGTAAGCTGGTTGCTTTTCCCACTATAGAAATACTGCAGTTAATTATCTCCTAAAAGAATCACAGAATTGGAAGAAAATCCCAAAGGGTTAACTCTTCAATTCATAGAATGATCAGCATTTAAGTCATAGCTTATCTAGAAGAAGAAACTATCTTCTGTAATTTTGAAGCTAGTGTGATTAGGATTGATGATACTGTCCTTTTACTTACCTACATACAGTTGGCTGTAAAGCTCTAGGCGTGTGTGACCTTCTGTAGGTGCCTTTCGCACCTGTTGTGGCAACTGGTCCACCTGCAGACTTGCCTGCTTGACATTTCTCTCTGCAATGACCCGATGCCACTGGTCATCATTGAGTGGTGAGGGAGACCTAACGACAATCTCCACTGGCCCGTTTCCAACATCAAAGGAGAAGGATACCTCGGTGGCAGCTGGAATAGCAGACAGAGAGGAAGGAAGGTGAATACTAACCCTAAATTTGTGCTCATACACTTCACACAGAAGGAATTTCTCATGAAAAGATAATCAAAGACTTAAAGCACAAACCTGCCACTTGTTGTGAAGTTTAAAAATTATTAGTAGTCATTTGGGGCACCTATATGGTATGAGTTGCAATCTGAGCATTGCTCTCTATTGATTCCTTAGCCAGTTATAAGAACTAAGATGATTTTATCAGTCAATAAGCAGTCTGAATGGCTCCAGAGAATCAGATTCTCATGTTAGCAAAAGCTTTAAATGTCCTTTTGGGGTCCAGGGAGAATCTATTTCATTACCCCATAGATCTAAGACAGGGAGGGCAAGTCAGTCAGTAGGAGCAAAGCTATAACTTTATGCATGGATGTTAGCTGCCTTTGGGTTTCATCTTATGATTTTCTATGAATCACTTTTGCACACTCCACCTTTTTCCTCTACCCCCAGGACATGTACTTTAAGAAAAATTCACAGAAGGAAGCAAGTTGAAGCATGTCATTATTTTTCTGAGCTAACTAAAGCTAGTATTTCATGCAGGTGAATGATATCATCCTTTGATTTGTTTCTGGGCTTTAGACATCCATCCTTCCCTTGTATCAGGATGCTATCCAATTACTGGTACTTAATTAAAGCCCTTCTGGTGTCTCTTTTCCCTGAATGACTATCAGAATATGAAAAGAATTTTTTCCACAGCTTTTTTCATCATGACACAGGTATTTGAATCTCTCAATGTTGTGGGAGCATTGAGAGAAAGTATGGGTCTGTGCTTACATGTGCTTACATGACCTGTGGGGATTTTTGTAGAAGATGTGAAAATGCCTCCCTTCATGTTTATTCACATATAACCTGTTGGACTTATGAGGAATCCTGAAGATAGAGCTTTCTAAAGAGGGAATAGTTGAGGTAGGGTCAGAGAGCTATCAGTTCAACTCACCATTTCCTTCCCAAACTTGTCCTTTGACTTAACTTTCTGGTTTATGTTGACAGTAACACAAATCTCTCAGTTTGCTAGGATGAGAACTGCGAAGTCCCCTTCCTTCTCCACTATTCCTTCAATTAATTCATTGTCAACAATTTCTGCCTATTTTACTTTTATCCATCCATCCATCCATCCATCCATCCATCCATCCATCCATCCATGCATCCATCCATCCATCCATCCATCCATCCATCCATCCATCTCTATCTATCTATCTATCTATCTATCTATCTATCTATCTATCTATCTATCTATCTATCTATCTATCTATCTACCTGTCTGTCTGTCTATCTGTCTAGTCTGTGTCTGTCTGTGTTAGGATATGTGTTTCAATACTGGCTCTGTCAGCAGTTTTATAACTGGATAAGTTATTTTGAATCTTAGTTTTCTTATCTGTAAAATGAGAGGGCTAGACTAGGTCAGATATTCTTAGCCTGGGGTTTGGTGAATTTGTTTAAAAATATTTTTGAAAACTGTATTTTAATATAATTGGTTTCCTTTGAATCCTTTGTATTTTATCTTATGCTATTTAAAAACATTTTTTTTTCCCTGAGAAGGGGTCCATAGGATTTATTAGACTGTCAATGAGATTCATCATATGAAAAGGCTCAAGAACCCTTGGACTAAATGATCTTCCAGGTTCTTTCCAGTTCTGAATCCTGTGGTCCTAGAAAGCTGTTACTAACCATTCATATTTGTTTTTAAGGTTAACAAGCAGAAGGGTGACTATCTTGGAGAGCTCCTCTTTCTCTTTGGATGAGGGGAAAAAGGTTTTAGAAAAAGAGTATTTGGATAGGGTGAACCTTAGTATGCATCAAAATTGGGATCCTGGGTGACCTAATTGTTACTGAATTGAAAGATATCAAATTGGAGAATGGGAGCCAGCTCTAAGACTCTTTTGAACATCAAGAATAACTTGACTTTTGGGGGGCTACTCTTTTCTGTTTTGCCTTGTTTTCTCTTGTCCTAGTTGATCCTCCCTATGGTCTCAAAATGTGCTTGAACTTCAGTATCTGTCTTTGTCTTATCCTTGGACTACTCTGTCCTAGGTTTGTTGGTATTTCCTTGCTGAACTCTCATAATTGTGTCTCCCACCTGATTTTACATGTAGGCTTAAGCTGCAGCCACTTACTTCTCCAGGACTTTGAGAATAACATAGCTGATAATATAATTTGAGCTAGCCTGGGTCTCAAATTTTTGTATGCCCAGTTTTACCCAAATTAATCTAATTAGGAAGTATGGGTTAAGTGTTTACTAGATGCCAGGTACTGTGCTGAATGCTGGTGATAAAAGAAGGGTAAAAGACAGTTCCAGGAATCAAGGAACCTACAATCTATTTGGGGAGACAATATGTGAACAACTATGTACAAACTATAAACAGGATAAACTGGAGATGATCATCAGAGGAAGGCATTTCCATTAAGGAGGAATCTGAAAAAGTTTCTTGCAGAAAGTAAGATTTTATCAGAGACTTGAAGGAAGTCAGGAAAGAAGCTAAATAGCTTAGAAGAGGAGGGAGAGAGTTCCAGGAATGGGGAACAGCAAGCAAAAACAACTGCCATCAGAAGATGGAGTTTCTGGTTTAAGGAACAGCAAGAAGATCAGTGCCACTGGATGGCAGAGTACTTTGGAGGTCAGAGTGTAAGGCGTAAAAAAGACTGGGAGTATGGAGACAGATTACAAAGGGCTTTAAAAGACAAAGAAAGGATTTCTATTCTATTGCTGCTATGGAAACACAGGACAGTTGTCAGCTAGACATATAAGAACACTGCATACCTCAGCATACAGTTGTGGATGTAGAGAAATGTCCAGGGAAGACAGTAAGGAGGAATATCCAGAGGGAGGAAAGGATGATAAAAAATATTTAACTTGATTCTAGATTTACCTTGGGATGATCTTGGGGTTGCCTGAAATACTGTTTTTTTCCCCTTTTCTTTTGAAAATGAACTTAGTTCCTCTCCCTTATGAAAAGATGATGCTAGTAGAGAAAAATAGCAAATAAATATAGTACTTTATACTTACATTGCCCTTCTCCAAAGGGCTTCAAAAATAGTAATAATAAGAGAGATAGATTAGTGATTCTTCTAAGTCCTAATGGGTTAATTTGAATACCATAGGGTTTTACAGGTGGCAAGTACTGGAGTTCCTTCATCTAGTTCAACCCACTCATTTGACAGATAAGGAAACTGAGGTGAAGAGAAGCCCAGATAGATTCTGTATCATAAACTGCAGTATTCTTTCTAGTATATTATGTATTATTTCATATTTCTATAGGACCAATGAGTGCTAGAAAGCTATGGTTTTCTATTGAGTTGAGTGACCCCTATTCAGTGAGTAATAGCCAAAATTTTTGTTTGGCTTTCAGGTGGCAATATAAATAGGTGTCCACAGACCAGTCTCGTTGTTTAATTTTGGCTCGCTCTCTCTCTCACCTGGAATACTCAAACATTATTATACTTTTTCTTCGCTCCAGCTTTACACACTCTCAATATTCTAATGAAAACCATACATTATTTTCCAAAATTCATGACTTGCTACATTGAGAAGGGAATATAGGATTGTTAATTTTGGATTTCAGATGTATAGGTAACTTTCATGTATTTTGTTGTAATCTTTGTACTCATCTCCTTAGTGCCCCTAAAGTAGTGGTAAGCATTGGCTTTTTTCGTTTTTTAATTAAGGACAGTGTTCTTTTGAGATTGACCAAAAGTAATTATACAAGTAAAGACTGGCAAAATGTTCTAAATCTCCCTTAGCTTTGGTGAATTTCCAACAACAATAAAGACAGTCATTTGGAAGAGGTATCCAAGTCTGCAAAATCAGTTTTATGATGTTTAACACTTCTCAACATACATCTTTCCTTGGCTGTAATCTAATTAAGAATCAAGGTGGCATAGCAGAGATAGTATTGAACTTGAAGTCAGAAGATCTCAGTTTGAGTCTGCTTCTTCCATTACTGTATAATAATGCACACCAGCCATAAAACACTTACAAAAACTACCACCCTGTGTTGCTGTGAGCATCTAATGAGATTCAGTTCAATTCAATATATACTTATTAAGCTCCTACTGTGTGCAAGACATTTTTCTAGACTGTGAGGATACAAAGACAAAAACAAAAACTGTCCCCATGCACAACCAATTAATGAAATAGGCAAATATGAATAAAGTATCTACTAGCTACCAAACACTAAACTAAACGCTAGAAATACAAAAGTGAAGCAGTTCCTTCCTCCAAAGGACTTATATTCTAATGAGGAGAAGCAAAATAAACATAAAATATAGTTATATGCAATTATCTATTGTGCAGATTCAAAGTAATCTTAGAAGAGGAGTTACTACAGCTGGGAACACAGGGGAAAGTCTCATAGAGAAAGAGGCATTTAAGCTAAGACTGAAGTAAATTAGGGATTCCAAGAGTCAGAGATAATGAAGGGACAACCAATGCAAAAGCATGGAGATGGGAGATGGGATTACATAAGTGTGGATACAAAAAACAGGCTAGTAGATTTAGACTTCAGAGAGCATGGAAGAGAGTAGTGTGGAAGAAGCTTAGGAGATATACTAATGACTGGTTTTTTAAAATACCAATTAGAGGAATTTTCATTTGATTACTGAAGTAATGGGGAAATTCTTGGATTTACCAAGAAAGAAGGTGGTACAAATGATTGTTTTTCATTTTTAATAATATTTGAATCTGAATTTATGAGGCTAAAATTTTTCTAGCTGAAAAACCTTATTGTAGATGCCAGATTGACCTCATAGATGTAAAAGCCACTCTGGGAGGCAGGATTGGGGCCAAGGTTCCCCAGGTAAGGGTGAGGGAAAATAATAAGAAGAAAACAAAGGTTGAAAGGCCTTGCCTGTAGGCAAGGATGAGGGGAGAAGATAAGAATCAAAAGATAACAGAGTTTGGTCAGAAGGATCTCAACTGCCATGGCAGAATGAGTATGAGTTTATTGTAGAGTGGTTACATCTTTTAAAGGTAAAAACCACAGAAAGTAAAAACAATCATTTATTAGAAAAATCTATGGGAAAGTGTAACAAGAATGTAGATAGGACAGCTGGGTAAAAGATAATGATTCCAAGTGCCATCCGGGTTCATGGAATGGTCAGCAATATTGTTATGAGAAGCCAAAAGAAGGTGAAGGAGAGGGCACTTAGACCCGTTCTCAGATTCTGAGTTATCTACTTCTTGACAAGGGCACTCAGATCTTCATCTAAGATGGACTCCAAGTTTCTCAACCTCTGACACAGAGATCCTCTAAGGAAGTGATGGTGAACCTTTCAGGGACCAAGTCCCCAAAATGCAACCCTCACATCACATGTGATTCACCCCTTACCCTGGGCAAGGGAGGGAGGAAGTGCTCCCATTGAGTTGCTGGGGTGGGTGATGTGAGAAATGTCCTCAGATGAGGTGGAGAGGGTAAGGGAGCAGACCCCTCTGGCATTTGTGCCATAGGTTCACCAATTCAACCTAAGTAAACTGGTTGTAAGGGATGCTTAGATTCCACTCAGTGCATTGTATGGGGATAATAATAGCACCTACTCCTAGGGTTGTTGTGAGGGCCAAATGACATGATATTTATAAAGTATTTACACAGTTTCCTGGCATATAAATGCTTGTTTATACCATTATATTTCTACAATGAGAAATGGGTGTCAGCTGATATTTTCTTCCATCTTCCCCACATACACCCCATTCATCTTCACTGGCCATTAACTTGTCAAAGGCATGCAAACAAGGATTGCTGGGAAGCGATGGAAAGAGTGTTTCTTCTTCAGGATATCAGCTGTCTTCAGGGAAATAGAAATGAGGAATAAATTGAGTTTAATCCTATGGAAGAACTGTAAGTGATAAATACTACTCTAAGTTTACTCAACAACTTTCCCTTTGGTATGACTTCTTATACAGGTCTTCTACAGGTAAATTGTCAACATTTGGAAAAACTGTGAACATTCTGCCTGATAAGAAGAAACAACCATCCCTGCCAGTTTGTCATATTAATTCTCTTGTCCCTGTGCTGGTCCAGAGTCAGCCTTAAGTCAAAACTTCTTTATAACAACAGAAAAGATGACATTCATGATCCTGTCACATTTCAGTAACTCTTCCCCTAAGTGTGATTGTGAGGAAGGAATCAATCCAAGGAAATTCACCTCATTTGTATTTGGGGAAAGGGTACAAGGAGACATGTACATCTTTAATTTCACTAGGGTGAGGAGGTTCCAAGGTAGAAATTCCCTCTGCCAATATAGAACTACTCATCTGAGATAAGGGTCTTAGGGAATTGCCTGGGGGACACTTGGACCTTAAGTGGCTTGCCTAGGGTTACCTAGCCAATATGGGGCGGAGGGTGGACTTAAAATCTCTAAGCCAAGTAATCTCTTCTAATTTCATTATGAACAATAAAGGGCCTTACAAATAAAGATTATTTCACAAAATGTTTTTCTAACAAGAACACAGGGAAGTAGGTAATGCAAGTATTCTTTTCATTTGTACAGTAGGGGAAGGGAATGGTGGGGGAATAGAAAAGGGGAAAGAGAAGGAAGGGTAGGAAAATTGAACTTTATTATTTACTCTTTTAGGTTCAGATGAAAGCATTGCTTTTTTCATGTGTAAAAAAGGAAACTTTTTCTCATTCAGTAGAATAAACGAAGACTTCAACATTTACAGTCAAATCTACCATAATTAAGTTAAGAGTTGCCTTTATGTTTCTGTCATTTATTTTTATGATGGGGAAAATGAGAGGTAGAAAACATTTGAATTTAATGGAATATTGTGTATATTGTACTGTTTGAATCATTTTGAAAATTGAAAATTTTGAAAAAAATCACCATGAAAAAGAAAGTCTGGGTAATCACCTCAGGTAACTTGCAGGACAGAAACTGCTGAGGTTCAAAGATTCAAACTGTGACCTCACTGGTCATTTTATGACAAGGTATTAATAACCCATGGCTTTAGAGATAGGATAGAATCTTTACCAGATTTTAGTATCTTCTTTCCTTCATGTAAAATCCCAGCAGGTGGCAGTATGTACTCACTTTTCTGACTATAGAGAGGGCATCCTCCAAATAAATTACACTTTGCTTAAAATACTGAGTGACAACTACAGGAAATTTGGACGATGGATTAGATTGGAAAACTTTTTCTTCCCTGAGTGCTAAAAACAGCTGTGATTTCACTGGCAGTCAAGGTGAAGAAAGAAGGTGAAGGAAAGAAGAAAAAAGAGAAATGAAAAGGAGAGAATGAAACAAGAAAAGAAGGGATGATAAAAATAAGATTATCAAAGAGAAAAAACTTTGAGAAGTCCATAGTCATAAAAGAGCAACTGAAAAGAGTTTAGTAGTTCTAAAAGCATTAAACAGTCTCACAAGCCATTGAGGGATCCCAGCATCTCTCAAACCTCATGTCTTTCTGACAAAACCATGGAGTAAAAATGCTACTGAATAGGAGTGAGTGATATTAACATTTCCCCCTTTATTTCAGCTCTGAAAGATAAGATTCTCACTAGAACTAAAGCTTGGTCTGGCAGGGGAGAGAGGGATAGGCTATGGGAGACTGAGTTGAGAATAGGTAGGGGTGGGAGATAGGGTGAAAATGAAGTTTCCTTGGTGACCCAGAGGCCAAAGAATGGAGACAGTGTTAATAGTGTTAGATAGAATTCTGGGAAGGAAGGAAGCTGTGAAAAATAAACCTAGTCCAAGGTAAAGCCCCCTGTAGCCTTTGGAATTCACCCTCCAATTTTCAAAACAAACACTAGATAGTTCTCTGGCTCAGGGAAAGATATGTATGCTTATTTAAACAGATGTATACGGACAGGAAGGGAACAACCCTTCAGAGGAGGTTGGAGAATTCACACTATGTGAAAAGAGTTATTTTGACTCTGACTATTTCAAGAACTAACAATTTATCATATGCTCAGGCTAATTTTATGAATAATCACAAGATCTTGTTTTTAGGAAGCAAGCTACCCCGTGAGGAGCAAGCACCATTTGTCTTTGGGGACAATTTCTCTTTTTTGCTTTTTTCTCTAACAAATATAGAACTACAAGGAATATTAGAGCTCATCTAGGCCTGCTCTTTCATTTTACAGATGACGAGACTGATGCTAGGGAGGCAGGCATTTTGCTTCACTAAGAAGTCATATATTGGCTCACGGGCATACAAAGAACTAGAATATGAAAAAGACCCTCTCATTTGAAATTCTCCACTCTTTCCACTAACCCATGTTCTTCTTCTTATTGGTCTTTTCATTTTCTTTCATGATTATAGTGATAAAACAACAATTATAAAGTCTCCAGTTTAAGTGTGGATGACCTGCATTTCACAGAGGCAAGGTCCATAAATTGCAGCTTCTAATAGGTCCTGACAAAAGAAGAGGCTTCAACTAAGTTTAGAGAACTCTGACTTCTATGCTGGGTAAAGAGAAATGTGCTTTTTTTTTTTTTTGGCCACAGCAGCTCTCTAAAGCTAAAACAGGGAGATGTTGACATCTGTATTACCAGAGAAAAGGAACTGAGAAAATCCCAGCTCAAAAGCATTTATATGTAATGATGATGATGATAGCAGCTATGTCAATGGAAGGCAAATTTGGTTAAATATTATTAATAAATTTTATGGGAAAAAACTAAGGAGTTTATTCAAAATTAAGTTTTTAATGAAACCAGGAACAGAAGTGATTTGTTCTAGTTGCTGTCATCTCCTGATTTCTCTATCCTATTCTTGGCCTAGAAATATCACCTTTCTTTCTTTCAAAAAAGTTTTGACTTATTTGTAGCCATATAGCAGTTTCTGTTTCCCTGAAGTATACAGTATCAAAATTTTTCATGTTCTCCAAATCATGATGGCTACTATGTACTGGTCTCTGTCCTCCAAAAGTTAAGTATCCAGAATTCACTGATCTATTCCTTCAGCCACACAAAAAGATGTCACACACTGGATCTTACCATTACTACACAAAAGGAGCTTACTATTACAGTGCTCCATTTCCCTAATAAAAAAAAAAATTCTGACATTTCTCTGAACACAACTTCCTACCATGTCATTTCTCCCACTTACCCCATCGCTTGCCTTCATTGAGATCTCCAATCAGTCTACCCTGTGGTATTTTCTCAGGCCATAATCCTTATTCTGACTCCTCTCAATCCAGTTTTAACCATATAGTTTGTCAAATTAATACTATGCCATTCTCCACTTTGGAATTTCTTGCCTCCAATTGCCTCCCTCCTTAAAAACTTCCATTTTATTATATCTTTCTATTCTCTCAAGTCATTCAGACTTCTAGAAAATGGGCATCATTCACTGACCCCATTTTCTCTAATTGCTCAGCACTTTGCATTCTGGTTTTTGACTTAATCACTCATCTGAAACTATTGCCTTAAAAGTGACCATAATTTCTTAATTGTGAAATATGATGGTCTTTTTTCCATTCTTAAGTTGTTCCATTTCTTGAGTTGTACACCACATCTATCACTTGACTTCTAAATATTCTCTTTTATTGTAGTTTTCATGTCACTGTTCTCTCCTGGCTTTACCTACCAAATCAGTCTTCAGTCTCCATTTCTAGATCCTGATTAATATCATACTCCAAGCTGTAAATTTTCCCAGGGTTCTTTCCCAGACCTTCTATGCCTCTCTCTCTGCTTTCACATTCTTGGAGCTATAACCAGCTCCTATGAGTTAAAATTATTTTTATTCTGATAATTTTAAGATATGTATATATGAATGTATGTATACATCTTCAGCCCTAATTTCTCTCCTGGGCTTCAAAGCTATATCTCTAGGTGCCAAATGAATATTTCAAAGTGGAAGTGTAGGAGATATCTCAAACTCAAATTATCTAAAGCCAAACTTATTCTCTTTCCCCCTGAATTTACCATTTTCCTAAACTTATCTAGTCCTGTTGAAGGTACCACCATTCTTCCAGTCTTTTAGGTTTGCTTCACTAGTATTATTCTTGACTTCTTACTTTTCCTCACCCCATATATCAATTAACTTTCTAACTATTGCATTTTCTAGCTAAACTACATTCCCTTAAAAAGCTACAACTTCATTTCAGGCTTTCATCACCTCTCAACTGGATTCCTGCAATAGCCTCCTGGTTGGTCTCTCTGTCTCATATACCCACCTTTCATTTTTCCTGAAGCATAGGTCTGACCATACCATTTCTGCTACTTAACAAATTGCCAGTGCTTTCCTGTTGCCTTTAGAACAAATATAGAATCCTCCGTCTGGCTTTTCAAATTCTTCATAACCTGATCCCAATCTATCTATCCAGCCTTGTTCAATGTTAGTCTCTTTTAGAATACTGACATTCAGCCTAAGTGACCTCAGATGGATCCTCATTCTCCAGTTTCGAAGCCTTTGTGCTGCTTGTCCCTCATGCCTGGAATGTGCTTCTTTCCTACTTTTATCCCAATAGAAATCCTCTCTTGCTATGAGACATAGTTCATATACTACCTACTACATAAGGTCTTTCCTGATTCCCTTATGTCCAGAGCCCTTTCTTTCAAACCACCCAGAATTTACTTAAATTTTATTGATTTGAATTTACTTTCTTCATATTTTCTCTTTTTCTTTCTGGTTATATCTATCTGTCTGTCTGTCTGTCTCTATCTTTCTTCTCTCTCTCTCTCTCTGGCTCTGTCTCTATCTCTCTGGCTATCTCTGTACAAACACACATATATGTCCCCTCATCAGAATGTAAGTTTATTCCCAGAACCCAATATTGCATCTAGCATATAGTTGAAGCTTAATAAATACTTCGTGATTGCCAGGAGAAAACCTTTCAAAACAGCCATTATGGGGGGGGGGGCAGCTGGGTAGCTCAGTGGATTGAGAGCCAGGCCTAGAGATGGGAGGTCCTAGGTTCAAATCTGACCTCAGACACTTCCCAGTTGTGTGACCCTGGGCAAGTCACTTGACCCCCATTGCCTAGCCCTTACCACTCTTCTGCCTTGGATCCAAAGTATTGGCTCCAAGATGGAAGGTAAGGTTTTATTAAAAAAACAAAAAACAAACAAAAAAACAGCCATTATGATTCAGGATTATGTGATAGAATAATAAAATTCCAGAGGTAAAAGAGACCACAAAAATAATTAAGTTCAGTGCTTTCATTTTGAAAAATGGACCTTAGTGAGGACTTTTGTTTTTAAATCATGGTAATTCTTGGACCTATATGACCACCGAGTTGGCCCTTATGAGAACAATAATGTGAATAACAAAGTTAAGTAAAATTAAATGACACAATAACCATATTTGATGATATAAATGTGTATGTCTACATATGTACCTTTGGCTTAGTACTTTTACCTCTCTAGTTATACTTTTTCTTCATAATTCCTTTTTATCATCTTTTCAGATAGATATACATATATATATATATATATATACACACACACATACATATATACATATATCATTCCCTTCCTAGATATCCTTATCTCTCTCCCCAAAGAAAAGTTTCAGGGGCAGCGATGGGGCTCAGTACATAAAGACCCAGGTCTAGAGATGGGTGGTCCTGAGTTCAAATCTGACCTCAGAAACTTCCTAGAGTCTCTGGGCAAGTCACTCAACATCAGTAGCCTAGCCTTTACTGCTCTTTTGCTTTAGAACTAGTACATAGTACTGATTCTTTTCTTTTAACTTATTTTTTTTTTCAATTACATTAGTAACAAATTTTGGCAATTGTTTTCTGATGTAGTATCAATTCTAAGGTAGAAAATAAGGGTTTTAAAAATAGCTTTTCATTATTTCTTCTTCTAGAGTAAGACTGGTCATCATGTTTACTTAAGATTTTTGCTCCCTTTTTGTGTTACTTAGGTTTATAATTTTAAAGTTATTTTGTTCATTCTTCTGTTGGTTCTGCTAATTTCACGCTGCATCAATTCATACAGTTCTTTACTTCATTCATTTTGCAGATGAGAAAATCAAGGCCTAAAGATGTTAATTGACTTGTTGAGGGTCACATACTTAGAGGGAGAAGTTGGGATTGAAACTAGTGTTTTCTTAGCATATTTTACTTCTATCCATAAAAAGTACACCAATAAAAAGGTCAACTGTTTAAGCTTTTGGAGCCAAGGAAGGATAAATAACATATTTCCAATTTTCTACAGCTTCAGTTTGAAAGTAATAGGATTTTATGAGTCAAATAAAAATATATAAACACAAGAGAAAACTTGGTTAATAATAGCTTTTTCAAAGTCTTTATGGAGCTTGTGAATCAACTTTAAGAAATGATTTTTAATAAGCAGGATCTGAAAACTTCTTGACTTTATAAAATTGTTTTTTTACACTTATTGACTTTTAAACATTTTGTTTAGTTTTTACAAGTTATATTCACAAAAATAATTTATTTAGGAAAATAAGCAGAAGAGAAACATCAAAAATGCTATAAAAATAAAAGACCATCTTTTAAAATTCAAAGTCATTCTAATTTTAGTCTTTTCTATGGATTTCACTATTACCTAAGAATATCTTGAAATTAATATCTTTAAAAAAAACCTCCTCTAAAATTCCATATATTGGTAACCTTTCTCTAATTAAAATGTTACATCTTGCATATAAAATTTAAGCTAAATGTTGTGTGCCTTATGACTGAAGAGATAAGTGTGGGATGATGTCCTGACTGAAGAGAGTATTGCCAAAATACCTATGGAGAATCTGTTGGGTTTGATGTCCAAAAAAGATGATTAAATGGAAGAATGAAGCCATATAATAGAAAATATGGAGGGAGAAAGAATGAGCTAATTAGAAAAGGAAAGGGATTGAGTCAAGGAAGTTATGTGCCAGGAAAAGGGGAGACCAATTCTGTAAGATTCATGAGAGTAGATGCAGGTACATTCTCCTTGGTAGCTCAGGGGACACCAGAGAATACATGTTCAACAAGGCAATCAGGGCTCAGGTTCAGATCTTGAAAACCCAATAAGGAAGGCTCTGGTATCCCTAAGGACTAGTCCTGAAGGAAATCACTCAGAAGCAATTTTAGGAAAGCCATTAGACTAGACAGGAGTTGTCAAACAGACAGCCTATAAGAGGCCCAGGTGACCAACAATAGTTCTGAATGTAACCCAGACCAGATTTAAATATAAATGGGGAATATATAATATGACAAGTGAAAATATAATAGAACATCAGTAATGTTAACATATTGGTTTTGAAGTCAATATATGGTCCACAGGAACCCTTCTATACAAATGAGTGACTTCTGTTTCTATTTGAGTTGGACACCACTGGATTTGACTATTGTGTTCATTTGTGCCAAGTTGAAATAAATCATAAGAACATATAATTTGTAACTTAGTCACTAGATGGCAAGGTCTCTATACTTGGGAGTAAAAGTATAATCCGTGTACTTTGATGCTTAGTCTTTAAAGGTGGTACTAAAGAGAATACTACCTCCTGGAGGACTGAGTGGAAATACCCAAGGAAAAGTGAAAGTGCAGGTGAAGGATTCATAGCTCCAATATATATATATATCAGAAATAAGAAAATATATTAAATGTATATAATATATATTCTTAAAGAAAACCCTTACCTTCTGCCGTAGAATCAATACTATGAATTTGTTCCAAGGCAGAAGAGTGGTAAGGGCTAGGCAATGGGAGTTAAGTGACTTGCCCAGGGTCACACAACTAGGAAATGTCTGGGGCCAGATTTGAACTCAGGACCTCCTGTCTCTAGGCTTGGCTCTCAATCCACTGGGCTACCCAGTTGCCCCCTCCAAGATCGATCGATCTATCTATCTATCTATCTATCTCTCTCTATATTAAATGAATACAAAAATGTAAATGCCTTCTATGTGCAAAGCTCCAGAATACAAATATAGGGTATCCTGATGGCAACAGAAAGCTATCCATAGTTCAAAACTGCTAAGGAGAATTCAATTGCTTGCTTTACTGAATTAAGAGTTTCTCACTGTATTCTTTTACCTACAGAGAAGAAGACTGGGGACATATGATAGATATTCTCAAATATCTGTCATGTGAGAGGAGTATTGAACATGTTCTGCTTATCTCCAGGGTAAAGCGAGGAGTGAAATGTGGAAGTTATAAAGAGACAGATGTTGACTAATTTAAGAAAGAGCATTCTAATAATTAGGGATAGGCAGCAATGGACTGTGTTGTGCCATGAAGGACTGAGTCCCTTGTCATTGAAGGTAGTGAACCACAAGCTGGATGACGACAATTAGTTGTTGCAGTTGCATTATAGAAGAGATTCATTCATTGGGCATGAGCCTTGAATTTCAAATCCCTTCTAAATACTAGACTCTTTAATTCTAAGGCATATAGTGCTTTATTTATAATCGAGTTCTCCTTCCCTAGAGTTTTCCCAACAAATATGGGTGATTGCTTGACTGGTTTATTGGAGAAGGAATACTTGTTCTGGTACAGATTGAATTAGATGACTTCTGAGGTCAATCAATCAATAAATACTTATTTGGCACCTACTGTGTGCCAGGAACTGTGCTTTTAGGCTCTAAGATTGTGGGATTCTTTAAGTGGGTTTTAAAAAAGTTTTCCTTTGCTCTGTAATTCATTAGTCTTATAGCAGGTAGTCTATTGTACTCATATCTCCCTTCTTAATTCACGTTATTTTATTTTCTCCTTCCGGAATGACCTTCAGACTAGATTTTTTCCCTTTTTTTATTGTCTCTGTTTATATATGCCAAATAGCAAGCTTGGCTTGCATTCAGGAAGACTCTCTCTGACACATTCTGGCTATATGATCCAAGATGAGTCACTTAACCTTCTATGACAAACTTCAGACCTGCATTGATAGAGAGAATTTCCTCGCCAGGTGATCCTATACCAGTAAAAGCACAAGTTCTATTTAAAAAAGATGCCCAAATGGTGAATTATATAGCTTACATTTTATACCCCACAGTTTAAAATTTATATAAGGGACCTGTGCTGTTACTTGGTTTCTTACAAAGTAAACAACACATAAGACACTAGTGTAATATGAGAAGGCTCAGTGGGAAAAAGTTGGGGTCCCAGGATTAACTGCTTTGTATAAGCTTTATAATGTAAGTCAAATCACTAAAACACACTGAGTCTCAGTTTCCTGATCTATAAAGTGAGGATAATGGTATTTATATTTCTATTTGTTAATTATTTTTTTCCCTTTTAAACATTATTTTATTTGGTCATTTTCAAACACTATTCATTAGAAACAAAGATTATTTTCTTTTCCTCCCCCCCTCCTGGGGAATGAACTTTGTATACTTCAAAGTATTACATAAATGGGAGTTATTATTACTTTTGCAGAATATTGATGCTAATGCTCAAAATAAAACTGAGTTAGCTTGCCTAAGTCCTATTTGCCTGGCCACTGTAGATCTAAATGGAGGTAGAGATAACAAGAGAAAAGAGAAGAGAATCATTCTTCTGTGGTCCTATGAATATTTCTAAACATATGAAGAATCTTCCCTGTCCCTGGACAAAGACATGTAAAAAGACTGTGCTATCAAATTTGATGATTCATGGAGAGGAACAAAGGCAATGCTTGTACTCAATTACATTCTAATGGGGGAAACAATACCTTTAGGCAAGTAGTGGCCACAGAGTGGCATTTTCTACCTGAAAATTACAGTGATGGTTGGGTCACAGAGTAGTAAATTGATCTAACCTATCCAGATACAATGGGAGATATAAAGTGATCATAGTGAGGGGAGAAGAAAGGGTACATCTCCAATCAGTGGCAAGGAGGTTGGCAGGGCTATGGGGGGAGAAGGCTGGCAAGGACATAGTGAAACGAAATCTTATGGGTGAGACTAAAGTGATAATAAGGCAGATAAAGTCACAAATCAGGAGAGCGGGACCCTAGGGCTGAAGTTCTTCTAGTGCAGGGAATGGTAAACTGAGGCTTGCACACCCAGCCTGGCCCACCATTTGTTTCTTTAAGGTTCACGAACTAAAAATAATTTTTACACTTATAAATACTTTATTCATTCATAGATATATGCTTATGAAAAAATAGGTATATTACATATATATACGACATAAATGTTATCTATTCCTCCATATGTAGATCACATGTATGAATATATGTATATGTGTTTTTATGTATCTATAATGTTATACCCTCCCCTAAAGCCCAACTCCAGTAATGCATCAGTGACATAGATGTGACCTTAGGCTCTAAAGGCTATGAGAGCTGGGAATGAGTATTGGCAGGGGCTATCATTTTGGAAAGATTTCAAGTACAGACTGCTGACAGATTGTATGACTGTCTTCCAGGCACCAGCCTAGTTCATTCTGCAAGGCTCACCTCTAAAAGACTGATTGCAGAGTGTTGAGTTTTTCAGCCTCAGCAGCTTACAAAGATTGTCTACTAAGGTATGGCAGGATAATGCTTTCTGCTAGATTGGAGATTTACCTGTATCACTGAAATCATGGAATCTTGTATTATTCAAGACATTGTTATTTAAGACACATTAAAGAGTTTAATGGTAGGGTGTCTTCTGATTTGGATGTCTGGAAATTAATGAGACTTAATAGGACATGATTCATTGGGAAAAGTATTAGATATAGAGCCAGAAGATAGATTTTTAAATCCTAGCCCTGCCACTTACATCTACTTACATCCTGGGGGAAATAATTTAATCTCTCTGGGCCTTAGTTTCCTCACTTGCAACCCACATCTCACATTTCTAAAGCATTTATACATTTACCTCATTAACACTAAACCTTTTCTCATGAACAATAACTTGCACATCTTTTTTTCTTATTTATTTTAATATGAAAAACATAATTGTTCATACCCTGTGAAGTAAGCAGTATAAGTATTATGACCTCTATTTCACAAAATGAGGAAATAAAGCCCTAAAAGACCTTTAAGGTTCCTTCCAGCTTTAGGTTTATGATCTTTTAACTACATGTACTCTAAGGTCCTTTTAACATTTAAATCACCAATTTTATGATTAAGAAAAATGCTAAGGAAAAATGTCACAGAATTGTATTTGCCTTTTCTATAGCTGGTGGCATGCTGAATAATTCAGTTTCATAATTTGGAGGAATTATTTTCATTAGAAAAATTACTTACTCAAAATACAGGCAGCAAAAATTTTTTATATTGCAGAAAAAAAGGAATAGAACTTGAAACCAGATCTGATATCAAAACCCTTTTTTTCTCTTCTCCACAAAATACCATTTAGGATTTCAAAGAAATGTCAAAAACTTAAGTTCACAATTTTAAAGTAAAGAGAAACTTTTAGAATACTTTTTCTCTGATTCAAATAATTAGCAAAAAGGGCAGGCAAGATATTTTTCAAAGAATAATCCTCGAAGGTCTAAAGGAGCAGCATGTTCCAATGTTTAAACTAATGTATACACGAATCTGAATGCATGATGAGCATAGCTCAATGTTATAATTACACTTGACAGAAATACACTGTTTCTATTATTCATTGGCTCTGGTTGCACTTATCTAGGAAGACCATGCAGAATGCTAAGCACCAGCCACTCTCCATGAGAAGTCACTTGGCATTCATGTCACTTCATGTCATAGGAATCAAATCCAGACATGCAGAAAACCAAATTTAGTCATATCATCGGCAGAAACAAGGGAAATACATCTTGCCCAATTCATCATCAAGCCTAGTTTCTCTACGTCAAACTCCAAACACAGATCTTTGGAAAGGCATTTTTTTGTGGACTTAAAAGAGCTCTCCTAACTGGGACTCTATAACTCAAAATACAAGTGCAGAAGATGTGGCCTTTTACTTGAACCTGTTTTTCTTTTTTTTTGTCAAAGTAGAAGCTGGTATACAAACAGAATAACACCGGGAACAGTAAATTCCCAGGAAAGAATTCATTCCTGAAAGAATTCTATTTCAATAGCAATAATAGCTACTGAAACCAGGTTTGCAAAAGACAAAAACATAAAAAAAACCAAACCAAACCAAACCAAACCCAGACTGTTTTGTTTGTTCTTTAACAAGGCTTCACTTAAGGCATCCATCCAATAGCTGTACTCATGAGACCTATGGACACAGTGGAATCCTATGTGAAGAAGCTCCAAGAGGTACATGAGGTCAAGTGAATTTTTCTACTAGGGAGAACAATAGTAGATCCAAAAAAATAAGGAGCCATTCTGTATGGTGAGGATGCTGTGGTGCCTTCAACATAAATAGGGAAGTTTGGAAGAGAAAAGGTATTTACAGGCAAAGATAATGAGTTCCATTTTGGAAAAGTTGAGTTTGAGATGCCTTCAGGGTATCCAGTTGAAGCTCTGCAGTGGGTAGCTCATGATGGGGAATTATAAATCAAGAGAGAGATTAGAGCTAGATATATACAAGTGAGAGATCTCTATTCTGAGAAAATAATTATAACCATGGAATCTGATGGGATGACTGAGACAGTGTAGAGAGAGAAAAGAAAATGACCTGGGATGCAACCTCAGGGACATCTATGACTTCTATGCATTTTATTTTGAAATTAATAGGGACAGTAAAGATTTTTGAGCAGAGAAGCTATATGGTCAAATGTGTGCTTTAAAAAGATTATTTTAACTGTCACCTAGAGGCATTCTAGAAAAAAGAGGGTAATACAATGGTCACTTAGGAGTAGAAAGATTAGTTTTTCAGCAAAACCTTTTTATATCTCTTTAATTTAACATGGTAAACAATTAAAAATCCTTTTTTACCCCACTAAGCTATCAGATTCCAAAGGACTAAAAGGTTTGTTGAAGGCAATGAAATAGAGAAAAGAAACTAATTATTTTCTTCTTTTAACCCACTCATCTTATATTATGAAGATCATTTTAGGAAAACCAGCCATTAGTTCCAGGTTCTCTCTTACTTTATTTTGCTACCTGTAGGCAGTCTTGGGAGATGGGAAATTCTGATACCATTCTTAGGTCTATTGGGAAGAATTGCTGTCTATTTGTTCTGATAGCCTAACTCTCTGACCTCCATGATTATGATTATATTAGGCTCTAAAACTAACTATTCAAGTCACTGTGAGCAATGTAATTGCAAATAACATATATCCCTTTATGTTTTATAAAATATGTTTCCCATAACAATCCTATGAGATTGGGAATTTAAGTATTAACTCTGTTTTACAGATGAGATCATTGACACTCAGAAGTAAAGTGATGGAACACTTTTGAGGAATGGGGAAGGTGAAATAAAGAGTTCACTATATAGTCCACTTAAAAAAATGCTGTTCTCCTCAGTGCCATATCAATCAAACTACCAAAGAATTACTTTGTAGAGCTAGAAAAAATAATAACAAAATTCATCTAGCAGAACAAAAGGTCAAGGATATCAAGGAAATCAATAAAAAATTGTGAAAGAAGGTTGACTAGCAGCACCAGATGATTTCAAACCATATTATAAATGGGTAATCATTAAAGCAACATGGTACTGGCCAAGAAATAGTGTTGTATCAATGAAATAGATTAGGTACCCAATACATAATAGTAAATGACCATAGTAGTCTAGTGTTCAATAAATCCCAAATTGAAGCTTTTTTAGAATGAACAGTTTGGTAGAAACTAGGCATAGACCAGATCTGACACCATATGCCAAAATAAGGTAAAAATGGGTAAATGATCTAGATATAAAAGGTGACTTAAGTAAACTAGGAGAGAGTTAGAAAAAGAACAAGAGAAAGAACAAATCACAGGAAGTAAAATAGATAATTTTGAATACATGAAATGAGAAAGGGTTTGCATAAAACTAATGAAGGAAAGCACAAAACTGATATAAATATTTATGTGTCACTGATAAAGGCATCATTTCTCACACATGCAGGAAAATGAGCCACGTTTATAAAAATGACCAATTGACAAATGATGAAAGGATCTGAATGGGCATTTTTCAGAAGAAGTCAAAACTCTCAACAATCACATGAAGAAATACTCCAACATTGCTATTGATGAGAGAAATTCAAATTAAAACAACTTTGAGGTACCACTTCATATATATCAGAATGGTAAGCATGATAGAAAAAGAAAAAAAAACAAATGCTGGAGGGGATGTGGAAAATTAGGGACACAAATATATTATGAGTTGAGTTGCAACTTGTTCAACTATTTTATAGAAAAATTTGGAATTAAATCCAAAGAGCAATAAAACTGTGGATATCCTTCAACCCAGAGTACTACTCTGATGTTTGAATCCCAAAGAAAATGAAGAAAAGAAAAAAGGGCTTATCTGTGCAAAAATATTTATAGTACTTTTTTGTGGTAGCAAAGAATTGGAAATTAAGAGGACGCTTGTCTATTGAGGAATGGTTGAACAAGTTGTGGTCAATGAATGTGATGGAATACTATTGTGCTCTAAGAAACAATGAGCCTGGAAAAACCTAAGAAGACAAATGAATGGATGCAAAGGGAAATGAGCAGAACCAGAAGAAAGCTGTACATAGGACAGCAATATTGTAACAGTGATCAACTGTGCATGACTTAGCTACTCTGATCAAGACAATGATGGAAGACAGTTCCAAAGGACCCATTATGCAAAATGCTATCCATCTCCAGAGAGAGAACTGATGAATTCAGTGCAGATAGAAGCAAACTTTTAAAAATTTATTTTTCCTTGTTCCCCCCCCCCCACAACACGACTAATATGGGGAGAGAGAGGGGAACTGCTTTTCACTTTTGCTTCAGGATCAGAAAGAATGTTAGCCCATTTTTCTGCTAGTGGGGACCAAATACTCCATCAAACCTTTAATTCCTGATGTGTTCAGAAGTTCACTCTTTTATTCATAACAACTTTCTTCCTTTGCCATATTCAATTTCTCTACCATTTCTCTCCTTAGTATCAATTAACATGCTTGTTTCCCCAATGTTTAATAAAAGGTAACATTTAAATATCACTTTAATGTTTGTAAAGTACAATAAAAGTTTGTTATTTCATTTAATTTTTACAACTACTATATAAGGTTGAAGTTACTATCATTCCCATTTTATTGATGAGGAAACTGAGGCTGGGAGGGATTAAGTGACTTGCCAATGATTTCATAGCTCAGTAAGTGCTTGAGGAATGAATGATTATGGGTCCGGTGCTCTGTCGACTGTACCACCTACATAGATTAAAAAAAAAAAAACAACCTTGGCTTAATCCTGCCATTTTCTTCTATCACTCATCTTACTTTTCTCTCCCTTTCCAATCAAAATCCTAGGAAAGTTTATACTGGTTGCTGGATTTAGAGCTAACTTTGGTGAGAAAAAGGCGAGCAAGAGAAATGGGAGACACTTGGTGCCAAAGAGGAGTAGCTCAGAGGAAGGTGGTTGTGATTTTTTGTGTTATTTGTGTCCTTAAAGTCATGTGCCTCTAACTGCTCTGCAAAGTAACTGGGTTTGTACATATACCAAATGGCTAAGATGCTAGTTTTATCTAACAAAACCAATGATGGCTCTGTTTTTGAAATCATCTTTGGGTGCTCCACTAATCCCCCCCCCCCCCAGATCTCTTCTCCTTGCCTCATTCCCATTAGTCTGCTAAATTCTACCTCCACCTCACTTCTTGTATTCTGTCCCTTTTCTCTCCTTTCATAATCATTCTCTGCACTCAAGTTCTCATTATTCCAGCTTGGACTTTTATAATGGCCCATTGTATTTTCCTACTTCAATTTGTTCTCCACATAGTTGCTTAATTGATATTAAAACTATTTGACTATATCCTTCTCCTATTAAAAATCCTTAGTGATTTTCTATTGCTATTTAATAAAATGTAAACTCCTCACCTTTCCACAACATGGCTTTAACTTGCCTCCCCATTCTTATCTAATTTTACTCTCCTTTATACATAGTTCATTCAAAATTCCCAGTTAGCTATTCCTCATAAACAAAAGACAGTGAATTTCCAGCTTTGGCACAATTAGAACATCTGGATTATAATCTCTAATCATGACATAGACCCTAATGGGCTTTTGACTGTGAGTGGGAGAGCCCAGGAATGGATGCCTTGCTAGTATGTCAATATAGCAATTAAGAAGAAAAGCTGCTGAAGTTTTCTATTTTTTCTGCCCAAAGGGTGGTTGATGCCTAGTTTACAGAGCACTGTGGGTTGGAGGACATGCCTAATCTGGCCACATTCAGGATGTCTATTAATTTTTAGTAATCAATGAAATCCTTACTTAATACTTTGTAAAGGAACCTACAATACAGTCAATAAAGGACACAACAAAGAGGGGGAATCAGTGAATGGAGGCTAATGCCCTCTTAGTCTAAAGGTATGAGAGATGGTACTCAGGTGAGGAAAAGAAATATAGGGGAAGTAGTAGCTAGCTCTCTGAGTGCTAAATTGCCACCTTGAGAGCATAGTCTGTGGAGGGCAGTGCACATAACTGCTGGAGATGAACACCAGGGTTTACTATATTTGGCCCTTATTATTGAGCCTGTCAATCCCATGCATAATAAAATGTAAGCTTCTTGAAGAAATGTATAGTTTCATTTCTGCCTTTGTACTTCTAACACCTAGCAAGTACCTGGTACATGTTGTTCAGTCATTTTTCAATTGTGTCTGATTCAGCATGAACCCATTTGGAGTTTTCTTGGCAAACATATTGGAATAGTTCGGCTCATTTTGCAGATGAGGAAAACATGTTTAAGTGACTTGCCCATGTTCATAAGGCTAGTAAGTATCTGAGGCTAGATTTGAACTCTGGTCTTCACCTGGTACAAAGCAGGTACTAAATATTTAATGAATTGAAATGAAGTATGCCTTTATCAGTGATTATAGGACTCTGGTCACACAGGTGGTCACCAGTGAGATGACTCTGATACCAAGTCTCCACCATAGGGCTTCTGTCTCAAAAGTCCCATATTTCCTTTGGTTACATTATATTGTCCATCCAAAGAGGATTTGATTTCCAAATAAATAACTTAGAAATTAACTTTGGGGTTGTGATCTTGTTTATAAATGAAAGATAGGTTATAGGAGAAAGAAAACTGTGGAATAGTTTGAACAGTGAAAATGCAAACGAGTATTCCCTCCAACTCTCTCAAAAGACATTTTGAAAGAATGTAATTATATACTAAAAACTTGAGGTCTGTGTCCTAAGGGAGGAACTCTGCAAACCAAATTAGGGAATGGTAAGTTTTATGATTTCATTTCCAGTTGAATTTTCTACCTTTTTTGGTCCATTATTCTTCTATGATGATAGATACTAAGAATCAGCATCTCTTTTGTTCAAGATAGTGTGTTTCCCCTGGATCCTCACTTGCAATACATTCTTATCAGTTTTCCTCCTTGCATCCCACTGACTTTATGTTTTATGTTTATATTTTAGGCTTTAATCATGGTGTTTTCTTGACAGCTTGGTAAAGTAGGACTACACTGAGTACAGTGTAGTTGTATGGTTACAGTTGTCTGTAACCATTTGAGCTACTCCCTGGTTTCTTACTATTTCAAGTAATCAACCCATCACTGTCTATATTTAAGTTAAGCACCACCCCCTGATTGCCTCAATCTGTTTCACACCAGTTTTGAATTAATTGGTCCCAAGGGCCAGCCTTAGCCTGAATCATTTCTCCACTGTTAGTAATGGTGCTGGAACTTACTCTAACTTGAACTGAAGGCTTCCACATTATCCAGAGAGGCAGTATGCTATGTTTGGGGAAACAATACTGAATGTGGAGTCAGAAGGCATATATTTAAATCCTAGCTCTGCTAGAGACTAGTTCTGTGACTGCGAAGTAAGTCATTTCAACAGTTTTGGTTCCATTTTGCTCTATTGTCAAATATGATCTTTAAGGTCTTTTTCTCAGCTCTAAATCTCTAATCCTTTCTTATGATCTATGACCCTTGCTCTGATAAACACTAACCATATGACCATAGACAAGTGGGAACCTCTCTGAGTTTCAGTTTCTTTAGTAAAATGAAGATAACTCAATCCAACAAATTCATCTTTCAGATTTAAGAGGCATTTATTAGGCACCTGCTATATGCAGAGCAGGGTGTTAGGGCTTGAAGGTATTGAAATTTTATATTAGACATGGGTCCAGATGTCTGTAGGATTTCACAATCTGGGAGGGAAGCATGATATAAAAACTGAGAACTAAAGCAAACATTATCACATAAGTATATATGCAGTCATGCTGTATAGGATGCTGCAAAGAAAGTACTTTGTAAATTTTGAAGGCTGAAATATTTTATAAAGGTGAGTTTTTCATTTGAAGACCTAGTTGGAAGCTGTAAGAGTGGGCTAAATATCGGCTGTCACAAAGTGAATTCTGCAGAATTGTAGACATCCTCATGGTAGCTTGAAGGATGCTAGCTATAACATAATTTAAGATTGAAAGGAACTTTGGCAGTCATCAGATCTGATATGTACCTGATATGCAAACTGAAGCCCAGGGAGTTTAAGTGATTTGCCCAAAATGACACAGGCATTAAGCAGCAGAGACAGAATTGGAACTCAGGTCTTCTGTTTTGAAATCTAGTTGTTTGTTGTTTTTTTACTTCATCATGTGGACTTTTTCTCCTGTCACAGGCTAGTAATTAGCTTCCTGGTATTTTTGTGGCTCTTTTATGCTTTAGAATTTTTATTTGTAAGTTTCTATTTTTTATTAATCCATTTTTTTCTGGTGGCAAATTCCTTCTCCATTACTTTTATATTTTTTAGTTCAGAGGATCAAAGATCTTGAGCTGAAAAAAAGGAATTTAGAAACCATCTTGATTAACCTCCTTATATTAGTCTTAGAAAAATTCAAGCCCTGGGAGGTTAAATTATTTGCTCAAGGTCACAAATATAGTGTCAGAGGCAAGATTTGAACCCAGCCCTTTTGGCTCCAGAGCCAATGATTTTTTCCATTATCCTAGTAGGCAGTATAGAGTAGTGGAGAGAGCAGTAAACTTTATTTCAAATCTTTGTGTACTGACCACAAGACCTTCAGCAAGTCATAACTTGTCTCAATTTCCTCATTCATATCATGGAGAGGAGTGCAGTAGGAGGGAGAGAAAATGAGCACTTGGAAGAAATAAAATGAAAAAAAGAATATTTTCACTACTTAGCTCTCAGGGCTATTTTGGGGACTGAATGAGGTAATGCAGGTGAAAATATTTTGTAACCCTCAAGTGCTATGGAAGTGTGAACTCTTTTTGATTGTATAAGAGTATGATCTCATCAAATTAGCTTTCTTCCCCATTTGGGGGGAAGTGATGCCCATTATTTTCATGCTGATTGGATATAGTGGAGAAAGTTTCTCCATCCCAGGCTTTGGTTTTTCTGATTTTCCTCATCTTTTCAGGGAAAGATGTTGGCACAACCCCAGCTGACTGATATTCCAGCACTGTGTGGGAAGAACACTAGGTTCTCAAAGCACTGCCTATCTATATAGCCCAAACTCAGCCAAATCCCAACAACAAACAAATACTTCAGGAAAGGTAAGATTCAAAGAGATTGAGGCAGAACAAAAGGAAAGATAGAGGTATGGATTTCGCTAAGCAGAACAAATGCTATAGGCATAATAGAACATTTCCTTTTACAAACACAGTACCACATATAATGTAGGCATTCAATGAAATGACTTGGATACCACCTGAAAAGCAGTTTGTGGAAATTTACTATAATAGCAATGTTGACTCTAATACCTCATCAGGTGTGAAGATGTTTGAATTTTGGAAGGCTATTTCCACATATTCTGGGAGGCACTAAAAGAGTGGAGAGGCTTGAAGTGAAGCATTGGATATCTGATGGTCAGCCTCTCTGAGCTCAAAGAGTTTTCTAACAAGAAGGTTGGCCATAATAATTTTAGTTATCAGAAAGTGGAATGGGCAGTGGATATCTCTCCTAAGAGATCTTAAAGCAAGATCCATATGACTGCTTTTGTAATGTGTTGTAGAGGTTAATAATTTTTCAGGTAAAGGTTGGATGAGATAGCCATTGAGGTCCCTTTTCAACTCTGAATTCATTTGATTTTATGACATGCACAGTTTTTGACATGTTTAGAATATTAATTCACCAGAGAAAATAGGAGTAGAAATATATTCTAAGAGGAGGTAGCTAGGTAGCTCAGTAAATAGCGAGGCCCAGAGATAAGGGGTCCTGGGTTCAAATCTAGATTCTGACACTTATTAGGTGGGTTACCTTAGGCAAATCACTTAATCCCCTTTGCCTAGCCCTTATAGCTCTTCTGCCTTAGAACCAATACATAGTATTGATTTTAAGTCAGAAGGTAAGGGTTGTTTTTTTTTTAAAGGAATATATACTAAGAGCACTCTATACCTATCTAGTATTGAATCTAAATAAATTGAGAGATACATGGGGTGACTGATAAGTCTGGAATCCTTTGGAAAGAGATGGATAACCTGTAGTGGAAAAGTTGGAAGGTTACCAAGATTGGGCAGATGTCTATCTGCCTATTTGAGGATATAGTCAGTGATAGTGACTTCCCTGTAATGACAGAAGTAACATATCAGGGTTGGTCAGGACTAATTAGCTTAAGAAAATAAAGACCCCAACAATTGCAGTGGTCAAAAAAAGAAAAGGAAAAAGAAATGGGCAGACTCTGTAGGTAACAAGTCCCTTGTCACTAGGGATCTACAAGTGGAATCTGGACTGTTTGCCATAGAGAACACTTGCATTATTTCATTGTGAAATTAGTCATGCAATCTTCGTGAAACTATTGCTAGATTTGTCATAAAAGAGAGTGGATCTAGTTTGTTAACCTTGGGCAAAGCACTTAAACTCTCTGAGCTCTTGCTTTCTTATTTTTAAAATAGACACAACACTTCCCCTTACATAGTTATGAGGAACCCCTTTTTAATGTTTCAATACTCAACCCAGTACCTGGGCACATAGTAGGCATTTAAACACATGCTATTTTAATTTGATGATTGATTTCTTTAAGATGGTTAAAAACAACAGTGATAAATGCCAGGTGCTAAAACACTTGACTGAATAACTGTAACTTGAAATAGTCTACCGATTTGTGCTCACTGCCACACAAAGGCATCATAGCACAGGAAATTGGAATTTTCCATTCCTCTTGGAGATGCATGTAAGACTCTTTAAATATACAGAGCTGTTCCAGTTCAAAAATAGCAGAAGGTAGATTACCA
This sequence comes from Monodelphis domestica, assembly GCF_027887165.1. NCBI lineage: Eukaryota > Metazoa > Chordata > Mammalia > Didelphimorphia > Didelphidae > Monodelphis > Monodelphis domestica. Next base: position 224,593,280 of record NC_077231.1, on the reverse strand, counting down.
TTTGTCAACTCTTCTGATTCATCAGCCTTGATTTACTCTGCAGGATCTTCCCCTGAATACTCCTAAGCATCATTTGAAGAAGGATACCTCTTGGAAATGGATGCTTTTACTTTTAGCTCCTTTTAAGAGGGGGATGGACTGAGTGCTGCCCCCTGAAGGTTTTCTTCAGAATATGCTGTTGCCTGTCACTAAGTACAAGTGGTTTTCCTTAGAGATGCCCTGCTGGCTGAAAAGCTGAGACTCTGTCAACATGCAGAGTTATAGCTAACAATATTTCCACCTGGGTCAGCAAAAACTCTGCCTAGGACAAGGACAAGAGACACACCCTCAAATCCAGAGTTCCAGAAAGGAGCTCAACTGGGGTGAGAAAGCAGCCCATCTGGTAGCCTCCTTTTAAAAACTAATTCTTTTTGAGAACTGGGTGCTTTGATCTGCTGTTTCTTTGCTACTGAAGGTCTGTGAGTGCCTTTAGGACCCTTTCAGTGTGGTGTTCTGTGGAAAAGCTTTGATTACTCCAACACTAGTTTTATGTCTCTGTCAGTATGGAAGTCTGCCACACAGTGCAGCAGAAGTTGGAAGAAAAAGAAACACATTTGCTTTTGCAAAATCCAGAGGGCTGACTATATATAACCGAAAGCTAAATTCTAATATTTACATAATGGACCACAAATACAGTTTGGCGCTCAATGTGGGACATTCTATTTCTTCCACTTAATAAAAATAATTACTAACATTTATATAACACTTGAAAGTTTTCAACTTCGTCTTATTTGAGTTTCACACCAATCCTGTGAGCGAAGTATTACTGGCATTATTCTTCTCACTTTGTAGATGAGAAAATTGAGTTTCATAGAGCTAAAGCAAATTGCTCATAGTCACTCAGCTATTATGTATCAGAGTTCAGCTATGAATAAAAGTATTCTTCATTCCAAACCCAATATCTTAAAATCTATAAAATATGGACTCAGCAATTAGTAGCCACTGGGAAGATAGTTGGGTCAGGGACTATGGGAAGAGATGGCTCTTGCTTTGCACTTCCAATATGCTTCAGTTTTTCCTCTTATTGGAAGCTTACTAATTCCACCCCCCTCCCCAAATTACTCTTCCAAGAGATATACTTATTCCAAACAGCATATATCTCTGATTGATTCTAAATGATATTTAATTAATTGGTGTTCAAATTTTAACCTTTTTGCTTTAGTGTTTCAATAATGGAAGTATTTCACAGAATCATAGAATGTCAGAGCCAGAGGATCCTTAAAGGTCAGGTTGTCTAACTTTTACATAGTACAGATAAAGTAAATTAAGTCCAAATAGTTATATTGCCTCATAGTTTAATTAAAAAAAAAAACCCTGGGATTATGGGTCTCTTGACTCCTAGGGTGACATATGAATTTTCTTGGGACAGTCAATAATTTTGATATGGTTTCATTTCAGGAAAGTGATGGGTTTTTGTGTGTGTGTATGTGTGTGTATACAGGTTATAACTAGGCTAACTCAGAATGACTTGACCAGATAGACCTGGTTTCCATAGATAACCACATTGAGTTTTCTTTGATTTGATTGCTCAGTTTCTTGCCACCCACATTTCTTTGTTGTCTTTTGTTGCAGTTTTAAATCTGTGGCTTTTAAGGATGGATACGACTTCAAGGAAAAGTGACAAAACTGTAGCTCCTAAAGAGCATATATCAGTTACCTTTAGAGATATTGTAGTGCTATTGTTGTGGGGAAGTTACATGTTTCAAGAACTATTCAAGTCCACAATGAAAAGAGATATATGTTAGGCTGAAGCTCAAAGAAGATTATGGTTAAAAATATGAAAAGCGCACCAAGAACTGGCAAACCATTGCAACAAAACAATTTAATTAATCATTAGAAAACAAGCAAAGACCTTTCTGACACCAAATTTCAAGAAATGATAGTCTGGAATGTGTCTGGAAGAAGATGATCTATATGGTGAAAGAACATATAGTTCTTCTATATGAAGACTGGTTGAAGGAACTGGTTTTGTTTAGCTGAAGAAAAGGCTTCACTGATTTTAATGTGACCCTTCATTTCTCCAGCCTTGCCTCAGTTTTTTTTAAAATTTTATTTAATTAATTAATTTGGAATATTTTTCCATGGTTACAAGATTCATGCCTCCCCTCCCCCAAACCCCTTCTCATAGCTGACATGCAATTCCATTGGGTTTTATATGTGTCATTGATCAAGAACTATTTCCATATTATTGATATTTAAACTAGGGTGATCATTTAGCGTCTACATCCCCAATCATATCCCCATTGACTCTTGTGATCAAGCAGTCATTTTTCTTCTATGTTTCTGCTCCCACCATTCTTCCCCTGAATGTGGATAGTGTTCTTTTTTCATAGATCCCTCTGAGTTGTTCAGAATCACAGCATTGCCACTAATGGAGAAGTCCATTACATTAGATTTTCCCCCAGTGTTTCAGTCTCTGTGAACAATGTTCTCTTGGTTCTGCTTCTTTCACTCTGCATCAATTCCTGGAGGTAATTCCAGTTCACATGGAATTCCTCCAGTTTATTATTCCTTCGAGCACAATAGTATTCCACCACCAACATGTACCACAATTTATTCAGCCATTCCCCAATTGGAGGGCATCCTCTCCTTTTCCAATTTTTTGCCACTACAAAGAGCGTGGCTATGAATATTCTTGTACATGTCTTTTTCCTTATTATCTGTTTGGGGTACAAACCCAGCAGTGCTATTTGCCTCAGCTTTCCTAGTTCAGATGTCACTCAAATATTGGCATGATAGCTAGGACCCCTTCAATTTCAAGAGACTAAAAATAAAGCTCACCCCAGTTGTTTCACCACAGTTTGGCTTTATGACTTTCTCTCATTCATGAAAAATTTCACTACGCAGTAGATTTGTAAAGGATAAAAGAGAATTATTTAAGTTGGGTGACTTCCAGCAAGTCACATAGCTTCTGTGGACCTGTCTTCTCATCTGTTAAATCAAGGGGTTATGCTAGTTCACCCCTAAGGTCCCTTCTAGCTCCAAACCTGTGATCCATTGATCTTTCTCTTGATTTATTCCATTTAGGAGAATATTGCCTCTAAATGGTAAACAGTAAGCATTTAGGATATAAATCTTTCTGGAAGAGAAAGTGTTAAATGTAACTTATTGAGGATATGAATCCCTGTGATTTTCTTTTTTTGCAAATGCATGCATGTGTGTTACTCTTTAAAATGTGGAGAGGAATGTCATAAATATACTAGAATATGATTCTAGTAAGAAATGCAATGTGCATTAGACTCTGACAGAAGGGCACAATGTAAATGATTAAGAGAAATGTCATTGTGTGAAAATATGTAGGCTAATACCTTACTGTTGAGAAATCTGAAGAGGAAAATAAAAATTGAACTCCTAAGAGAAGGGAGGTTAGAAAAACAATAAGATAAAGGCAAAATGAAGAGAGAGATACAGAACACATTAACACCAAAATCCCCCTCCTTCCTGAACCATGTTGGCTGTCCATTGATTGTAGTAATAAAAATTAGGTCCTTCAGATTTACTGATCTATGTAAAGGAGAAACTGGGCTGGAGAGAATTCTCCATCTCTGCCAACTGCTCTATGGGTTCTGACAAGGAAGAGTCAGCAAGGAGAGTGCTTGATAAATGGGTAAGCCAAAAGCCTTAGCCATGCTCCTATCAGCATTTTATCACTGTGTTCTTCATGAAAGCACTTCTTATCCTTTACACTGAAAAGCTTTTTCTCAAATACTGAAATGCATGTTTCCACCCATAAGGGAACTATCTTTGTTTTTTTTTTTTTTAATCCCAATGGTAGTAATACAGAATAATGAAGTTCCATTTGATAGTCTAGATTTTCACAGGACATTAAAATATATTTTAACCCCTCATAGCCATAAGCATCTTCAGGGACCTCAAAGATAGGCCAGCAGATAATCTGATTTCTCTCTTGAATGTCACAAACTCTTGTGCTAAATGTAAAGGTAGGGATTATTTAGGTATAGGATAAAACAAAAATTTGAGTCTTAAATTTGATGAGACCAATAACTGCATGTGAAAGACCTTTCACCTTAGAAAAGACCTAGGAAAGTTTTTAAAGCATATCTTTCAATGGCTTATAAAGGGAAATGAACAAGATTTTATTATGAAAATGTGAGTGTAAACATATACTCTACACTGCCTTGGCTCCTGCTGAAGTCATTACAATTCAATATGGATTTACCCAATATAGATTACATAGCAAAAATAATGGTAGGTTCACAGATTTAGAGCTGAAAAGGAAATCTAGTCTAATTATCATGTTAAAAATGAGGAAATTTAGGCTTAGAGAGATAGACTGACTTCAAATTGGGTGATAATTCCTGTCTGTTTACTGATGTCAGATAAATGCAGAGTGAATCTGATATTGTGTCACTTTTAACTATTTTCTCAGTGACATATAACAGCATAAATATTTTCTTGGGGCAAATCTGTATAGTGGAAAGAATGAATTGTGATTCCATTTGAATCCTGAGTTTGCCATTGGATACTTATTTTGAAATTAATAAGATGCACAACTACCTACTTATCAATTCCTGGTCCTCTTCCCGATCCACCTGCACCTCAAAAGTGATTATTTCCTTCTTAGATCTCTCAGATAATTTTGTACTTCTTTTTCCATTAATGTCCATTGGTACAACAAATACTTATGAATTGCCTATTGTTTTACTCTATATCAGAATAAATATAAAATTTAGATAAGACCCAACTTCCAGGTGAAATTTATAATCTAGTTGGGGAATAGGACATAAGCACATATAATTGCAATATACAATATGACCTTAGCAATAGCAAGACACAAAACAAGTTCTATGTGAGTCTCCAGAGAAGGAAGAGCATTACTCATTGGGATGTTAGGTAAAGCATCCCAGAAAAGTGACAGTTCCCTTGGTCTTTAAAGGATGAATTGAATTTCAATGGACAAAGAAAGGAAGGACAAATATTGAGTAAGAAATAACAAACAAAGGCATGGAATGGAATTGATTGAAAACACAGAGAGTTCAGGACTTAGAGAGCAAACCAGTCTCACCAATCCATAGAATATATGGAAAGTGGCAAAATGATACAAATTTGGAATAGCAGGAATAAGACTCAGTTATCTTCCAGGGCCTTTAGTCTCATGAAGTTTAACATCCTTTTTTTATCTTCATGCCCTTCTTCTGCCCCCCCACCCGCACCCCGGTCTATCTCTGTCTGTCTCTGTCTCTGTCTCTTGTTCTGTCTGTCTCTTGTCTCTTCCTCACACAAAACAAGGTGTCATCCATAGTTTATAAACAACTTGCCAACAGAAATAAATGACTCTCCAAAAGGATATATGAATATAGAGAAGGACCTGGATGGATTGGTGGTAAAAAAAAAAAATCCACTTAAGGACTTCCCTGGGCCAGTGAAGCTCAAAACCCCTTGAAACTATATTGAAAAAAAAAGAATTAAGTTTATTTTGCAACTTAAGATTAGGGAACTGATAGTCAAGATCCAAAATGTCCCTGATTCTACAGAGCTATATCTCCAACCAACTTCTACACCTCTCTCACGAGAGAGCTCTTCTGATCTTCCAAAATCTTCCTACCAGCTCCCTGTTCTTATTTACCCCCCTACCCCCAAGTCTGACTACCTAAACTAAGTATCCCAGATTGTTAATCAGCTAACTTTAAATTGTCCCTAAAAGGCTATTGAGCATAGACTCACAGGTAGACTGAGTCCTTCCCCAAGCCTGGGGTTGGCTTCTAAGGTAAAAAACCCCAAAGTACCAGATGTTAAAATCTTTGGATTATCTCAGCCAAATTGACACAAAAAAGCAGAGAAAAACCAGATCACCTTCTAGATATCTTCCAAGTCACAAGGACCTCCAAGTTTCTCCACAAACTGGCCTGTTCACAGTAGCTTATAGAGCGGCTATTCTCCCTTTCCAGCTCAGGGACAGGAAAAACAGTGAAGTGACAGTTAACTCCCCAAACTCTCCTCTGCAGCCTTCTCATTCCAGAATCTTTTCCCAGGGTTCATGGCTAAATTTTCCTCTCTCCTTTTTAGAGACAATTTTGCAGTTTTCCTTATCCCTTATCTCTCTATTGCTACATTGAGTTTATAATTCTGTCAATATTAACAGAAATTTGTATTGAGCCAACCCTGCCTTCCCTCAACCAAATAATTTTAAAATTAGAGATTAATTGTTTCCAAGCTCTTCACACCCTTCCTGACTTCCTTTACATTTCAACAAAAATCCTATCTTCTATTTGAAACCTTCCCCAACCCCGCTTAGTTCCAATGCCTTTACATTATAATTATCTCTGATGTATCCAGTATATATTAGTTTGTGTGTTATCTCCCTCATTAGATTATAAGCCCCTTAAGGACAGGGACTGCCTTTTGCCTCTTTTGTATCCTTAATACTGAAGACAGTATCTGGAATGCTGTCAGTACTTAATATACATTTACTGATTGAATGATTGATTCTCTTGTGCAAGCATATTCTTTTATTCTTCTGAATTTTATGTTGGGCTTTTGTTGGCTCTGGCCAACAATTTGTCATGCAGCACATGCCATACCATCTCCATCTCTCTGTTTAGCCCTAATTCTCTTATTTCATGTAACCTTTAAAAATTCAATCCTTTCATTTCTATTTTATGATTATATCCCTTCTGTGCTATCCCTCCCCTTACATATGACTTTCTTACATTTCCTATTAAGGACCTCTGACTCTGTTCTCTACACTGCCACTCTTTTCAAAACATCCTTTTTCAAATGGTGCCCCTCACCCCTTTCTAATATCTTTTCTTCTTAGAAAGCTGCTTTATTTCCTCCTATCCTTTAGTTTGAACAGATGGAATTTAAAACTGCCTTATTACCATTGGACCTCCTCTGCTCCAAGGTCTCCCCATGACCCTTGGTTTCTCAAAAGCTATGCAGTTGGAATGCAAGGTCTACTCAATCTGAAAGGCTTAAAAAACTAGATTGGCAACTGTTATCTAAAGACTAGTATAGGGAGGTGTGGTAATGAAGTGTGTAATCAGAAAGTGGGCTATCAAGGGAAGAATTTTATATTAGTTACAGCAAGTCTTGAAGACCAATGAATTCAAGTACAGTGGAAAAGGCCTGGGGACGGGAGGTCCAGGGTTCAAATCTGACTTCTGACTCTTTTTAGATATGTGACTCTGAGCAAATCCTTTAACCCCAGCCTAGCCCTCACTCCTTTTCTGCCTTGGAATTGATATATAATAATGATTCTAAGACAGAAGGTAAGGGACTAAAAAAAACTAAAAAAAGAAAAGAATACTAGAGTTGGATTTGACCTCAGATACTAGCTTTGTGACTCTGGGCAATTCACTTAACTTCTGTCTTTTCTTTATCTCTTAAATGGGGATAGCAATAGCACTTACCTTCCTTGGTTGCTCTGAGGATCAAATGATATAAGACTAGTGAAGCACTTTGCAAATCATAAAGCAATATGTAAATGCTTTTATAATTTTTATCAGTGATTGCATTCCTCATTGTAGGAGTAAGGATCCACATAAGGGAAAACACAGATTCTTTGTTTGTACTGATAACAGTATTAAATTGTGAAAACAAAAAAAAAATGTTCATTATTCCCAGCCTAACTTATTTTTCTCCAGTTATAAGAAGAAGAGTGTATGAGTCCACTTTTGACTGACTTGATTAGACATAGTGATGGCATACAGGATAGAGAACTGGTTGACTCAGAGCCAGAAAAATCTGTATTCAAGTCCTGCTGCTGAAACATTGTGCCTGGCAATGTGACCCGAGCCAAGGGCAAGGTATTTGACTTCTGGGTATTCTAGTCAAAGTTCAAAGCTTATAACTTGCAGAGGAGTTGATGACCTGCAGTGGTAGAGAGTTTCTCTACCTAGGAATTCTCTGCATCAACGAAATCACATTACCAGTTTTAGTTTCTCTCCCCATCTCTTTGACATGATTAATTTCATAGTCATTCCACAAAGGCATTTTAAAAGTACTTATGTTAGCAGAAGTACATATTCCATTGGTGGAAGTGATAAAAGTACAGTTAAAAAGGATTGATCAGAAGCTATTTCATCAGCCATACTATTTTCCAATAACTTCCAAGATTTTCTTTAGATTTCTTTTCTTCCTTGTCTTCTACTGTCCTTGCCCAATTCCTTCCAAGATCTCTGACATCTTACTTTTAGTGTTTCATTTTTGTTTCTTTGATGCTTCCTGTTCCCCCTTCAACTTCCGTTTTGATAACTTTACCATTGATTTTAATTGAATTTAACAAACACTAAATGCCTGCTATAGGCAATGAATTGTGCTAGAGCCTAGAGATTTAAGGTAAAGTAGCAAAAAGACTTTGCTCTCAACTGGCTTACTTTCCACTGTAGTGATGGTGGTGGATACAATAGAAGAACAATGATTTAGAGTTAGAAATATCAATGACACCATCTAATCCAATCCTATCATTTCATACATGAAGAAACTCTAATCCAGAGAGTTGTAAGTGACTTGTTCAAGGTCACATTGATAAATGGGATTGAAACTCAGGTCCTCTAAATCCAAATTCAGTGTTCTTTTAGGTTTACAATGTTGAATATGAGTTCTCTACAAGGTAATGCAAGGTGATTTCAAGAGGGAGATAATACTAATCATTGAGGGAACCAGGATACATTTCATAGAGGAGGTGAAACCCAAACTGTTTAAAAATAATAATCACAAGTAATATTTATACAGTGCTTTAAGTTTCACAAAGTGCTTTACATATATTAGCTCATCTTATCCTAATGGTGAATCTGGCAGGCAGGTGCTAGTATCATTCCCATTTTACAGATGAGAAAATTAAAGCAGAGAGTGGCCAGGTGACTTACCCAGGTTGTATAACCAGTAAGTTATATAAGGAGGAAGAATATGAACTGAGGTCTTTTTCACTACAGACCCATCATTCTGCCTTCTTGACTACCTAAATGTGTTTTGAACTAAAGAGATTTTAGTTTCTAAGGTAGAGTTGAAAAGGGACTATATTCAAAACATGGAGAATCACATAAAAATGAATAGAGGCATTGTATGCCCAATGAATAGGATTGCAATTTGGAATGGCAAATGTGGAAAAAGGAATAGGGAATAATAGTGGCAACTAACTTAATACCAATCTGAGGACTTTGTAGTTTATTTCAGAAGCAGAATGGAACCATGAAAGATATGAAGGGGAGGAAGACTGTGACATAGCTAGATCTGAGTTGTAGAAGAAGAAAGTAAGGCCAATAAAGAAGCTATAACTTGAATGAAAAAATATGAGAAGACATTCCCACTCCATCCCTTTGCAGAGGGAGAAGCTCTGCAAGTGCTTTTTTTTTTTAAATTTATGTGCTGATCTGTTTCTAAATTTTTTCTCTTTTACTTTGTCTTAAAATGCTATTGGTTACAGAGGGTGGCTCTTTGAGAGGAGATTGAGAGAAATGCTGGGGTAAACTATGATAATGATTAAAATTTAAAAATTAATAAAAATTACTTTAAAATAAAAAAAGAGATTATAGCAATAGTCCTGGAGAGATATGATGAGTACTTAAGGAGTTGTCTGAGTGGAAAGAAAGATAACAGATATTGTAGAGGAGGTAGAACTGTAAAGCCTTGGCAATTGGTTGGTTTATGGAGGGGGGATGAGAAACTGAAAAATTGTCAGGGTCCATTGCTAGGACTAAAGGGGGTTTCTTAGAGAAATTAAGTGGACTAGCTATTTTAATGAAAATGGTAGCTCTGAGACATGACAATAGTGGTGAGAGTCTAAGTGCTACACTGCTACAAAATGTGTCATAGTCATGTGTCCTTGGTTTTCAAAGAGGACCAAAGAAATCATGGTGTGACATTTTGACTTGTGCATGAATTGGATTTAAACAAGGCAGAGTGCACAAAGTCATCAATCTCACTTCCACAGTCATCCAATTTCAGTAACTTGACAAAAGTCAAGATGACTGGTGATGGCCTGAGATGCAGTGGACAAGTCCATGGGGCTTTTTGCATAGTCATTTTCCAATAGTGTCAGATGCTTTGGGATCCCATTTGAGGTTTTCTTGGAAGAGATACTGCATTGGTTTGTCATTTCCTTCTCCAGCTCCATTTATATGAGGAAACTGAAGCAAACCAGATTGGGTGACTAACTAGATGCCTTGCTATTCTTCCAATAAGATATTCCATCTCTTGACTAAATGTACTTTTACTTTCCATACCTGACACTTGGAATATTCTCCTTCCTCATCTCTGTCTCCTGGCTTCCTTCAAGTCCCAGATATTAAATAACTTATTTGTACAGAATTAATACTTTTGGACTGGGTCACTGCAGAAGACTTTTGAGATTCCCTTAGACAGCAAGGAGATCAAATCAGTCAATTCTTAAAGAAACTAATTCAGACTATTCACTGGAAGATCAAATTCTGAAGCTGAAGCTTAATTACTTGGGCTACCTAATGAGAAAACAGGATACATTAGAAAAGACCCTGCTGTTTGGGAAAGATTCAAGGCAAAAGGAAAAGGGGACAGCAGAGGATGATATAGCTAGAAAGGGAAGGTAGGTGACTCTGTGTATTAAAAGCCAGGACTAGAGACACGAGATCCTGGATTCAAATCTGATCTCAGATACTCCCTAGATTTGTGACTCTGGATAAGCCACTTAATCCCCATTGCCCAGTTCTTAGTGCTCTTCTGACTTGAAATCAATACACAATATTAATTCTAAGAAGGAAGGCAAGAGTTTTGAATAAATAGTGCCATGGAAACAATGACCATGAGCTTGGACAGGCTTTGGAAGATAGTGGAGGAGAGAAGGGCCTGGAGTGCTATGGTTCATGGAGTCATAAAGAGTAAGACAAGATTGAATGACAGAACAACAACATAATCTCCTCTATCAGATTGTGAGTGGAACTCCTGTGAGTCTTTTCTTTTTTTTTTTCACATATCCCCAGAGCTTAGTGTAGTTCCTGACACACAGTAGGTACTTAATACATGCTTATTGACTGATTGAAGCAAGATTGGAATTCAGCCTTTGAATTTGATACTCCATCTTCTATCCCATCTAATTCCAAGGAACAAATTTCCCCTGAATATGTATGGTTTTGATTGTTTGAATGTTCTTATCTTCTACATTGTGATAGAGATGACCCAAGATCAAGATATTTTCAGATACCCAGAAGCACTCAATTAGATTTGAGACTGATCAAAACAGTACAGTAGAAAACACTAATTATCCATTAAGCCTTTGTTCTATCAGGACCACCCTGGAGCTTGGATTTTGGTTCTGATCTGTAAGCTTAGAGAACAAAGAACTCCTTTTGGGGAAACTCCCTCCATTGCCACTGATAGAGACAGTGTGATACAGAAGAAAGAGTTGGTTTTTAAATTGAAAGGACCTAAATTCAAATCCTAACTTAGATGTTTGCAACATTAGCTAATACTTTAATTTTCTTGGGTCTTGGCTTTCTCATTGGTCATTATAGTTTTAGAGATTGCTTGGACAATAAGAGGTCAAATGACTATCTCTTAGCCATCCAGCTAATGTATGGCAGAAATGACACTCTTCTTCAGTCTATTTGCAGTGTTATGTCACTTCTTCTCTTTAGTTTAACCTGACTAAATCACTTTGACCCCAGTATCATTTGAGCTTTCTCAAAGATCAAAAAGAACTGTGTGTTCAGACTTTTTAGAAGCATAGAACTAGAATGATGACATCATTACCTTCACCCAACGAACACTGTTAGCCATGGTTATTAATGGAGGTTGGGGAAAGGAATGTACTCACATTTCAGTTCAAGTTTGATGAAATCCGTGTTTCCCAGATTCTCCAGAAACACTCCATCAGCAGCTGAAGTTTTAAAGTAGAAAGAGATGTCAGCACTTGTTTCCCCTTGGAAAGTGGAGAAGTAAAGGTAGGATGATGGTGTAAAGAATGAGGCAGCATTCCAGTAGTTCCCTATGGAAGGAAAGGAAAAGACAATATACTTAATTTAGGGGCTATACACAGCCAGAACCTAAAGAGTGTATATTTCTAGAGCTCCGGTAAATCTTTTCTATTAGTAAGAAGCCCACGTTTTACCTCATCTTTCTTAAAAAGATGACACCAAATATCCACAAGCAAACCCAATTTTGACTTTCTAAAAGGAAAATGACAAATGTTTTACAGAATAGTGATAGTTGGCTTTCAACATGCTTTTGCAGGGCAAAACCCTTTGTTTAATTTGCACCTTTTGGGATGTGATCAATACCAAAACTACACACTGAAATCTTTGGAAGTAATTTTAATCAGAAGGGTAAGCCTTCAAATTCCATACAAAATCCGCAATTTGTACCATTATTGATTATTTGTTATATTTATAGAGTAGGTTTCCTCTGCATGTTTCCTCTAAAGAGTATGCTGTCTGCCCACATCGATTGCTAATAGCTTTTTCTTACAGTTTCTATCCACACCTAAGCCCCGTTTTTTTACTCAATACATATGCATGATGTGAACGTTTTGTATTAAAATGAATTTGATTCTTATTAAATATTTCTTGTAATATACTTCAGCACAAACCAAAAATTAAACTTTTAGGCTTCCTGTATCACCACTTTCTTTTGTCTTTGTCTCCAGAAATATCCTCAAGCACTGAGTAATCTCTGTTGTAGCTGCTACTTAATGGGTGATGGGATGAAACCACCAAGTCCATCAGAGAAACATTGAAAAACTTACTAAGTAAAGCTATTGGTAATGGAAAAATGTTACTGGCTATTATATGATGAAAAAATATAATTTTAGAGTTGGAAGGGCCTTTAGAGGTCAGGCACTACTTCTAGGCTCAGCCCTTACCCATACTCCAGGAATCATAGAATTTCTAGAGGACTAAGTATATGATGAAGAAAGGGATAGGGATATCAAATGACCAGAACCCAGGAAGGCATGAGACCTCTGTGGTATCTGAATTCATATTAGATGATGAGAATTTCTCATTAAAATAGACAGGGGTGATGAGGATTAGATAGTTGGATCTCAGAAGGATTAAGCCCATCATATCTTGGTAAGATATGCCCAGCAGACAGAGCATTAGATTTGGAGTTCAAATTCTGACTCAGTATCTTTTTTTTTTAATTTTTAATTTCAAACATTGTTCCTTGGTTACAAAAAATAATTTTATTTCCTCTCTCCCCTCCCCAATCCCTCACATAGTTGATGCACAGTTTGACTGGGTATTACCTGTGTTGGTATTTGCAATAGGATGTTCATTTGGAGTCTATTTCCCCATTCATATCTACTTTGACCCATTTCATGAAGCAGTAGTTTTTCTTTAGTGTTTTTAACTCCCACAGTTTTTCCTCTGGATGTGGATAGTGTTTTTCATCCTGTACCCCTTTAGGTTGTTCAGGGTCATTGCATTACCACCAATGAAGGAGTCCATTACCTTTGATTGTACCACAATGTGTCAGTCTCTGTGTACAATGTTCTCCTGGTTCTGCTACTCTCACCCTGCATCACTTCCTGGAGGTTGTTCCAGTTCCCATGGAATTCCTCCAGTTCATTATTCCTTTGAGCACAATAGTGCTCCATCACCAACAGATACCACAATTTGTTCAGCCATTCCCCAATTGAAGGGCATCTCCTCATTTTCCAATTTTTGGCCACCACAAAGAGTGCACCTATGAATATTTTTGTACAAGTCTTTTTCCTTATTATCTGTTTGGGGTAAAAACCCAACAGTGCTATGGCTGGATCAAAGGGTAGACAGTCTTTTATCACCCTCTGGGCATAGTTCCAAATTGCCCTCCAGAATGGTTGGATCAATTCACAACTCCACCAGCAATACATTAATGTCCCAACTTTGCCATACCCCCTCCAGCATTCTGACTCAGTATCTTACTGGCTGTGACCCTTAGCTAACATCTCTGGGCCTCAATTTTCTCATCTGTAAAATGTGAATAATAGTACCTCCTTCACAGGGTTCAATTGAGGATCAAATGGAATTATATATGTGAAATGCTTTGCTAGCTAATGATGATGGATGATCACGGTAGTAATAACTATAAACCCCACAAAATTCCACATAGAGAACAAAGACAACTGGATACTCTCAGGATGCAAAGATACAAAGCTATAGTTAGATGCTAGCCTTTTTCAGAATAAAACGCCCCAATAAGTCTCCCCAAGCACAGAACTCTGAGTTCTTTCTGATCCATTTTGCTGAATCCCTCACCTCTGAGTCTTCCACCTTGCCCAGATGGACCAATTTTTACCTTCCTCATTGTTTACTAATCTAACCTAAAATATATAAAGCAGGTACTCTTGTGTATCCTGAAATGGCAGCCAACTTCCCCAGCCCAGTGTGGTACTATTCAGTCCTGTCTACTCATTTTATATCTGAAAGAACTGGGATGTGAAGTGAATCACATGACAATAATGACAGCTAAAATATTGCACTTTAAACTTTATGAGATACTTTGCATTTACTATATAATTTAATTGTCAAGGCAATCATTTGGACTAAGTAGTACAAGTGTTTTGTTCAATTGTTCCAATTATGTGTGACTCTTTGGGACCCAATTTGGGTTCTCTTTTTTGTGGTAAAAGTCCTGGAATGATTTGTCATTTCTTCTCCAGGTTATTTTATAGATGAAGAAATTGATTACTTATAAATGAAGAAACTGAGATCCAGAGTAGCAAAGTAAACAGAAGCATCGTGGTACAGTGGAAAGAATATTGGATTTTTGGTCAGAAGCCTTAGGTTCAAATTCTACCTTTGTCACTTAGTGCTTGTCTGTCTTTGGGCAAGTTAGTAAACCTTAGTTCCTTCACCTGTAAAATGAATGAGCTGAGCTAGAATGTTTTCGATATCTATTTTGTCTCTATGTGTAAAAAGCTATGAATTGCATGTCAGCTATGGGAAGGATGGGGGCAGGGGAGGTAGGGAAATAATATGATTCTTGTAACCAATGAATAATATTCTAAATTGACTAAATTAATTTAAATTAAAAATAAATAAAATGAAAATTAAAAAAAGCTATAATTCTTATGTCATAGCCAAGTCTATAGAGTGGCAACCTTGGTATTAGAGCTTGGTATTGGCTCCTCACTCTTTCTATAGTATGATAATATCTTCATGAATAAGATTTATAAAATGAATGTTATCTTCTGACACGTTTCCCTTTAGAGTACCAGTAACTTTCCATCTTTTATCAGGCATAGTCTAGAAATTAAATAATTTCTGTACATAATATTTAGAAAACATAGTCTTAGGAATGGATTCTATCTTCTTCTCAACTCAACCCAGCAAGCATTTAGCAAGTTCCTACTGCACAGAAGGCATCATGCCATTTGTCCAGGACTTAAAGACTGACTGAGAAAGTCTGTGCCCTCAAGCAATTTATATTTAACTGAGGTAGAGGATGTAGGTGGGCAGACATACAGAAGCAAAGAGATAAGTAATCTTGTGCCTTTTTTTAGAACAGGATTCTACTACTATAGATTATCAAAGATACTGAAAGTTAGAGGATACTCACTGAATTTGGTAAGTGAGAATCAAGATTCAATTCTTTAGTATTTTCACCCCAAAAGAGAAGGTATAGATGTGGGCAGATTGAGAAGAGCCCCAAAACCTTAGCAAAGGTAAGCCTTTTCAAGGCAGAGACTGGCTATATATCCATCTACCTCGAGGGACCTGGATGTCCCTAGATGTGTTTGTTTTTGTTCCCTAGTGCCCTATTCAGTCCCCTGGCAGTAGAACCAAGAAAACACTCTTCCTGTCATTCAAAAAGCCTGCCAGGTAAACAGAATAACTATTTCTTTTGGCTATGTTCAGTTGCACTGAATAAGGATAGACACCACCTGTGGCTTTGTATGTCACACTGTTCTGTGGTGACCTGAATATTGTGGCTGCTCAATAAATATTAATAAATGTGAAGGATGCTGAATTCCAGAGAGTGTCTTGACTAGCTCCACCATTTTCATTCTTCATGATTTCATTTACATTTCTGCTTTGTACCTTATTGTTAGACAGCTTTTATTTGTATGACTGGGCTGCTTATTTGAAAAGAACATGTTCTTCTAACTTTAAGTTTACTGAAAAGTTAAGAAAATAGAATGAATAACAAGCACAGGGTACCAGTGCCAAGAATGGCCCACATACTGAGTTAACTACCTTCTGATGCAGGGGTTCCAATTTACTAGCTATGTGACCTTGAGAAAATCATTTATCTTTTCTGGGCACTGGTTTCCTCATCTGTAAAATGAGAAGGATGGATTAGATGGTGTCAATTGTCCCTTCTAATTTTAATTGTTAAATTCATCCTTCTCAGGACTAGGAGTTTTTTGGGTACTGTGGAAAAGCTTAATCACACAAGTAGGCATAGAAAGGAGCCTTTGGATGGAGCAGGGGAGTAAAGGGGGAAAGAACAGAGCCTCCAGAGTGAAATCCTGCCTCTGGTTATACTGTCTGTGTGACCTTTGCCAAGTCACTTAACCTCTCTGTGTGTCTCAGTTTCTTCACCTATAAAATGCATTAGATAGTCTCTGATGTCTTTTCCAATTCTAGACTTATGAGTTTATGTTCTAGTTGGTAGCTTTTTCATGAAAACCTAATCCATAGTCAATGATCCCTATGAAGTGATAATTTCTTCCTCAAATTTCAGATAAAAACTTTCCATCTCTCTTGTGGCGTTTCTCTAAAATGACTCTGGATAGTAGTTATCTCAGGTTTACCTGTATCATATTCCTCTGTCCTAGACTGGGAGCTCTAGGAATACGAGGACCTTGCCTCACTGTCTTCATATCTTCCCCAGTGGGAAGCGAGGTGGCGCATTAGATAGAGCACTAGGGCTATAGACAGGAAGACCTTTTTCCAGTGCTCAGACACTTAGTAGCTGTGTGACCTTAGGTAAGTCACTTAACTATTTTCCTCAGTTTCCCATCTGTAAAATGAGCTGGAGATGGCAATGGCAAACCAGAATCTCTAACAAGAAAACCCAAATGAGGGCACAAAGAGTTGGACATGATTGAAGTGATTAAATAGCAAATCTTCCTCACTTGAACATAATATTTTGAACATACTAGATAAGGACTAACCAGTTGCTGAATGTATAAATGAATAAATTTATGCATAATAGGGTAATGTAACTGACAGGCTACATCTTAACTATTTATCACTCACTTGGGTTTTTAAAGTCCAGAGAAATGTAATCATAGTAAGAAGGGGGAGTAGAATCACGATCCTAACATCTCTAGAGATATTTTTCTGAGTATCCATTTATTTTTTTTAAGAACTAAGAATTTTTGCTCCAAACAGGAAAGTGAACACTGGATACATCCTCTCTTTCCCCAGTGTGCTCACACGGTTGTTCACAACTTCTCAGCTCTCCCTTTTTAAGCAATCCTTGTGATTATTCCTAATACTTGAACAGTTATAATTCCTAGCTGAACTGGCATGCAGATAATGCTCCCAGAAATGGTCACTAATAATGTACTAGAAAAGCAACATTTGTAATGGTGGAAGCATTGTCTGACTACATGAGTAAGAGAAAGATCAGTAATTGTTGTCAGCATCATCATGGGAATTTGGACATTCCTGGAAGTGATTCAGATAGTAACCATTTGTGACTTAGCAAAGAAATCACAGGAAGCTCTCTGGGGCTAACAGGAGTCAAGCCATATGAATTAATCAATCAGCAACTATTTATTAAGCAGTTACTTTGTGCCAGGCAAGCATTGTGCTAATCCTTGGGCATAGAAAGTGCCTACACTCAAGGAATCTATGATCTTAGCAACAGGATATACCAATATTATTTTATAACAAAAATATACAAAGAAGTGCAAAGAAACTGGGGTGGGGGGAAAGCAATATAGCTGAGAAGCAGGAAAGACCTGGAGAAGAAAGTGGTCTTTCAGGTGAACTTTGAAGACAGCAAGGCTTTCTAAGAGGCAAAGGCAAAGAGGAAGTGATTTTCAGCACTGAGAGGATAGACTGTAGATACACAAAGTTAAGAGGTTGGGTGTCATGTGCAAGCAAAATCAAGAAACATGGTTTGACTAGACCAAAGTGTTTGAAAGGACTTGGTCAGGGTCTCATGCTCAGGGAATCCCAATGAGGGGATTCAACTCCAGGGCTTCCTTATTTCCAAACCAGTACTCAACCTCTGCTGCTACTGCATTTTTATATATCAAGGTTTGTGTGTGTGTGCGTGCATGTGTGTTTGTGCACATGTGCATGTATATGTGCACATGTGTGCATACATTTGAATTATACACACATATAAGGCTTAGTAATGAAGAGAGACCATAGAAACAAATTGTTAGCAATCAATGTTGACAAACACATTGGGCCACTTGAAGGAAAGACACCGTATAAATCCAACACATGCTCAATAAAAAACACAAACTGGATTTCATATTAAGTTTGAAGATCAATACTACCTATTAAAATGACTTCCAAAGATTTTACTATGAGTTTTGATATTAAATGAGCCACAAAATATGCACATTAAAGAAATATATAAATATTTATGAAAATAATAACTTCTTTTGATCATGCTTTACTATTTTAGAGCATTTCCTAGACATATATCCTAAAGAGATTAAAGAAAGCAGAAAAGGACCCATATTTACAAATATTTATAGTAACTCTTTTCATGGGAGCAAAAAAAAAAAAGGAAAACTAAGGAAGTGACTGACTAACTGGCTACTGGGGACTTACTAAACAAATTTTGTAGGGGGTATCTATGTCACTTAGTGGATTGAGAGCCAGGCTAGAGACAGGAAGTCCTGGGTTCAAATATAGCCTCAGATGCTTTCTAGCTATGTAAACCTGGGCAAGTCACTTAACCTAGCCCTTACCTCTAAAATGGAAGGGAAATGTTTAAAAAAATGGACAATTTATGGCCCATGATTGTAAAAATAATAATGAAATAAACATGTTCAGACAAAACTACCGGGACATTTATGGAGTGATGAAGAAGAAAGTGAGTAAAACCTGGAGTATAATTTAAATAATGACAACATTATAAAGAGGAATAACTTTGAAAGACTTCAGAACTTTGATCAGTTAAAGAATGATTCATGATTCTATAGGATCAGAGATGAAGTATACACCCATTTCATGACAGATAATGGAGTCAAGATGAAGAATGAGACATATGTTTTTGGACGTGGACAATAAAGAAAGAAAGGATAAAGAAAGGGTTTGTTATGATGGTTTTCTTTTTGTTTGTTAGTTTGTTTATAAGTTCAGTTGGAGAAGGAAGAAGTAGGAAAGAAGTAAAATTTAAAATTGTTCCATTTTTTTTTCACAAGGCAACACTGGATAGTCACATCTTTAATTACATACACATGTGTATATATACATATAAATTACTGATGTGAATATTCACATATTACATGTGTAGGCACCTATTAAATTTAGGCACATGCAAACATTTGGTCATTTTTATGAAATGCTCCCTGATGGTTCTGGGTTCAGCTAAACTGCAGAACTTACAAGCATATGATTTAGCATTTAAATATAAGATATTACTTTGCATGTTTACTATTTCTTATATTTCATTCTCACTTCCATGTCAGCAGAAATTATATGAACTTATTTCTGGGATATCTAGGATTCTTAATAAAAATCCCAAGAATCTTAGAATTTTATAATTCTGTAATTTTAGTGGAAAAGTGAGATTCCAGTTTCTGGCAAGCTTTTAAGCACCAAAAAATTGACCTGTGATTACAAGATGCCAGATAACTGGAACATTCAATATCTATAGTTTTCTATTTCTCTCACAGATATACTCTGATTGCTTGTTAGAGAAACCCCTCAATTCCTCATCTCTCTTATTGTTTGTGTTTTTCTTTTTCTCTCTAACACTACACATACCAAGTATTATCTATAATGGTGGGCTGAGTCCAACATTGCACAATTACTAAGTTATGATAGATTTTTAGCATTCTCAAGCACAGGTGTATACAACAACTTCAGGTATAAATAATATACTATTAAATCATTGTTTTAAATCAGGGAAGGATCTCAAAGGTCATTTGATTCAACTCATTCATTTTGTAAAAGGGAACTTCTGGGGGCAGCTGGGTAGCTCAGTGTATTGAGAGCACAGCCTAGAAACAGGAGGTCCTAGGTTCAAATCTGGTCTCAGACACTTCCCAGCTGTGTGACCCTGGGCAAGTCACTTAACCCCCATTGCCTTGTCCTTACCACTCTTCTGCCTTGGAACCAATACACAGTATTGATTCTAAGATGGAAGGTAAGGGTTATTATTAAAAAAAAAAAGAAGTGAACTTCTCCAAGTTTTAAACCTATCCAGTCCTCATTTGGCATTATCTCAAAACCCTTTAGTTGAATACAATACTTTAACTATGGTCTGAATAGAACAAAGGACAGTAGAACTATAACCACAAGTGTTATTAAACATCTGTTATATGCAAAGCACAAGGCAGCTAAGTGGCACAATGGATAGTCAGGAAGACTTGTCTTCCTGAGTACACACCTGACTTCAGACATTTACTAGTTGTATGACTCTGCGCAAGTCACATAACCTTTTTATCCTCAGGTTCCTCATCTATAAAATAAGCTAGAGAAGGAAAAGGCAAATTACTTCAATATCTGCCAAGAAAACCCCAAATGAAGTCATGAAAAATCAGAAGGGACTGAAAAATGGCTATGACCAAAGCACTGTTGTATATGATAGGGATATAAACATCAAAAAGAATTCCTGCTCTCTGTGAGCTTCATTCTGAGAAAAATTAATGTTGAAATATAATATTTATTAGTAACATTTTTATGTAAAACCATTTATTTTCTTAAACCCCAAGTTTTGAAATGTTAGGCAGAAGCTTTTCAGTTTTTAAAGCTAAAGTAATTTTCTCTCAGACCCTTGGGCATCTTACTGAGCTGGGACCTTTTATCTTTTATTAAAGACTTTGAGAGAATAAAGGCCCTTCTTTGTCCATAAACAAGAATAGCCTACTCAATATGCACTGGAATTCAGGGCAGGTAGGCCAGTTTCTGTAGATAGGTAAAGCTGCATCCACTTAAAGAGTTGCTCTCTACCACTCCAACCCACTCTGGGATGAAGTAATGGGGGAGGAGATGAGATTTCTAAGCCCACCTCTTCTTTTAAAACATCCACCAACTGGGACTGCCTGGGGAGGTCCAAAGGATGAACTGTCAGGCCTACCAGAAAGAGGACACATCTTCCTATAGAACGGAGGGTAAAGGCTTACAGAATGTCTTTCCATGGAAGAGGCAGACATGAAGGACACATATTTTATTAACAGATTCCATGCCCCTATTAATAAAAAAATATTTTTGGGGGGCAATGGCCTCATATTATTTGTTCTAGATCCTACAATTCTAATTAAATATGTAATGTTTCAGTTCAGCAAAAAGAAGGGATGCACTAATAGCTAGAGAGCATAACAAAGATTCCCAAAGGAAGTTGCACTTTAACTGAGCCATAAAGAGAATGAAGAATTCTAAGAAGCAGGTTAAGGAGGAATTGCATGTCCAGAAAGATGGACGGCCTATAAGAAAATCATATGAAGCCATTAGATATCAGAGTAGAGAAAGTACTGGATTTGGAGTTGGGAAGGCCTGAGTTCTAATTTCTTTCTTCTTTGCCTTAGTTTCCTCATGTGTAAAATGGTTATAATAAGACATAGTTCAGGGGGCAGCTAGGTAGTGCAGTGGATTGAGAGCCAAGCCTAGAAATGGAAGGTCTTGGGTTCAAATCAGCCCTCAGACACTTTCTAGCTGCATGATTGGGACTAGTTACTTAATTCCCATTGCCTAGCCCTTACTGCTTTTCTGCCTTGGAAATGATACATAGTATTGATTCTAAGACAGAAGATAATGGTGTTAAAAAACAAGACCTATCTTACAGAGATGTGAGGATCAAATGAGTTAATATATAAATACTAGATATTTTTATTATTTTTGTTGTCATATTGGGCTGTGTTTGGAAGATGAGAAAAATGTTATGCACACAGTGGACACAAATTGGGTTTACATGAGTAGAATTTGTAGAGTTAAAAGGAAAGAGGCTACTTTGAATGTGGGGGTTGACAGTAAGGCAGCAAAAGAGAGAAATATTGTGGAGTTTTTGAGGGGTAGGCATTGCATTGGCTTGGCAACAAAGGGCAAAAAGTGCATACTGGTAAATAGAGACAAGATCAAGGAATCTAAATGATACAGTGGGTATGATATAGTGGGTAATTTAAATGTGATATGTTGAAGGGTCTTCAGTAAGAGAGTGACTTTTGAAAGTTCAGTCTGGAAGTGGCATATAGAACAGAATGGACAGGAAAGTTACTGAAGTCAGGAAGATAAATCAGAGGTAACTTTGGTATGAATTGATAAGGTCTCTGACTTTTAGTTGATAAGCAAAGTGGGATAATCCATGATCATAGGTTTAACAACTGTAATCTGGTAGTATACGAAAGAGATTACCAAGCAGAGGAAACTGGAAATAAAACATCTATCAGGCGATAATTTCATTTGTTTGGACATAAAGTAATAGCATATGATATAGGGTCATGACAGCCTACAGAATAGAGAGAGGAGTTCAGGAAATGTTGTAAAAGTGGAATTGAGTGAGCTTAATGTGACTCCTGTAAAATAAAGTGATAGTGCGAGGACTGGGGAGAAAAAGGAATCATTCTCAGATTTTAGTCCCATGTGGCTGGGAAAATGGTTATACTATTAGAAGAAACTGGGAGAGATCCTATGGTAGAGTGGATAGAGAGTTAGCTTCAATCCAGGAAGTCCTGATTTTGAGTCTTAAACATGACACATGCTACATGTATGTTCTTGGGTAAGTCAACCTCTGTATTCCTTAATACTGAATTGCAGAATATGTTTTAACCTGTTTGGTAGAAGGTGGTCCATATAGAACAAAATCACACATCTGGCTAAAAACAAAAAGAAATTAAGAAGGAAGTTTCATTTGTTAGGAAGTAAATGTTTGATTTTATAACTTTAAGTAGAAATGTCTGGTGTAAAGTTAGAAATACTTTTCTGTAATTAGTAGAGGTCAGAACCAGAGATAGAATCGAGTGTCTTCCATATAAAGAGGATAGAAGTCATGAGGGTAGGTAAGATCTATGAAGAGAGATAATGTAGACAGTGAATAGGAGAAGAAGAGAGAACAGATTCATATATGAATCAGAGTGTGGGAAGAGGAAAAACCATTAACAGAGTACTGAAGAAGGGATAATAAAAGTAGTAGCAGGCCTAAGGTAGTAGTATAATACCTTAAAGAAACCAAAAGGACTACAGTTTGAACAGGGAGTAAGATGAGATGATAGGGCATATTTTCACTGAGGGAAAGAATTTGAGACTGATGACAGGTAAGGCTGAAATTAAAGGTTGGTGGGAATTCTCCTGCCCCTTACCTAACGAAATCTAATCTAACCAATCCTAGTGTGGTCATGTTCTCATCCATCCCCTCACCCCCAATTTCCCATTTATTTTCTCATGTCCTCTTTAAGAGCAATAAATACAGTGCCTTTTTCTACACGTGGAAAATGTGGGAAAGCTGGGTCTTCCTTTGGGGTAGACATCCAGTTGGCTGGATGATTTTTGGTGGAATTAAATGCCAAGTTTTATATGTTTTAGTCATCCTGAATCACTGAATCCTATCATAGGAACTGTCCTTGGTATCATCTACCAGTACTAGTCAATCCTAATAGAAATTATTACTTACTATAATTTATTATTAAACTCAATATATGCAGCTGAGGTGTGGGGAATGTTAGGTTTGATGTTATATGCTGTGGTCAGTCATATTTGTGCTTTAGTTATTATCTGTATTTTCTGCATTTCCCTCAGTATTTAAAATATATCTTATGTCTGCTATATTTTCCTCACTTTTATGGCAAAACATAACAGGGCCATTTATAACAGCTTCTCTTTTTTCCTTTCTTCTCATTTTGTTCTTAACTATTTGTAGTCAGACTTCTGCCCATATTATCATTCATTGAAACCTGCCTTCTCTCAAGAGATTATGAATTCCTTAACTGCTAAATCTAATAGATTTTCCTCAATCTTAATCCTTCTTGATTTCTATGCAGCCTCTGATTCTGTTGATCACCCTTTTCTTTTCCATACTTTTTTCTTCCTAATATATTTTTTGACACTACTCCTCTTGGTTTTCCTTCTACCTGCCTGCCCACTCTTCTGTTTCCTTTGCTGGATCTTCATCAAGATCATTCCATGAACAATTGGTGGTGTGTGTGTGTGTGTGTGTGTGTGTGTGTGTGTGTGTGTGTGTGTGTGATCCTCCTCTCTCTCCATACTACTTAACTTGATCTAATTACTTCTTGTAGAATAAATTATCATCTCTATTTTGATTATTATGTAGTTATCATTATCATCTATGAAAGTGATTCATTTATTCATCCCTATCTTCTATTATTCTTCAGTTTTGTATCTCCAACTACATACTAGACATTTTGAATTGGCTGTCCTACCAACATTTTACATTCAGCATATCACAAACTGATCTTCTTTCCAAACCCTCCTTCTAAAATTTGATATTCTTGTTCATGCTACTATCATCTTCTCAGTCACCTAGGCTCACAATCCAAATGTTATCCTCACTCCCTTTCACACTCTCTAATCTGTTGTGAAATCCTGCCTATTAACCTTCTTAACATTACTTTTCTCCTCTTCTCTCTTGGACTCACTGCCATTAGCCTTTCTCATCTAGGGTATAGCTTGTTGCAAAAGCCATATGATTGGTTTCCTTGTTTCATATCTCTCCCCATTTCTGCCCATCCTAATACTGCTTGCCTGTTCATCTTCATCAATATTTGGAGGCTCTTCATCAATAAAAAATTGCTTTCTTAATTAAGTTTTCTCTCTATTATCATGAGTTGTTTTGCATATCTTTTATTTTATATAAATGTCTGATTCAAGAAGTTTAATGATTCTTCAGGGATGAGCCATTCAAATACAACACAACCTCATTTGCTGAGGTCTTTGCACATGGAAAGCTCTGCACCAAGTACCAGGGAGATAAAGAAAAAAATAAAAAGCATTCCCTATCTTCATAGAACTTATAATCCACTCATAGTAGGCAATGTGCAAGGGCCAATGCTAACCGAAAGAAATAATCTATATCTCAGCAAACCTTAAATAGTAAAAATAACTGATTTCATATCCTTCACTCAGGTTTTATTCTGATGCTTCCCTTTGGGAGTAGGTCTGGCCCTCAGTCCCAGAAGGTTATGCTTTCAGAGAAGAAGTTGTAGATAATCCTTCCAAATTGGTTGGGCTTTGAATATGGGTTCCCAAATGGCCCTGTATGTCTGTTAGCTGAGCATCAATCTTGCTAATGTTAGATAGGCTCAAGATCAATGGACTGGCCACCAGATGATCAAGTATACTTTGGTCATACAAATTCAAAATCATTGAAAGACTTGCAAACTGAAAGAGGAGAGAGCACAACACTGATAAAATTATGGCTCACTAAAACATGAAGGATAAATTTGCATGTGGATTCAAAGATACAAATATCTCAGAGCCACTACTCTTTAGCTATGTGTACAACAGGGATTCAAAAGCTTTTTTTGTGTCGTGGACCTCTTTGGCAGGTTGGTGAAGTCTATGGAAGCCCTTCTCAAAAAATTGTTTTTAAATCCACAAAATAAAATAAATAGGTAATAGAAATAAAACACAAAGGAGATAAAATATTAGTGGAAACAAATGTCAATTTTTTCCCATCCAAGTTTGCAGAAGCCTTGAAGTGTATTCACAGACATCTTATGAACTTATGGACGTCAGGTGGAGAATCTTATTTTAGGGTATATGAGTGACAGAGTGGGGTCTGGCAGAAGAACTGACAACCAGGGATTCATAGTGGGGAAAGAGTCTGAAAGTCTAACACATCTATAATGTTTTGTCTAGTGTGGGTAGTCAAGGTGCTTTCCATATTTCATATAGAGTCTCATTAAGCAGCCATATTCAACTGGACTACTGGCTCTTTTAGCCAACCTGAGATGAAATGGTTAACATAGTTTAAAAAGTGATCATGTGCCTTATTACAGGTTCTTTAAAAGTAGGTTTGGAAACAACTGTGAAGCATGATGCTAATTTTGTTTTATTTTGTGTGCCTGAATTAGGGACTTAGAATAGCAAGAGATCCAGCACTGGAGGGAGGAGTCTGTCTGGCATGGATCAGTGAGTTTAGCCTATTCCATAAAACCAGTTTTTAGAGATGAACAAAACTATTATTACTTAACTCGACTGCCAAAAAATGTTTAAGGAAGGAAGTAATTTCTTTTTATTGATGAAGGGTTCTCTACAAATAGACTCAAATTTGCATGGTGACCTTTTTAAATTGGCTCCCTAAAGGCTTCAAGTAATGCCCTAATCACTAATATTAGTCATGCCTGAACCAAACAATGTATATCAGGGTTCAAAGTTAATATAAATAGCAATAATAAATACAAACAGAGGATTGAGTATATTGGAGTTCTAAAGCATCAACAAGCATTAAATTTCTTACTGTGTGCTAGACATTGTGTTAAGAACTGGGCATACAAAGAAAGGCAAAAACAAAGTCCCTACCCTCCAAGAGTCCATATTCACATTGATATGAATAACTTTTATACAATGTGATTTGTTTAAGATTCTGGAAACAAAGATGCCTTGTTCTGCTACAACATAGAAATATGACCTTTGGAAAATCATTCACTCTCAGGTACCTTCCAAATTCTTTATATCTTTGTACAGACAACTACATGTGCTTAGAATTCCTTCTCTCCTCATCTGTTCCTCTTAGACTCTTTAGCTTTAGCCAACTCAGGTGCCTCCTCTGAGGGGAAGCCTCTGTGATCCTTGCTATTCTTCATAGGAGACAATTTATCTTTTCAGGTATTTTTACTCATTGTCCCACTTGCCTGGAATGGTCTCCCTCCTTAGCTCTGCCTCTTGACTTCATTCAAGTCTTATCTAAGATCTGACCTTTTATAGGGAGCCTTTCCTGATTCCTCTTAATTCTACTTTCTTATCTCTAATGATAATCTCCTCTTTATCCTGTATATTGCTGTCTGTTAGTCTTCTTTTCCCCATTAAGACTATAAGTTCCTCCACTGCAGGGACTTCTTTTGCCTTTCTTCATATCCCCAGGGCTTAGCACAGTGTGTGGAACAGAGTAGGTACTTTTTGAACACATATTAATTGACTGATAGCTCCAGTTATTTGTTCTCTCCCTTTTCCTTTTTTAAAAACCTTTAGAATCTTAGAATAAATGCTAGTTATCAGTCCCAAGGCAGAAGAATGGGAAGGGCTAAGAAATAGTGGTTAAATGGCTTGCCCAGAGTCACACAGCTGAGTGTTTGATGCCAAAAATGAACACAGGAGCTCCTGTCTCTAGGTCTGACTATTGAGCCAGCTAGCTGCCTTCTCTCTCCTTTTCAATTACATTGCATTTATCTGTGTAAATATTGTGTTTCCAAACTAAGTTTAAAGTTGCTTGAATCTATAGACCTTTTCTTGTTTTGCTTTTATTTCCCCAGTATCTCAACAGCTCAGTAAAGTTGAAACTCCTTAGATTGCTATTCAAAAGTCCTCCATAACTTGACATAACCTCATATTTCTGATCTTAATTCATATGATTCCCCATCCATGTGCCTGCCTAACAAGCAGAACTGAACTAGAGAACATATTTTATTCTATAAATTATAAATACAAATATAAAAATATGTACTTTTCATCCAAAATCCATACTAGGATTCATTTCCAAATCCTAACTCCTGAATTCATCCAAGAGGCCAATGCCAACATCATTTCCTCCACAAAGTCTTATTTGATCTCCCCAGCCAGTAATAATTTCTCTCTCTTTGGACATCATAAAATACTGTCTGTATAACACTTTTAGGTACTTACTATCTATTATTCTGAATTATAATATTTTTGTGTTTGTCATATTCTCCAAGATTAACTCCCAGAAAGTAATGGATTGGGTTGTATGTAATCTTTATATCACCCCAAGGATGAATGCTCTATTGACCAGAAGTTGTTACTAAATGGTTGTTGAGTGTTTTGAATACTAAGCAATACATGCCATAATATAAGCAGAGTCACTGATGACCACCAGAACTATAAAATCTTTTAGGATACTCTAGGGAGTTTGCTTACTCCATGTGACCTCTATCACCAAAAGAAACAAAGTCAGCAACTTGACCTTCATGTTTTAGAAAATGCTGATCCTTTGTTAAGTAATTTTTCTAAAGAACCATTAGGTCTTAGCTAATGTTTAGCCTTTTGATAATCATAATGGCAATGAAAAGAAATACTTTTATAAAGTTTAAGTAGTTTTTCTTCCAGAACATTCTAACAACATAAGTTGAAGAAATGTTATTATTCCTATTTTCCAGAGAGAAGAGATAAAGAAGCCCAGAGAGTTTATCCAAATGGAGCCATGGTCATGCATATAATTAGATAGTGTATTCTCATTCACATATCCTGACTTCAAGTCCAATGCTCTAAACTGATCCTGCTTCCTTCAATTTTAGCAAAGTAAAATACTGAATTTTAAACTTCTAATTACTGTTAGTACATCAAAATAGTAAAGTCATATTCATATGTAATAATTCAATTATGTTTTATTTTCTCATCACCTATTGTTATCATATGACTCCATGTGCAAAGCTGAAAAATAGCAGTCCTCCTATTCCTAGTCTACTTTCTCCAATTCTAGAGGTGCTGAGTGTATATGAGGAGCTATAGCTATCTAGCTTTAGTATGCAGATGCTCTTCTAGTTTTGTGGTCATTTATTTGTGCCTTTGAGAATGCTCAGCATTTTTCTTTTGAACACATGACATGAATGTCACTATCACCATCCTGAAGTGAAAAAAATAGTTTTCTATAAATAATGTAAGAAAGATTTTGTTAAATTCCAGGGGACACATTTTTGGGGGGATGCTGACAAGTAGGAGTGCATTCAAAGGAAGAGAGTTATGTGGTCAGGGGTCTGGAAATAATGGAATGTGGAGATCAGATGAAGCGAGTTGAGTTGTTTTACTCAGAGAAGAGAAGATTTAGAGTAGGTGTGACTTTTTGCCTTCAGATATTAGAAGGGTTGTTTCATGAAACAGATATTAAGATTGCTTTACCTGACCTCTGAGGGCAGCATCAGGATCAATGTGAGAAAGTTACAGAGAGCCAGATTTCAGTTCTATATATGGAAGCACGTCCTTGTAATTAGAACTGTCTTAAAATGGAAGTAGTTGCCTAAGGAGATAATAAATTCCCTGCCACTGCAGCTCTTCAGGTAGAGGCTGAAGGACCACTTGAAATGAATTTCACAGAGGAGATTCATGCTTCAGGAGTGGACATTGGACAAGATGACCTCGAAGGTCCTTTACAATACTGAGGCTAAGATTTACCCCTGAAAATTGCCTGCCATTCTCAACAGATGTGAGCCATTACCTTCAACAGGATCACAAACATGGCAATAAATCGCTATTTACAACAGTCCTTTAGACTTCAAGCCTTTAGATTTTCTTTCTCTTTTTATTCACTTCCCCTTTGCTATCCATATCAGAGTTATAGAATCAAAAATGTTAATTAGAAATGAGAAGAAAGGAATTTGGAGATCACTCAGTGCAAATCCTCTTTTCTGCTCTGATTTTTCTGATGAGAAAATTAAGGACTAGAAAGTGACATGTTCCAGGTTACACAGCTAGTAAATGTCAGAGATAGAACCCAATTCCCAGGTTTCCTGAGTCCCAGACCATTGTTCTTTCTACTACACCCATTTTTCCTCTTGGCTTCTTGTCTTTTCACATGATTGAAATTCATGTTCTAGCACCATCAATTTCCCCCTTTCCATTCTGCCCTGCTGAAATGGAAGATGACAGTGGGAGAACCATAAAAGACCTTGCTGCTTTTAGCCTCGCTCATCAGGAGCACCAGAGAAGCAATACTGTAAAATGTCAGGCAGCCCTTATGTATTACGATAGATCAGAAAAACCTCCAGGGCCCAGAAAAACATATTTTATAACAAAGCCATTAAGTGAATAAAGTGTAAGGAAAAAAGACACCCATTTCAGCAAAAGATGGATGTGTAAATTGGAAACTGCTCTAGATTGTAAGGTAATGGATTGAGATTACCTATACAATTATGTGACACAAATCAAAAGTCCCTCCTGTGATTTTCTTTTACAGGAAATGTCTGTATACATAGGTCCTATTCACAGACACTGTGGTTTCAGGAACAAAATCAAAATCAAATGATCTACTAGTATCACTTGGTTGTTTGACTCAGTTTCTTTTTGGATTAGCTATGAAATGAAGCTCAGTAGAGAAGAGAAATTCAGCTCCAACTAAAAAAAATACTTTAAAAAATAAGGAAAATAAAGCCCTACTTATATATGTGCTGGATACTCTTTTCTTCATCCTTTATATTTCTTTCCCCCAGTCATCTCATCAGTTATATTGGTTTCAGATATCTTCTCTAACCAGAAGACTCTCAAATCTACATTTTTAAAAAATTCAGTAATGTCAAATCTTCAAGACCCCAAGGACTATAAAGCATACCAGGCCCTTCTATCCTCCACTATCTCCTGAAGAGTGTCCAAGTTCATGTTCATTATTCCCATGACACTGTCTATCCATCTCATCCTCTGTTGTCCCTTTCTCCTTTTGCCTTCAGTCTTTCCCATCATCAGGATATTTTCCAGTGAGTCCTGTCTTCTCATTATATGGCCTAAATCTTTTAGCTTCAGTCTCAGTATTTGCCTTTCTAGTGAATAGTCTGAAGTAATTTCTTTAAATATAGACTGATTCAACTTCCAAGGGACTCCCAAGTCTTCTCCAGAACCACGATTTGAAATAACAATCCTATAGCACTAAGATTTTCTTAAAGTTCAACTGTCAGGGCCAAACATTGCTACTGGAAAGCATTGACTATATAGACCTTTTTTTTGACAAAGTTATATCTCTGCCTTTTAGTATACTGTCCAGATTTTCCATAGCTTTCTTTCCAAGAAGTATCTTTTAATTTCATGGCTGCAATTGCTGTCTTCAGTGATCTTTGAGCCTAAGAATATAAAATAAAATCTGATACTGCTTCCATTTCTTCTTCTATTTGGTAGAGAATGATGAGAACAGTTGCCAAGATCTTAATTTTTTGAAATTAGATTTTAAGCCAGGTTTTAAATTCTTCTCTTTCACCTTCATCAAGAGAAGATTCTTAATTCTTTTTCACTTTCTGCTATCAGAATGGTATTGTCTGCACATTTGATATTGTTGATATTTCTTCTAGCAACTTTAATTCCAGGTTTTGATTTGTCCAGTGTGGAATTTTGCCTAATGTACTCCGCATATATGTTAAATAATTAGACAATATATGACCTTGTTGTATTCATTTCTCAATCTTAAACCAATTAAGTTGTTCCATGTTTGGTTTCAGCTGTTGTTTCTTGGCCCACATACAGTTTTCTATGGAGACATGTAAGATGATATGGAAACTCCCAAATCTTTGAGGTCTAGACTTGCCACATTTTCTTGTGATCCACACAAATACTTAAGTGCAGCCGATGAAACAGAAGTAGATGTTTTTTCTGGAATTCCCTTGCTTTCAAGGAAATATTGGTAATTTGGTATCTAGTTCCTCTGCCTTTTCAAAAACTCTACCAATGAATGATAGTGAGTAGAAAATAAAGTATGATACTTTATGGTCTTGGCAAGTTCTTTAAGAACTGCATTTTCTAAAGCTGTACCATGAAAATCTGCCCTGTGTCTACCTCATTCATCCATGACCACCAGGTAATGTTCTGTTACATGCTGTAGTTTGCTGACAGCCTCATTCACTTAAATGAAAAAGTTACTTTCATCTGACATTATTCTGTCTGAAGCACCTAATCTCCTGAACACTGCCAACTAGTAATTCTTTGTTCTAATACTGCTGAAACCTAGATTGCAGAATCTTAAGCATAACTTTGTTGGCATGTTAAATGAGCATAATTTTCATTAATTTGAACATTCTTTGGCACTAACCTTCTATAGAGCTGGAATTTAAATTGATCTTTTCCAATATAGTTGCTACTATTGAGTTTTCTGGCATGTTGAGTACAACACTTTAATAGTATCATCTTTTATGATTTTCAATAGTTCAAATGGAATTCATCATCTCCATTAGCCTTATGATTAGCAATGCTTCCTACAATCCACTTGAGAATTCTCCATGATATTTGGCTCTAGATCAATAATCACATCATCATGGCTATTAGTGATATTAAGATCATTCTTGTCTAGTTTTTCTGAGAATTCTTGCCACCTCTTCTTCATTTTCTTCTGTTGTCTTTGTCATGTTTGTTTTTTAATGTTCATTATTGCACAAAATTCCCTCAATGTCTCTAATTTTCTAGAAAAGATATGTTGTCTTTCCCATTCTGTTGTTTTCTTCTTTTTCTTTGCATTGTATATTTAAAACTTTCTACTGGGGGCAGCTGGATGGCTCAGTGGATTGAGAGTCAGGTCCAGAGATGGAAGATTATGGGTTCAAATCTGGCCTCAGACACTTCCTACCTGGGTGACCTTGGGCAAGTCACTTAACTTCCTTTGCCTAGCCCTTCCCGCTGTTCTGTCTTAGAACCAATATTTAATATTGGTTTTAAGGCAGAAGGCAAGGATTTAAAGAAAGAAGAAACTCTCTACTTGCTATTCTCTGGAATTCCTCATACCATTGGGTAAATTTTCCCTTTCTCCTTTCCATTTCCCTTTCTTTCTTTCCTCAGCTATCAGACATCTGTTTTGCTTTCTTGCTTTTCTTTTTTCTTTGAGATATTTTTTTTTTGTTTCTGCCTTCTTTATAACATTGCAAACCTCTGTCCATAGTTCTTCAGGCACTCTACTAGATCTAATCCCTTAAATATATTTATTGCTTCTATTTCTTATTTAGAAGAGATGTTATTTAGATCATACCTACAGAGTCTGATGGTTTTCTCTGCTTTCTTCAATTGAAGTTTACATGTTTCAAAAAGGAGCTCATGATCTGAGCCATAGTGAGCTCTATGTCTTATTTTAGCTTGACTGTATAGAGCTTCACCACCTTTGGTGGCAAAGTATGCAATCAATTTGATTTCAATATTGAGCATCTGGTGATTTCCATGTGTATAGTCATCTTTTGGATTGTCAAAAAAGAGTGTTTGCTATGATCAACAAGTTATCTTTCATAAAATTATTAGTTTCTGTGGTTTCATTTTTTTTTACTCCAAGACCAAATGTCCATTATTCCAATTATCTTTTGATTTCTGGTCAGCATTAAAATCCCCTATGTTGAATGTGACATTACTTGGATATTCTTCTAGAAGATGTTATAATTCTTCATTGAACTGATCAATTTTGGCCTCTTTAGGATAAGTGGCAGAGAATAGATGTGTATTATTGTGATATTGAACAGTTTGATTTGGATTTGAACAGATATCATTCTGTCACTTTTGAGAATATACTCCAGTACTGTTTTCCTCACCTTCTTAACCACGCCTTTCTACTTCTTTATGAGTTTGATTCTAAAAATCTCCCAAGAATTCCTTGTCCTAAGAATTCCTCCCTTCTCCTCTCACCTTACCAAACTATCTTGTGATATGTATTCCCCTCTAGGTATCTCTTACTTCTCTTCCTTTTCTTATATCCTTGTTTTTCTTTTTCTTTATCCACTCTTCTTTCTCTTATTCCCTTGATCCCCTAAGTGGACTCCCAGGCCCTCCCTAATCCTGTCCCCTTCCCTCTTGTTTCTCTCTACCTTATGAGTTTGAACCTTTCAATTGTGCATGTTGTTCTCTCTTAATCCTAGGTCTGATGAGACTAGGGCTCTAATACCACTAGTCCTCCACTTACTCCTCACTTTCTCAGTGGTAGTTTCTTTACTCATTCTTCCGATATATGAGATAACCACACCACTTTACCTCCTTGTGGTCTATTCCACTACCATTTTGACTCATTCCATTCCATTACTTTCACCTTGAATTTGATTCATCCATTCATACATGCCCTTTCAAAATACCCAGGCAATGATGTCATTCCCAGGGTTCATAGATGACATTTTCTCATACAGGAAAAAGATATTTTGGCCTTTTTGGGTTGCTTATGATTAGTTATCTTTATGTTTCTTATAGATCAAGTTTTCTGCTGAGTTCTGGGCTTTCTTCCAATATAGTTGAAACTCCTTTAGTTTGTTAAATATCCATTTTTTACCTTTTATAATTATGTCATTTTGTTGGATATGTTAATCTGAGTATAAAACCCAATTCTTTTACTCTCAGAAATACTGAGTTCCATGTCTGTCTTTTAATGTTGCAGTTGCCAAGTCTTGTGTTATTCTGATCTAGTTCCACAGTATTTGATTTTTTTGTTGTTGCTTGTAGTATTTCCTCCTTAAACTGGGAGCTATGGAACTTAGTAATGATGTTCTTTTGTATTTTCATCTTTAGGTTCATTTGAGGTGGTAATCAGTGAACTCTTTCACTTTCTATTTTAATCTCTGATTCTAGAATTTCTGAGCAATTTTATGATTTCTTGTAGTATGGTCTCTAAACACTTTATTTTATTATAACTTTCTGGGAATCCAACTATTTTTATATTGTCTCTCTTTGATCTGTTTTCTAGGTCAGTTGGTTTTGTGATAAGATGTTTCATATTTTCTTCTATTATTTCATTCCTTTGATTTTTTTTTTTTATTATTTCTTCTTGTCTTAGGGAATTGTTTGCTTCCTCTTGACCAATTCTAGTTCTAAATGCATTATTTTCTTCTGTGAGTTTCTGGATCTTTTTTCAATTTGTGTAATCTTTCATAATTTTCTTTCATTGCTCTTATTTTTTTTCCTGATTTTACCTTAACTTCTCTTATTTGTTTTTTGAGGTCTTTTTGAAGATCCTCCAAAAGTTCTTTTGAGTTTGTGGCCACTTATTGAATTTCTCTGCTATTTTTGAACTATGTCTTTTTACTTTGACGAATTTGAGTTCTCTGAATTTGAGTTAAGGTCTTCACTGTCCCCATAATATCTATCAATAGTTTA
Source organism: Monodelphis domestica (assembly GCF_027887165.1). Taxonomy (NCBI): domain Eukaryota; kingdom Metazoa; phylum Chordata; class Mammalia; order Didelphimorphia; family Didelphidae; genus Monodelphis; species Monodelphis domestica. Next base: position 224,558,253 of record NC_077231.1, on the reverse strand, counting down.
GTTCTCTCTCCTTTGCTTGCTCATTTAGGAATTTATTAAAAACATTTTCTTAGTGTATACTTCTTCCTCACTCCTCCTTTCCTATTATGCAGCCCAGGATAGACCAGGTGTCTAGTTTGATTTCCTCAGACCTCCAAAGCCCCTTATTTGTTAGCAATGAGGTTTGAATTCCTGCCTTTAGAGCCCAACATTTATAGATTCTGTGGTGTCTACTCCATCAGTCCTCAGCTAAGGGCCAGAGGAGGTCTCCAAACTTAGACTGTATTAGACATAGCTACTCCCAGGGTCCTCCACTAGTGGATTCTAGTGGTATAATCAAGGATACAAATTCTGGGGCTCAGCAAAGAATGTGAGGTTGCCCATCCTGCCCCAGGGGTTATGTTGCTGACTTCACTCTGTGTTCCTGACCCCCAGGACTTATGATGAGACTGAAGCCAAGGAAGTCAGAAAGCTTCCTCCCTAGTTATCCCTGGCTGTTCAGCTTCACTCCAGATTCTTGTCTGTTTTTGTCATTTTTAGCATTGATACTTTGGAATTATTTTTGGTTGTTTATGGGGCTCTTAGAAGGATAAGGATGCTTCATTCTCTACTCTGACATCTTCCCACAAATCCATTATTTATCTTTATAGCACTGTATTTTCCTTTAGTCACCAGACACATTTGCTTCTTAGTTCCCTTTTAGCTTTTGCCTAGTTGCTTCATTGGTTTGGAAATTCTTGTGGTTGTCCTTCTTCCTCAGCAGTATGTTGGACACTTTCTGACTTGAGGGGCTTATATTATAATGTCACATCTTTGATCATTTTAATACTTATTAATACATGGATTAATTTTAATCCATGAGGTTTTCTTTAATGGAGAGGTTTGCTTTTTCCTTCTCCAGTAGATCAACTTTTGTGAGAACTTACTATGACCTATATATTTTGAGTAAATATGCACAATATAGCTCAGAATTTCATTGTGATATGCAATCCTCTTTGCTATTACAAGTCTCAAATCTACATGTCTATATTTAATTACCACCTAAATTTTAGTCTTTTATTGCTAAATATCTCTTGAATGTCTTTACCTGAATGTCCATCATCTTCTTTCTGCTGCATTTTGTTGAGTGTAATTTTTATTGCATTATGGTCTAAAAAGTATGCATTTACTATTTCTACTTTTCTACATTTAGATATAAGGTTTTTAATGCCCTAACATGTAGTCAGTTTTGTGGAGGTGTCATATACTGCTGAGAAAAATAAAAGATGACTTCTTTTCTATCTCTGTCCAGTTTTCTTCAGAGTCCATCAGTGTCTTAAATGGAAAATATTTAAAATAAAACTTATCACTTTCCCCTTTAAATTCACATCTCTTTTGAATTTTCCCATTCCCCATTTCTACCATCTCAGTCACCCATATTAATAACCTTAATCTCATCAGCTTATCCTTGGCTCTTCTTTCTTCCTCAACCATACATCTAGTCAGTGGCCAAGTAGCATAAATTCTATTCCTACAACTTTTTCATAATCCATCCCCTTTTCTTCACCCTGACTCAGAAATTTATCACCCATTGCCTAGACTATTATTATAATATGTTTACAATTTCTCCTGATTTTGGACCCTATCCTATTGGATACTTAAATATTTCAGTATTTCAGTATTTCAAGTTAAGTGCTAAAAAAATTCCCAAAACACAATTCTTATCACACTTTTCCTATGCTCAAAATTCTTCTAGAAAAGAATGTAATTCCCTTAATTTGGCATGTCAGACCCTCCACAAGTTTGTTCCAAACTACTTTTTCAGACTTATTTCACATTTCTTTTCATTTCATGCTCTCTGGTCAACTGGTCTCTTACTCATTTTCTAAACTCAACATTCTATTTTTTGTTTCTCTGCATTGGCATGTCATCTCAAGGAAGGCATTCATTACTTGTTTTCATTTTTCTTCCTTTAAGGTTTAGCTCTGGTTTCATGCCTTTTAACAAGTTTTTTTTTTGTGATCGTCTGAATAGTGAGTGATATTTCCCTTCTTGAATTATTTTGTGTTTATCTGTGTACACAATATACTTGACTTATATATACATATACATGGTAATTTTTTGCCTAAATATTTATTGCTTAGCATACTGATCTGTATGTAGGAATTCTTTAATAAACATTTGTTTTTTAATATAATGCTGTTCATTTGAACAGAGTGGTATTAAATATTCCTATATGATTCCTAAATTATACAAGGAAAGAATCTCAAAGGTATGTCCTATTTAAAAATTCTCATTGATTTAATAATGCATTGACAACTTTTTCCATTGGTAGGTAAAGATATTTTCTGATGGCAAAGAATTAATGAATTACCAGTGTATGAAAGAAGAGACAGACACTCAGACATTAATGACTTAAAAAATGGTCAGGGACCAATATTTTGGTCTCAATCTCAGCTGAGATGGTCTTTTTGTAGTAATATCAAAGGAAGGAAATGATTGCATAGCAAGAATCAAACTTGTTGAGAATTTCATCACTTTTTAAGATTAAGTGAGATGAAAAAAGGAAAAGTTTAAACTGCCACAGCATGGTGTTGTGCATGATGCTAATGTCAGGAAGTTAGTGGATATTGGCATAATCTGGCTTTTGAAAGTAATTATCCCCTACAGTCTGGCAGTCACCCTGAGCACAGCCGCTTTGAAACATGTTGCATTCTGACCTTTTCTCAACCTAAGGGGTCCAGACAAAGAACAAAGGCTTTAAAATTCAGACTCGAAGATGCACAAGTAGTGAATTGATTCTAAAGGAGCCAATCTAACAACTCACCTCTGCAAAACCTTAAGGGATGTTTATGAGTATTTATGGTTTGTGAAACAGAAGGACATTTATGTACAGATGCATGGGAATAAATTTCAAGTACATTTGGTGTGGAGGAAATGGAGTTTTATTGCTGAATTCAATTCACTTTACCCTCTCTTCAGTCTTCCAACTTACTTTTCAAATTGTAAACTACTTGTCATTTAATGCCTCAAAGTTTGGGGAAAAGTCAATTTTTTGTTAATGCCATTTTAGTGTATTAGTTGAAAAAAATAATCAAGATTCACTGAAGTTTTTCCTCTTACACTGGTTTTTCATTTGTCAAATATAAATTATCCTTAATGAAGATGAAGGCAATTATGACCCATCATGTTTATAACTTTAAGTTTTAGCAAAGTGTTTTCTTCACAATTATTCTGAAAAGAAGGCAATAGAAGTATTATTTTTACTATTTCAAAGATAAAAATACTGAGACTCAGTTCAGGACATGAAATGATTGTGATGCAGGTCATACATTATAGCCAGGATTCAGAAACACAGCTCTCTTGATTCTAGGAGAAGTGGATGCAACAAGAGATAGTCTATTCATATCCTGGGCTTCATGTGTATTAATAATGCTAATCATTGAGATTTTATTTTAGAACTGGAAAGACACAGAGTGAAAAGAATCTGCTTCATATTCCAGGTACCCTACTCCATAATTTACATTAAAAAACCACCAAACTCTTGCCTTCTGTCTTAAATCAATAATTTTTATCAGTTCCAAAGTAGAAAAGTGATAAGAGCTAGGTAGGAAGTGTCTGAAGCCAGATTTGAACCAAGTACCTCCTGTCTCTAGGCCTGGCTCTCAATCTACTGAACAATTTAGCTGTGTCCTCAATTTACATTTAAGGAAATAAGGCCTGGAGAAAGAAAGTAACTTTTCGAGAGTTATACAACTATTCATTGGCAAAGTGGGGATGAGGTCCCATGTTTCTGAGTCTTGGTTTTGCCACACCTTTCACTGTACCAGGCTGCTATTCTTATTTATGAAATAGTGCTCCAAGACCATTTATAGAGCTCAAGAACATTTCCAAAATCATTTTGAAGAGAATTATTCTTCTAATGGTTGTGTGGCTTGACAGAAACCAGATTCATCCAGTCAATCACTGAAAGCACAATTCCTTTAGAGTCTGCCATTGCTTCAGTTCTTTTCCATCAAAAACACTAGTGATATATGTTAAGATAGTCCAGGTGGACAGTTAGATTCAACATGTTCTAGATAATGAGAAGAATTAAATGTTTCTACTAGGTACCCATAATTCTTCACGAGTAGCTTTGAAAACAAGAGTCAGTAGAAGTGATAAGCTCCAATATATTTCAATTTAATTCATCACATTTTTTTTTGCACTTCTTTATATTCATCCCTGTGCCTAATCTGAGGGGGACACAACTCAAGACTGAGTCAAAGTCCTCCAAGTGATTCATGAAAAAAAGGCTATCCTCTACCATAGGTGTCTAAATGCAAATTGAAACCTGCTATTATTTACTTCTTCCATGAATTTTTTTTCTAATGTAAACTATATGTCTTCTTTTACAACATGATAAACATGGAAATATGTATTATGTAATCATATATAGGTACAACTTATATCATATTACCTGTCTTCTTGGGGAAGAGTGAGGGAATGGAAGGGAGAGAGAGAACGTGGATTTCAAAATATCAGAAAATGAATATTAAAAAATTGTATTGACATGTAATCTGGAAAAGAGTAAATATTTATTATAAAAAATAGAATGAGTCAAAGTTCCTGTCCTCAAGGAACTTACAGCCTCCTTGGGGTGGTGGCTAAGAGACAATAAAAGGTAGTCATAGGGAATCATTCACATACAAAATCCTATGGAATATCCAGGTCAATTAGAACATTAAAATACTCAAATGAATCTAATTATATGTTCCTTTCATAATGCAAATCATAATTCAACCCCTGCAGAGCCCTAGGTGACTCTTGTTAATGTCCTCCCCAAAATTCACCACTGAGGCCACCTCCAAACTTCTAATGGCCATTCTCAGTTTCTCTTAGCATCTTGAAAATGCAAGTATAGCACTTGGTTCACTAGTTTTCCTCTTGTTCTTACTCTATGATTGATCTATCTTCATTTTTTGATCAGACATTTCTTTGAAGACATCCTATACTGTGCTTTTTCTTTGTAGTTTCTTATTTATCATTTTTTGAGCCTATTCATAAATCACTGTGCCCCTCTGGGTGATACTTGTTTTTAATTCAGTTCTTCAAAAAGTACTGTATGTTGTGACTCACAGTAAAAAGAGAGACTTGTTTTCAGAATAAGTTGTGGGAAATTAAAGAAGTCATGCAATTTCCTGAAGGCAATGCAATCTAATCAAGTGTTATTCAACAACATCCACATACTGATGGATGAAGGAACATTGTAGGTATAATAAAAGATTGTTTTTATGTCAAGGACTCCTTTGCCAGTTTGGTGAAGTCTATGATGCCCTTCTCATAATTTTTATTATTATCACTATTTTAATAATTGAAGTTTAGCTAAATTTCAGTTAGTGGATAGGGGAAAACTTTTTACACACACACACACACATTTCTGGCCAAGGTCACAAATCCCCTGAAATCTCTTCAGGGACAGATGGGACTATGAGGTTGTCAGGTTAAGATATATGATTTAAATGCATGTCATAATCTGAACAAAAGGCATTTTTCATCCACTTTCTTTTTCTGTGTGAATGGTTAGGCCAAACTTTTTTGATCAGATATATATATATATGTGTGTGTGTGTGTGTGTGTGTGTGTGTGTGTGTGTGTGTTCTTCACACATCATTGTTTAAAAAAAAGAATAAGCTTCTCACCACACCAATACTTCTCACCACACCAATAATATCCAAGAGGATAAATAAGAGTTACTAAAATTATATATATATATATGTACACATATATAATTAACATTTAGGGATTAGGAAGGTCAGTGATACTAAAATTCATGGGAAATTTTGGTTATATTATTTATGCTTTCTTTTAAGAAAACAGTGAATTCCAAGATTCTGGATAAATATCTTACCTTTATCTCCAATTTATTCTGTATTGATCTTGTATATACAGAATTGTTTGCATGTTATCTCCCCATAGTATGACACCTCTCCCTTTGAAGTCATGAACTGTTTTTGTCTTTCTTTGTATTCCTAGAACTTATCACAGTGCCTGACATAATAAACTTAAAAAAACCCCAAAACTCTTATCTTTCATCTCATAATCAATATTATGTATCGGTTTGAAGGCAAAAGAGTAGTAAGGGCTAGGAAATTGGAGTGAAGTGACATGTCTAAGGTGAAACAGCTAGGAAGTATTTGAAGTCAAATTTGAACTCAGGACCTTCTTTTTCTAGACCTGGCTCTCTCCATTGAGCCACCTTTTAAGCATTTATTAAAAGCTTATTATAGGGGCAGGTAGGTGGCTCAATGGAGAGAATGGATTCTAACTGTACTGGTAAAGGGAGTCTCCCTATCAATGAAAGGGGAGGTTTCTATACCAATGAAATTATAGATCTAGTCCTTTTTCCTAAATCTTTAATCCTCACAGGAGAACTTTCTATACCTTCCCCTCCTCCCAATTCTAGAATCTTTCCCTCTAAAGTTACTTCCATCTACTCCTATGTGTCTTGCATATATTTACTTAAGGATATGTTGTCTTCTTCATTCATCTCTAAGGTCCTTAATTCCTAGCTCTAATAACATATGGTGCCAGACACCAAGCATTCATTACGTTTCCTTGTTTGACAATTCATAAGACACTTAAATCTTTTTCGGAGCATTTGAGGGAGATCATTAGCTAAAATGAAATGGATCAACCAAAATAAAGGGTCCTAATCTTAAAGGAATGAAGTTCATTCCTCAGTTCTATTCAGTAACATTTAAACTTCACAAAATGTAACTTTAATGTAAATCAATGTGAGAATTCCTTCCACTCTCATTTCACACCTTTTGAAAGATAAAAATGTCCCACTGTGTATTTATAAAACAAACAAAAAAATTAACAGAGTGAGAAGAGAGGATCCATAGGAGAAATTTGAAAGGTGAGAGACCAGACACTCTCTTGCCTCCAGGAAGCACCAAATCCCATTAAGGATTATTCTGTTTTGGCAGCAATGGAATCCTCCCTACAAACTACTTATTTGGGGTATGACTTTCATTCTTACAATCACCTGAATACCCTTTTTGTTAGTGCATATATATTATTTATGAGGTTTTTTGCAAGTGTGTTCTTCACACATCATTGCCTTAAAAAAAGAATAAGCTTCTCACCACACCAATAAGAGGATAAATAAGAGTTACTAAAATAAAAAAAAAAGCACCATTCACTTAAAATGGCCAGAAAATGAATTTAATCTACACCTATGTTTTAAAGTGTAACATTTTACTTTGGGGGCTGTTCATTTCATGAATGTGAGGGAATACAGTATTGTAAGTAGATGAATAACCTTGGATTCAGGAAGACCAGAGTTCAGGTAGCATCTTTGATGACACCTGTATGAATGTCAGAATATCATTTAAATTTCAATAACGTCCAGTGGCTCCTTCTTATTCCAGGATTAAGTGTTCTCTGAACGAGTTTAAAAGCCCTTCATGCCCTGGTCCCTTTCTACCTTTCCGGAGCCTTTTACTTTATTTATTACTCTCCATGTACTTTGGGATCCAAAGAATGCTCTCCCTATTGGCTTTCAGATTCAGATCTTGCATTCTACCAGAAGCCTTTTCCTTTGTTCTTCTTTTTCTCCCTCCCAAATATATTCCCTCTGATATAACTTTCTATTTATGCTGTATATATATATATATTTTATATATATAATTATTGATGGGTTGTCTCCAGGATACAAACTCCTTTAGGGCAGGGATCATGCTTTTGCTGTTCTTAATATCTCTAGTGTATAGTAAGTGCTTAATGTTTTTTGACCAGATGTTTCAAGCAACTAAGACTAAAAATTAATAATGTTGTTGTCTCATTGTGGTCAGAATTTCCACTCTGGGAGCTACCAACACTGGCAAAATCATGGGGAGAACTACATTTTCCATAGTTCATTGGTTGTTGGGGCTGCTCACCTTCCATCCTCCTAGTTTTTAATAAAAATTGGACACAACTAGATACTTCTGATGGGTGCCATATGTAATAATATCCATATTTCTTATGTCTATATACTGCTGGGATAGATTATTAAGGGCATGGCGAACTCCAGGTTATCATTCTAAGCTTGTTGAAAGGGAAACATCGGAGACTCCATGAAGGGAGAACATTGGGGTGTACTAAGGAGCCTGTCTGATTTCTGATTTTGGTCTACATGACAGAGAGAAGCTTAGTAAGTTACAGTGATGCTGAGTAGCCTGACAGCAGTGGTTTATTCTGCTTTGATCCAGAAGGGCTTCTCTCTCTCTCTCTCTGCCAGGGGGGAACAATTCCCTGGGAGTTGAGTTGAGTTGATACTTCCAGTCTTGAGGGAAAATAGGTCTCTACCCAGGACATGATCTAGCAGCAAACAGACAGGAGGCTCATTTACTTGGTATTTAGCCTTTATCCTGCAATTCCTACAAGCATTTATTCATGCTTAGGCAGCATCTTTGACACCAAGTAGAGGAATTTGTGGCTCAGTTTCAACCTGATTATCATTAATCAAGGTTCTCCTTTCTGACTGCCTTTAAACTTTATCCTGCATCATTGACGGGAAACTTGTTTCAGTTATTTTAACGAATGCATTTTGAAATGCCTTTGAAGGAAAGAAAGGATAATGCATGGAACACAGGATGAATGCCATATCCCACTCCCAGATGTTTCTTCCAAAAGGAGGATGCTTGTTAAGTTACTTAGCTAATCAGAGAGAAAGTAAAACTATAAACAGAGAGGTTCATAGACCAGGAGCTAGAAGATCATTTAGCCCAATACCAGTTATTTTACATAAGAAAAAGATTAAAGAGGAAAATTAAATAACTTGCTGAAGTTTATACAGGTAGTAAGCAGCCATGCCAAATTTGAAATGAAGTCCTGTGACTACAAGTTCAGAATTCTCTCCACCTTACCTTTTTGTTTTAGGAGCCATGTCACATTATTCTGCTTTACACATTACCATATCAGTTCAAAGTCAAAATAGAATTGACTTCCTGATTAAGAGAATGTAATTGTGTAGGGTAGTCAGACTATAAATTGTACAGGCTTCTTCTTATATCTGACTATCAATGATAAATATTTTCAGTTCTCTCCTTCTAGTATCCATTCAGTATCATAAAGGGAAAGCAGAGAGGAAGACTTTGGTGTCATGAATGTCTTTAAGCGGTTTCTTCATGGAATTAAAACAAAATCTAAAAAGCATTAGAGTTGGTTTAAATTCAATTCTTAAACTAGTTATCCTGGGTAAGTAATTTCATCTTTTGTGACCTCAGTTTCCTCATTTGTAAAATGAAAGGGTTTGGATACATGACCTCTAGGGCCACTTCCAGCTTTGAATGAATGATTCTATGATGCCCAGAGAGTGTGGTAGCCTCATAAGAAAAAATTCATAATGATAAGCAGGGTAGAGAAAGAATAGGTCAATATTATTATTGTTATTTTTGAAAATATATGGAGAAATAATTTATATTTAAGTTATTCTTTATAATTTTAAATTAATTATTATATGCTTTCTCAAAACTTGTTGGCCAGCAAGTTACTGTGAAGCAGCCCAGAATTGGTGAGGTACTGTCTTAGGTTGTGATCCAATCGCTTCCTTAGCTGGACCTCAGGTACTTCACCTATAACTTTGACTTTTTTCCCCTGATATCCAAAAGAATATGATCTAAACATGGCTGCAAGTACTTAGGTCACTTAAACTTTAAATATTAAAGACAAATGAAAAATGATCAATTTTAGGCTTCTCTTACCCTGGAAATACTTATTTCTCTTCACTGGCTTTATTTCTTTATCTGCTGGTGACATTTTTGTAACCCAAAGAAAACTGCTGCATCTAATCTCTCACACACTGCTTGCTCTGAACACTTCCCAGATGCAGGTGGTTAATCATGTCCTATTACATGAGATGACATTTTGAAGCATTGGAATGAAACTAACTTCAGGAGCACATAATGGTGGATTAACCAAGTATAAATCAGTAAAATTTAAAGAAAGGTCACATTATACACATAATTCAGGGTCGAAAACAATCCACCACCCAAACTTTTCTTCCATGACCAGCGTAGCATCTACTATTGTTGGAAAAAAAATCTGCAAGCAATTGTGATGTTAAATCAAAATAGAGCACATATGATTTACTTGGTATAATTAGATTCAATCAGAAAGGAATCTCTCAAGGTGGCATATATTTCTGTATCTGCCTAACTAATCATCATCCTCTTGGCCTCCCTTCCCCCACTGTGAATCTTTTTATAGCTACAATATCCACTATTATATGGAAGAGGCAATGAATATAGTAGAAAAAGCATGGGATAAGGAAAAATCATTCTTTAACATTCATTGGTTGTATGACTTTTGCTAAATCTGAGTTATTTATTTTCTGTGTGGTTTTTCTTTAAATCAAGGGGATAAGGGTGGGTAAAGTTCTTTCCAGTTCTAATGGCTTATGGCTATGATACCGTGCTAGAGATATTCTTCAGTAAGGATGCCAGGTCTATCTACAATGATGAAGTTCTAGCAAACTTCAATAATCTCACAATATATTGATACCAATATAATTCTTTTCACCTCAGAGTCTTCTAGGTAATAACACATTCTTAAAGAAATGCAATGACCCAGTTAGGCCATTGGGTTGACCTTCTTTATTTGATTGCTATAGTCTTATAGAAGGGCAACTAGGTGGATTAGTGGAAAGAACTTTGGATCCGGTGTTAGGAAGACCTGATTTCATATTTGGTCTCTGATACTTACTAGCTATGTGACTCTGGGCAAGTTTCTTAACCCTGTTTGCCTCAGTTTCCCCACCTGTAAAATGAACTGGAAAAGGAAATGGCAGACCACTCTGTAGCTTTGCCAAGAAAATTCCAAATGGGGTCAAAAAGAATTGGACAAGCCACAAGAACAACAACAACAAAATGTTGTCATAGGGAGCTCCCCATGAGAAACTTCTGTTAATGTAGTTTACTATCCTCTCAGCAAATTAATATCTTAGAGAGTTGCCCGAAGTCTTGAGAGATTCAGTGAATTTCTCAGGTTCAAGCAGGAAAAGCAAAAAGCATTTGTCATAGGCTGAATGTTAGCCTGTATCTTTCTGACTACAGAACACTTTTTTTTATGTATTATATCAGTATTCCTCAGAGTGTAACATATAATGCATCATAATGCATACTTTGAAGCTCAACAAAATCCTACTTTCGGGTTGCTACAGCAAATATATTATGGTACCTAATATATCTAAAATAATTGCTCATCATGCAAATGATTATTATTACAAAATGTGAAACATTTGGGTGGTAGTTTGGATATTCAATCACATGTACTAATATTCTTTTTGGGCATTCATGGTGTGACTTTGAAACTGTCTCTTTTGGGAGGAGTAATGAAACATCTTTTTACATTGTCAAGTGGGATGCTTGTGTCCATCTCTGTCCCTCTGAATCTCCTTCTCATTCTAGGTGACATGAGCTAGAGAAATATATTGCTAGTTTTAACTTGTTCATGGGTACCAGTTTAGTCAATTCCAGGTAAGATAGGTAAAAAAGAAAAATGGGGTAAATGGAAGCAAAATGGTACCAGAGATCATGTTATCTATAATACCTCAGTTTCCCCAAGGCCCATTATATAATTAGTATATGTTAATTTGTTTCTTAACTCCAAATTCTCTCATACAGAAGCAGATACTCCTTCCTCATAATAATAACATCATTCTTATCTTCTAAATCCTTCAGTTCCTCTAACATCCTATCATCAACTTTGATATTGGGTGATGGGACAATGATCTTTTCTTTCTCACTTCCCTGTGATTTCTTAGGAATTTAGAAAGTCACATCTTTCATATCTGCTCTTCCTGGTATAGGTATAGAATGAGAAAAATCTTTCATAGTGCAGGGAAAATCCAAGTTTTCATAATTGCATTTGGAAGTGGTTGCAATACAGCTGTGGACATTTTTTCCCTCACACCCTCAGCTTTAACAATCAACAAAGATGCATCAAAACATTTAAAACCATTTGGAAGCACTTTAAAATATGACATTTAATAACTGTCTTTATCTTTTAATTTTTTTGCAAGCTTCTACATTAAAACAGTTTAGTAGAGCTCTGGTGTTAGTGAGAATCAAAGGAATGATGTAAACCCTAGAAGATAGGGTGGATGCTCTCCTTATAGCAATCTGTATCACTTTATAGAGAAGTGATTTTGGGAAAAAAAAGTAAAGCTAGTGACAAGTATTGTTACTTTAATCTTCATTTTTGTTTTGCCACACTCACCAACACTGTTGATTCTATTACTTCCAATCTTTTTCTAACAGGAGTCTCCCATGTGACTCTAGGTATATACCCTCTCATAAGTCAGATCTCACTTTGATTCTGTCATCCTAGTGACCTTATCTAGAACCATAACCCTCTATCTAATCCCCATTCACTCAATCTCAGTGATCAACCAGATCTTCCCTAAGCTGTAACCACTATCCATGGCCTGGCCCCTGCCCATGTACCATGTTCCAATGATACCACTGCCACTACTACACTTGAAACTAGAAATCCATTCAGCAAGCACTAACTGAGAGTCTATTATGTGCAAAGTGCTCTTCACCATTCTCTGTCAACCCTTTTAGGTCAACAATGGCACTTTTTAGGTCAACAACAGTAACTTTATTAAAATTTAAGCTCCTTGAACAGAAATGTGTTATTTTTTTCTTTGTCTCATTACTACTTTGCATAATACCTTGCATAAAGGAAGCACAAAATCTCTGTTGAATTTTATTTGTTGAATGACAGGTATTCCATTAAGAAAATTTAATTTAAAACATGTTTTTGCTTGAAAAGCCATAGGGAAATAACTTATGCAAATTCAATTTTTAAAATTAATATTAAAATTATTAAATAAATGAATGATATTCTCTTTTAAGAGGTAAGAAATCAAAATATTAAGCAAGAATTCTTTCATCTAGAGAACCCCAAGATCATAGTCTTTTTTCTTTAGCTCAGATTTGGTCCTCTTGGGAAGATGTTGACCAAATTACCAATATGTGTGGTATGTGTGTATGTAAGATTATTTTTCATAGTAGCAAATTTTTGAGTCTTGATACTTCCAAGGAATAGGAAAAGCTGTTCTGAAAATGCTGACATTTTATCATCCAAAGCCATATTCCTCGTGAAACAGAATATTTTTGATCTGGAGTTCATTATTCAAAAATTGCAATTTTCTCATGAAGCTGGCTTTGCTTTGCAGACACATAAAGGTAGGGGGAAAATGACACTTGTCTGGAATTCACAGATACCTACATATTTACATAAATAATCCAAAAGAAAACAGGCTGTTCCCAACAGCTTTAATTAGTTTTCTGTAAATGTGGGTCAGAGACCAGTTTTACTTTGATATTATTTTTAATAATGGCTATTAAATGAAAACTGAATATGTACCTGGGAACTTTAATTTATGGGCAGCCCCTCACAGAGTGCATGGAGCATCCACTCTGCACTCCCATTACTCCCAGTTTTATCGCTACCCTGAAATTGACCGACTAAATGACTGTCATGGGTAACACACGATGCCATAAAACTAAGCATTGACTTATTACTGAATAAAAAACATCAGGGATCATTGGGGTGTTTAATATCAGGGCTGGCTTGTTTTCCAAACACTTTTCATAGAAGTACCACCTAAAACACCTTAAACTAAATTTAGCCAAACTAAAAACAATATTGTTTCCATATACATTGGCTGGTCCCAACATCTATGGGTCATTTATGTTCATATTAACTACTCCCCCTCCTTTCCTTTCTTTATGACTTGGTAGGTAGGCACAGAGTCACAGATGATTATGATCGGAACATTCCTGTTCTGTCTTCATGAGGCAATTGCTACCCTATGGTGGGATAAAATACTTACATAATTTCCACCCTAATCACTTAAATGAAGGGAGTGGAAAATGAAATGAAAACCACGCTGTAAAGTGTATTGTCTTCCCACACATAAGGAGAAATATCAGCTACATGGAGATGTTTTAGGAAAGGATTATTGTCAAGACAGGCTGCTGAAAGCCACAGAAAGTCAAAAGATCATAGATAATGAAATTGAAGGAAATCCAGAGATCATCTAGTCCAACTTCGTCTTGCTACTGGTAAGGAAACTGAGGCTCAGAAAATTTGAGGGCATATAAAGAATAGGTGACAGAGGATAGATCTTAACCTGTTATTTGAACTCAAAATGCTCTGTCCTTTCTAGTGTTCTATCTATGCTGCTTTCTCACAGACAGAAAAGGGGGAAACAACACTGGAAAGCACCCTAGGAGGTTTAGTAGAGAATTTAGGCATGTATATATACTACATGCATGCACATACACACATATATTTTATCTATCTATCTATCTATCTATCTATCTATCTGTCTGTCTGTCTATTTGTCTGTCTGCTTTATCTATCTATCTATCATCTATCTATCTATCTATCTATCTATCTATCTATCTATCTATCTATCTATCTATCTATCTATCTATCTATCTGTCTGTCTGTCTATTTGTCTGTCTGCTTTATCTATCTATCTATCTATCTATCTATCTATCTATCTATCTATCTATCTATCTATCTATCTAAGCTGTCTATATGTCATGAGTATATATACAAATATGTGTATATGTATAAACACATACATGTTCGTATGAGTAATGAATATATATCTATATAAATATATGTGTGTGTATGGCATCTTAAGGCTCAAAATCAGTAAAAGTGCAGAATGTTTAAGTCTGAAAGAAAACACCACCAGATGGCAGCAAGAAATAAGGTTTGAAAAATCTGAATATTGGCTAAGAAAAGGGAGGGTGGGATATTTGACTTTATAATTCTCATTAGAATTATTTGAGTTCTTAACTAAGGTATTTTTCTTTGAATACCCTCAGAATTTTAAACAATTTGCAGTGCTGGGCACATAGTAGGCATGTGATACATGATGAGAAAATTAGTTTAGCAAATCTGTTTCCTTGTGACTTTGTTAGAAACCTTTTAGATTTTGTTATACCTACATATATGAGCATTAATGATTTAAGAAATAAAGATACACAGTTCCTCTTTTCCAGCTTCAGTTACATTTTATTGTATTAATATGGAAGAGGGTGTATAGCATACCTGAAATACTAAAAAGCTGGAGAGGTGGTAGCCCTTAATAGTGCTAAAGGTAAGGAAAAAGTGAAAAGCCTAGAAAGGAAGTCAACTTCTCCCTCCACTCATCATTTCTTCCTTCCCTTCAGTCTCAGAAAAAGAAGAATGCCTTTTTGGACCCAAAGTTACGCCTTGAGATTTCTATCCTGTTCCCTTCTTGTACTCACTGGGACCTTGGCTTTTTGATTATCACCTTTTTACCTCTAACATCTTTAATTTTTCTCCTTAGCCAGGCTGTGTAGTAGATGGAATGCTGAGTTTGGAGTCAGAGAGCACAGTTTCAGCTCATAGCTTAACTATTTGCTATCTCTGTGACCTTGGGAAAGCTTTTTAAATATTCTGGGTGTTAGTGTCTTCATCTGGAAAAAAGAGAGGAGATTAGGTGATTTTTTGATGTTTCTTTCAGGTTGAAATCCTATGAAATTAAGATCAACCCCTTGGATACAAATCTGTATACAAATCATCTCTGCCAAAACTTTTGCATGACTTTGGGTATTCTTCTTGTACCCATCTTATTTCCCACTACCCTTTCATCAACAAACACCTGGACTGAATGATGTACACATATTACTTCCATTTTCATCATCTTTTCTTTTCTCCTTTACCTCTAGACACTTCTGTTAATTTTCCCATCTCAACACCAAAAACCTCTTTCAAAAGAAATTAGAGGTATGACAACTATAGCATCTAATGACTGCTATTTCTAATTCTCCTTCAACAGCATTTCCTAATTCTGTTTGACTTCTTTTAGCGTGTCACTACTAAGCACCTTCTTTAAAAGCTTCTTTCCCTTGATTTTTTTTATGACTCTATGCTATTCTGGGCATCCTCCTACCTTTCTAATTGGTTCTTCTTTTTGGCCACTTTTATTTTATCTTCTTCCCAGATTATTCTTGTTGCTCTTTCATTGTGGACATCTGTCAAGGCTCTTTCTCATTCTCAGATCTCCACAATTAAATCACTTCTATCTCCTAATACAAACCAGACATTTCCATTTATATTTACTACCACTGCTTCAAACCAGCATCCTTAAAATCAAGTTCATTTTCTTCCTCTCCAAGTAAGCTCCTGCTCCTGACTACCCTATTTCACTCCACTGTCTATTCTTGGAATTACCTTGGAACAAAATAATTGTGATGCAGTGTGAATGCAGTACTATTATATTTGCTTTCTTGCCTATAGAGTGGTCATGTGGTGATGAATTCTTTGGATATGGCAATCCATAAAACAAAATAAGATACAAAATGGGGATCCCTCTGTAAAATAGATTTTGGCATTTATTGAAACCTAGAAAGGGACATTGGGTTAGTAATCAAGAGAACCTGATTCTAGTTCTAACTTTACCACTAGCTAAAAGACCTTTGGCATATAGCTTATATACTTTAATCCTTGGTTTTCTCATTTAAAGAAGACCAGGTTTATACTAATTCATTCTAGAATGAATAAATCAAAGAATCACAGATTTTTTCACAAGGAAGGGGCCATAGGGTGACCTCTATCTTCATGTATAAATGAGAAAATCAAGAGCTGTAGAGGTTAAGTGACTTGTCACAGGCTTCAGGGTTAGTGGTAAAGTTTAGACTAGAACCAAAATGTCTTGGTTCCTATTACTCCTTTTCAGTATATCACAAACCCTAAAATAACTTTTATAGGAGAAAACTATGAAAAGTTTTCTCTGTTTTTTGGTATCATATGGTCAAAGAATTCATTACCAAGAAAGTAGTCAGAGTCTGCTGCTAAGACTATACTCAGAGTCTTCATAACATTAGCAGACTCAGTCAAAGCTTGTGTTCTAATGTTGTATATAGTTATATATACAAATAAAGAATTGAAGCTCAGCTTCTTCTTATATCCATGGGTAAATGCCTGCCACTAAATTCCATTATGTCTCATCAGTTAATGGAAGTGAACTTGTTTTTTTGGAAGTCTTGCCAATGGAGAACAAGGAGGTCCAGTTTAAAGAGTTTTCTTGGCTTTACTTTGCTCTACTCGTGTGATCTTTGTCAAGTTGTTCAATCTTTAAGATATCAATTTCTTCATTGAGAATATGAAGGAGTTAGAGTAGAGGAGCTACAAAGTCCCTAACAGATTTAAATGCATTATACCACGAGTCTCACTAAACTGGAAAGGCTTAAAGCAGATCAGTAACCTTGGGAAAAGATCTTCAGTATAATGTATCAGGAGTCTATATTTGATCCCGTGTTGTACATTTGTATCAATGACTTGCACAAAGATATAGACAACACCATCATTAAATGTGTACATGGTAGAAAGCTAGGAATTAGGTTAGGAATCCAGAGAGCTTGGTTCTAGCTTTAATTTTAATATTAGCTAAGCAACCTTTGACTAAACTTTTTTAACCCTTGGTTTCCTCATTGATAGGAGACTAAGGTTATACTCATTTATACTGCCTACACTAATAGAAATAATACACTGGATGATAACATCAGGATATAAAAAGAGCCCAAGAGGCTTGAATGTAAAGAAGAAGATATTTAATAGGGTTAAATGTAAAATTTGACACATGGGTTAAAAAATCAATTTTGTAAATATTGGATGGGGAATTATTGGCTAGGCAGAAACTTAAATGAAAAAAAGATCTGCCAGATCAATAAAATTAAATAGCAAAACAAAATAAAAAAATTCCTAACATTTCCTAATGTGCTCATGGGTTGTACTTTTATAAGTATGGTGTCTAAAATTTTGGAAAGTGACAAAACACTCTGTCTTGGTTGGTCTGTAACTGGAATATTGGGATTGCTTGAGAGTACTATATTTTGGGATCAGTTGAAAATCTGGAGTGTATCCAGAGGAGGTCAAATGAGATAATGAAAAACCCTGAGATCATACTATATGGGAAAATTATTTGTAGGGGATTTTGAATGAAAGGAAAATTCAGAACATTCAAATAGGAAAGGTTTCCAATTGCTGTATCTACTTGATGGCAAAATAATTTCTCATGCAAAATTGTGCAAATCCCAGCTCTGAGTAGTAGATGCGAGTTCTGTGGTCATGGGTCATTTGACCTCTGAGACTATTTACTCATCTATAAAATGGGGGGTGATTTTTTTTAATACTTCCCTTTGGAGACTATTGTAAGAAAATTGCTGATTCAACTGTAAAGCATTATCTTTTCAAAACATTTTAAGTGTTACAAAAAGGAAAATATTTAGGTCGTTATAAGCATGCTAGATTTCTTTAATGTAGCTTCTAAAATGCTAAGGGTGGAGCTTTTCTCATTTTGTTATTATTGCATTTTTTAACTTGGCTTTTCTCTAAAGTTGCTTGAGAAAATTACTATATTTGACTCATTAATATTAATTAAAACCTCTCCTCTTGGGTAAGGGCCTTAAATATTGTAATAATGTGCTCAGTGTTTCCCTGGTGGCCTCAATGAGCAAAATTGCCCCTTTAATTAAGCATATAATGTCTTCAGGTGAGAAAATGAGAGAGCTGTAGAGAAAATAGGAAAAAGGGAGATACTGAAATGAGATAGAATTTAGCCTATTTTCTCTCAACACAGGTGCATAAACACTTGTGTTATTCTCCTGAACACTTGATTAACCTCTTTGTTGCTTCAAAATTCAGCAAGAAGATGGGTAGGAGACATGGAAATGGCGTCAAAACTGCCCTTATGCTTACTAAGGTCAAAGTGGGTCTTAGAAAGAGCAGTGGTTCTGGATTCAGAAGATCTGGGTTCAGATCCTAGTTTTTGACACTTATTACCTGTGTAACACTTGATAAATTACAAACTCCCTGAGCTTCCACCTTCATATCTGTAAAATGAGGCAGTAAAAGGCCTCTGGGGTTTCTTCTATTCCTAGATATATGCTTTTATGATCATAACATGGAGATGCATATCTACCTCTGGAGTATTTCATAAAGTTGGGCAGATGGGTTCAGGAGAAATTACTCAGGTTGGTGCACAATCAATCTTACTGTGGCATTTAGCATGGTAGAACACGAGGGTATTCATAGAGTGGAATATGATGTAAGTTAGATTCAAGGCAGAAAGGTAAATGCCAAGCTTTGATTTACATCTTTGAAGATTATTTCAATTGCTTTAAGGTGTTTTTAAAAGTGGTTTGTTACTCTTTTGAACTTCAATTGAAGGTAAAAAAAATGTTATAAAAAGACTGGTATGCCAAGGGATAGGGACAGGAAATAAAGAGAGGGGGGAAGAGATGACATTCCTGCCTTATAGGTAAAAAGATAATTGTTCAGTTGATTAAATAATATCTTATTCAGGTAATTAATAAGTAAATCCATTCCTTGCAATAAAATTAGGAGCCCTAGAGAGCCTGTTAGAAATGTTCACAGCTATCTTGAAATTATGCCCCATGCTTGAAGAAATAAATATCTATGAATTTCATAACTCAACTTGATTCTGCAGGCATTTGTTAAGTACTCTCTATGTGCACAGCATAGCACTAGGTTGTAGGAATGCAAAGAAAAATAGGACTAAACTTATATGTTAATCAATTATTCATGTGTCTTTTCTTGAAAGAAGAAAGTACTATTAGAAAGTACTAAATATGAACAGTTGACAATAGGATATAGAAAACAATACAGATTTAAGGCAAAAGGTTTCTGCTGCTGAAAATTTGTCAGAGATGAATTAAAATTCCTCATGTCATGACCTCTTAAGTCAGAGGTACCAAACATGCAGCTCTATGACATTCCTGAGTACAGTCAAAATTATATTAAAATGTAATCAGGAAATATTGAAGAATAAATTTAAATTTAAAACTCTCAATATGCAGTCAATAGATATCCTTGCGTACAGTTTAGTGACTGTCATTTCTATTTAACTTTGACAGCACTGTTTTAAGTTATGAATGCTATTCCCTTTATAGTGTGGAGAATGGGAGAGAAAAGAAGATGGCAAAGGAAGAAAGAGAGAGATGGAAACAGGGAGAGGGAAGGAGAAAGGGATAAAGGAAAAGAGGGAGAGAAAGGGAGGAGAGAGTGATTGGTTATAGAAATTCTTCTACTTTTTAAAAGCCATAAAAAGGTTAGTCTTTTCTTCTTGGAGTCCTTTTTCCCTCCTCCTACTCCCATGACTCTCATGCTAGATATTTTTTTTCACATTTTGTCATTTGAGCAGGATAAATAAAATAGAGATCATCCAGATGGCACAAGACAAAAAGATGTTTGTTTTTGATCTGATGAAACTGAGATATATTTGGGAGCCAGAGTGAGAAGTCACCAGAAGATTCCACATTTGATACAAGATACACTGACAATCAATATCATATGAGAATATTTTAAACTTAAAGGAAAAGTGGCTGCAAAATTATCAAGATTTTTTGAAAGTAAGAGTCATTAAAAAATAACTACACACACATAGGAAATTCATATTTTGCTTTAAATAAATTAAAGCCATGGAACACATAATGCCTGAATAAATTTCTTCTTCATCTGGCTTCACTGGGGAATAAGATATGCTACAGAAGTGAATTTTCCAGATAACTGAAATTCATTCCTTTCCTTATATAAAGTACTTTACAAATAGAAAAAAAGCTTTAGTAGGAATTCAAGCAAAAACATTTTTTGTTAAGTTAAATCATTTTGATAGAAGTCTTTCTATCATACATGTGATTGTCTTCTTGAGTGGGGTTTTTTTTTGGGGGGACCAGACCTGTGATTTTGTTGATAGAACAAACTCCTAAGGAGACAATTCATTTTTATCAATTTGATCTGCCGTTTATAGCTTTAGAAAGTTGCCTGGGAGTACTGAGAAGTTAATTGACTGCGCCTGGTTCAAAAAGCTGCGATTGTGTAAAAGGTCAACTTGAACCCATATTTCTTGACCCTGAGAACAGCCCCCTCACCTTTTCTCAAATCTACCTTTCTAAAAGAGAATATTAGAAGCAGTCTTATGTTTTCTAAATTACTGAATCATCATTTTGAATATATATATACATATGGGTATGCTGCACATATATATGTATATGTATACATACAGTGTGTATAGACATGTGTATTTACATGTAGTATGTATATATACCTATATGTGTATATACATACAGTATATGTAAAAATAAATTTAAAAAATATATGCATATATGGCACTATATATAATAATGCTCTACCTCCTTTTTTGTTTTTTCTTTTCCCCCTTATACCTCAATACTCTCTGGGTACCCTAGGATCCAGTAACACTGGAATTCTTGCTACTACTGACACAAGAGACTTCATTTCTTAACCCTATTAACTTTTACTGGCTGTTCCCTATGGCTGAAATGCTCCCTTCCTTATCTCCATCTTATGTCTTTCTTTTTTTTTTCCTTTTAAAGATTATTTTATTTGGTCATTTTCCAACATTATTCATTAGAAACAAAGATAATTTTTTTCCTCCCCCCCCTCCCACCACCCCTCCCATAGCTGATGCATGATTCTACTGGGTATCACATGTGTTCTCGACTCAAACCCATTTCCATGTTGTTGGTCTTTGCATTAGGGTGTTCATTTAGAGTCTCTCCTCAATCATATCCCCTGAACCCCTGTAGTCAAGCAGTTGCTTTTTCTCAGTGTTTTTACTACCACAGTTTGTCCTCTGCTGGTGGATAGTGTTTCTTCTCCTAGATCCCTGCAGATTGTTCAGGATCACTGCATTGACACTAATGGAGAAGTACTTTACATTCGATTGTACCACAGTGTGTCAGTCTCTGTGTACAATGTTTTCCTGATTCTGCTCCTTTCGCTCTGCATCACTTCCTGGAGGTTGTTCCAGTCTCCATGGAATCCCTCCACTTTATTATTCCTTTTAGCACAATAGTATTCCATTACTAACATCTACCACAATTTGTTCAGACATTCCCCAATTGAAGGGCATCCCCTCATTTTCCAAATTTGCCACCACAAAGAGCGCAGCCATGAATATTCTGGTACATGTCTTTTTCCTTATTATCTCTTTGAGGGTACAAACCCAGCAGTGCTATGGCTGGATCAAAGGGTAGATATTCTTTTGTCGCCCTTTGGGCATAGTTCCAAATTGCCCTCCAGAATGGCTGGATCAATTCACAACTCCACCAGCAATGAATTAATGTCCCTACTTTGCCACATCCCCTCCAGCATTCATTACTTGCCTTTGTTGTCATGTTAGCCAATCTGCTAGGTGTGAGGTGATACCTCAGAGTTGTTTTGATTTGCATCTCTCTGATTATAAGAGATTTTGAGCACTTTTTCATGTGCTTATTAATAGTTTTGATTTCTTTATCTGAAAACTGCCTATTCATATCCTTTGCCCATTTATCAATTGGAGAATGGCTTGATTTTTTTGTACGAATGATTTAGCTATTTGTAAATTTGAGTAATGAAACCTGTCTGAGGTTTTAATGAAGATTGTTTCCCAATTTGTTGCTTCCCTTCAGATTTTAGTTAAATTGGTTTTGTTTGTATGAAAACCTTTTAATTTGATGTAGTCAAAATTATTTATTTTACATTTTGTGACTCTTTCTAAGTCTTGCTTGGTTTTAAAATCTTTCCCTTCTGAAAGGTCTGACATGTATACTATTCTGTGTTAACCTAATTTACTTATAGTTTCCTTCTTTATGTTCAAGTCATCCACCCATTCTGAGTTTATCTTGGTGTAGGGTGAGGTGTTGATCCAAACTTAATCTCTCCCACACTGTCTTCCAATTTTCCCAGCAGTTTTTATCAAATAGTGGATTTGGTCCCAAAAGCTGGGATCTTTGGATTTGTCATAGACTGTCTTACTGAGGTCATTTACCCAAAGTCTATTCCACTGATCCTCCTTTTTGTCTCTTAACCAGTACCAAATTATTTTGATGACTGCTGCTTTATAGAATAATTTGAGATCTGGGACCGCAAGTCCTCCTTCCTTTGCATTTTTTTTCTTGATTTCCCTGGATATCCTTGATCTTTAGTTCTTCCAAATGAACTTAGTTATGGTTTTTTCTAATTCAGTAAAGCAGTTTTTTGGTAGTTCAATGGGTATGGCACTAAATAAGTAAATTAATTGGGATAGGATTGTCATTTTTATTATGTTAGCTCATCCCACCATGAGCAATCAATGTTTTTCCAATTGTTTAGATCTAGTTTTAACTGTGTGGAGAGTGTTTCGTAGTTGCGTTCATATAATTCCTGCATTTGTCTCGGCAGATAGATTCCTAAGTATTTTATATTGTCTAGGGTGATTTTAAATGGTATTTTTCTTTCTAATTCTTGCTGCTGAAATGGGTTGGAGATATATAGAAATGCTGATGACTTATGTGGGTTTATTTTGTATCCGGCAACTTTGCTAAAGTTGTTTATTATTTTGAGTAACTTTTTGGTTGATTCTCTAGGATTCTTTAAGTAAACTAACATATCATCCACAAAGAGTGATATCTTGGTCTCCTCATTGCCAATTTTAATACCTTCAATTTCTTTTTCTTCTCTAATTGCTACTGCTAGTGTTTCTAGTACAATGTTAAATAATAGAGGTGATAATGGGCATCCTTGTTTTACTCCTGATCTTATTTGGAAGGCTTCTAGTTTATCCCCATTGCAGATGATGTTAGCTGTGTAATCTTTATTAGGAAAGGAAATAGGATTTGGAAAACAGAGGGTGATAATGGAAGGTTTGTATGGGGGTAAGGAGGAGTTAAGGGGAGAGGGAACACTGCTTGGTGAAGCAAAGGAGGGAGATGCCCTCTGCTGAGAGGAAACAGCAGGGTTCTGATAAGGACTGTTTCTTGTAGAATGACTCAACTGAAGTTCAGCTCCCTCTATGACCAGAAAAGATAGTCCACTTATCTGACTGCGAATTCAAATAATAAAAAGATTATCAACCAGTTGGAATTGGAGTTTAATCTCAGCTTCAGATGTGAGGCCAGGCCCCAGAGGCTGGTGGAGGGTTTGTCCCACTCCCATCTACTCTATATCAGTCCAGTTTTGTATAATTCAGAATCTTAGCAGTAGATAGAAAGCAAACAAGAACAGGTCTAACCTTCAGAAGCCTGTGTCTTCCAGCTGAACCAAGAAGAGCATGCCACTGCAGACTGGGCTGAACAAGCTCCTTCCTTCTCTAACAGCAGGAAACAAGTCCCAACCAGGCAGGAAGGAAGTGCTAGTCATAAGACCCAACTGCCACTCCCAGTTTCCCCTTCCCCCACCAACTGTTAGTCTAGTTTCCTTTCCACAGCTGATGGTTTTAGATATATATTGTTTATTATTTTTAGGAAAGACCCTTCTATTCCTACACTTTCAAGGGTTTTCAATAGAAATGGGTGTTGTCTTTTATCAAAGGCTTTTTCTGCATCTATTGAAATAATCATGAATTTTTTTCAGTTTGCTTTTTAACATGGTCAATTATATGGATGGTTTTCCTAATATTGAACCATCCTTGCATTCCTGGTATGAATCCTACCTGGTCATAGTGGATAATCTTTGTGATGACTTGCTGGAGTCTCTTTGCTAGTATCCTATTTAAGATTTTTGCATCTATATTCATTAGGGAGATTGGTCTATAGTTTTCTTTCTCTGTTTTTGACCTGCCTGGCTTTGGAATCAGTACCATGTTTGTGTAATAAAATGAATTTGGTAGAACTCCTTCTTGGCTTATCCTGTCAAATAGTTTCTTTAATATTGGGATTAGTTGTTCTTTGAATGTTTGATGTAATTCATTTGTGAATCCTTCTGGACCTGGGGATTTTTCCTTATGGAGTTCTTTGATGGCTTGTTCAATTTCTTTTTCTGATATGGGGTTGTTTAGGTAATTTATTTCTTACTTTGTGGAATTGCTCATTGGCTATGGGAGTGGGGTGAGAGGAGGGGAGGTAAAGAACATGAATCATGTAACCATGGGAAAATATTCTAAATTAAATAAGTAAATAAACAACAACAATAACAATAAGAACAACAGATGTTCCTGAGGGGCAGCTGGGTGGTTCAGTGAATTGAGAGCCAAGCAAATCTGTCTTCAGGCACTTCCTAGCTGTGTGACCCTGGGCAAGTCACTGAATCCCCATTGCCTAGACCTTACTACTCTTCTGCCTTAGAACCAATACATAGTACTGATTCTAAGATGGAAGGTAAGATTTTAAAAAAAAGACTTTCCTGATCTTACTTAATACTAGTACATTCTTTCTGAGATTATCTCTAATTTAGCCTATATATCTTTTCTGGGTATAGTTGTTTTCACATTTTCTTCCCCATCATACTGTGAACTCAGTGAGGGAAGGGTCTGTTTTTGTCCTTCTTAGTATCACCAGCACTTAGCACTGTTATTTGATCTTTTTGCTGTCCATGGTACTATCTGTACAGAGGTTCTTCTGCCTCTCTTAAAGTTTGTTGCCACTGCTACTGCTGTTGCAGGCTGAAAAAAACCCCAAGTAACCAAGCCTGCTATGACATGCATATTAAATACTAGTCAATAGGACTCTAAATGAAAGCCCAACATCTTATATTTATCACAGGGGACATGAAGCCATTTTTCACATTCAGATTTGGGACTGTGTTCTAGGGCATCAGTCAGTCAAGTTGCATTTATTAATCATCTACCATATGCTAGGCACTGTGTTAAGCTCCGGGAACACAAAGAAAAGCAACTGTCAGTCTGTGTTCTCAAGAAGTTCACAATATGATGGGTGAGACAACATGCAAACAACCACATACAAACTACAGATAAGATAAATAGGAAATGATCAGTGGAGTGGAGCTGCATGACCCTCAGGGCCAAGCTAGCCACATGCATTTCTTCCAAGTTCCTCAAAATACCCTCTAGTTCAAGGTTTGTTTGGCTAATATTTCTTTTGTATTAAGGACTGCTTTGACAGTCTGACGAAGCCTAAAGATTCCTTTTTTCAAAGACTATTTTTAAATACATAAAGCAAAATGCATAAGATCACAAAGGAAACCAATTACACTGAAACTCAGTTTCTATCTATCTTTATCATCTACATATCTATCAAAATTCATGGGTGTGAGGTTAAGAAATCTAATGTATTTCATTTGATTAAAGCTCATATGTCATATTCTATAGAATGCTCCTTTTAAGATGAACTCAAATTTCTCCTTCTCAAAGTCTTCACTGATCAAACCAGTTGGTTAGAAAAGGTTTTCATTTAGATCTCATGCTGTATTTGGTTTTGCAATTCTTTAATTCAGCGATCTCATAGTGAATATTACCAACACTATTTTTTGTTTACAACAATGACCACAATGTAACTAGGTATTTTATGTTCTGAGTTGTCTGGTCCAATGCTCTAAAGAGGTTTGATATAATTATGTGTTGTTATATTTGAAGGAAAACTAAATTTTCCATATTTCTTAAGATATGCATGCTAAATACTATTCAATATGATTCATTGTTCTATTTTTTGGTAAAACATTCTACAGTTTTATGCTGAGAGAGGGAAAGAGGCAAAAATAAAAAAAATAGTAATATTAATAAATCAGTACTGTAGGAGGGAGCACTATTTAACTTGACTGGTCAATGTGGTCCATATTCACAGCGTGCCCAATAGGAGGAGGCCATGTATTTCCAGGCATTGCTTTTTCTTTTAGCAAACTAAGGTGTCTAAGAATACCTCTAACACTCTCTTGCATTGTCACAGGAAAGTATAAGCGTCAGTGGAAGTGCATAGAGAACCTCTACTGGGCTTGTTACTAAGCTTTTTTTTTTTCCCCAAAAGAAAACTATGAATCAAATATAGGGAAACAATGTGTTTTGTCAGATAAGGTCACAAAGTGGATAGGAAAATCTCTGGTACCCAAGAAGGGAGGGAAATAAATGGTCAAAATTTGCATAAAAGTGAAGGAGATGAAAATCAGTGTTTCAGCTGACCTAGATCTTTGGGACTTTAAACATCAAAGGACAAGTCAACTTTCTGAACCCAGAATACATACAAGAAAATAATTATTTTCCTAATTAAACAGAAATGCAATAATCCCTATTAAACTGAGATTCAAAAGCAGTATAAAATTAAGAAATATAAAATGAATGTTAATCCCTTTTAAGAATAGGTACATATTAAATATTAAATCTGATCTCCAAAATATTAAAACAGTGCAAATGGTATAAAAGGTGTTTACCATTATTCCTAGATATGAAGCTATTTTGCTCATTTCTATCTAGAGCTATGTCTAACTGGGCAAAAAGAAGCAAAGCTCTCCAAATTTTTTAAAACTAGAAAAGTTCAATCCTAAGGGGGAAAAGGATTTGGGGTATGAATCATTCATTCATTAAGTATTTGAGAGAAACTTTCTGTATGCCTTGTAGTTTCAATTAGCTATATTTTAATAACTCAAGGACATGTGGTTTTGTTACTTTTAAGATATTCTTCTGAGTGAAGCAGATCATACTCTGCTTCTACACAATGCCTACACATATTCTTTGTCAGTTGGAAAGCTGGAAGATTCATCAGCCTGTGGTCAAGCCTGTGAGCCTCTTGAAGCTCAGCTATACTAGTTGTCAGAGACAAATGTATACTTTATCTATCACTCTATTACCTAAATCAATTCTTTTAAGTGTGGGACAATCTGACAGAATTTGGGGTCTGTTAGCATAGCTATTAAGAACCTCTGGACCCCTTTCCAATGTCATCCATACTGAAGCATTAGTCAGTTTTAAATGGGAATTGGTCAGTTGTATGGTTGACATTCAGTCATGTCCACTGTTGGTCAACATTGATCACATTAATTGCTCAACTCCCTATTTAATATGCCCCAAGTGAAGCCAATCAATAGATATCTCAGTTATAAATCCTCTGCTAGACAGATCATCAAACACTCAATAAGGACATTTATTATAATTATATAGTTGGAAAAATAATTTTCTGAAAAATTTGGAAAATATTTCCTAAGGTACAAAAACAGTCCTTTCATTAATAATAGGGCTATAGGATTATTACAAAATGACAATGAAAAGAATCAAATGAATGACTTGTTTCTGATGAAATGAACTGTTAATTAAATCATAGTATTTTATAGTATTTATACAGCCAAGATACTTACACCATAAGAATATAGCATGTTGAAAATCTTTTATAACCTAAGGCATAAATATGCAAAAAAGAATGAAATTAATGGTGAATAAGTATTGTAGTTGTGGAAATTGATGCCCCAATGCTACATAGCAATTATAGTGTTTCATAGTGGACTTGAAGCATAACCATTTCAATGCAAATATTCTGTATTATTCAAAATAAATATGTTTAAGAACCAATAAAAACATGTTATGCTATTAAAAGCACTTTCCTTGTATAGTAAAACATATTGCTAATGCAATATTCAAAGTTGCAAATCCTTTAAAAAAATAAAATATCAGAGATTTGTGGTAATTGACTTGATATGGAAAAGTTATTTTTCTATTTCCCAATTGTGACTTGAATGGTGTTATTATCTAACCAGCCATTATGTCCAAAATAATGCATGTTTTGTTATGAAAAATATGATAACTAGCATTGATGCTTTTTATATGTTATCTTCTCTGAATTTTAAGGTAAAGAGTTACAGGCATCATTATCCCCATTTTTCAGATGAGGTCACCAAAGCTCAGAAAGGTAAATAAAGCTTATAGTCATGCATTGATAAATGTTAGAAGTAGCATTTGAATTCAGACCTTTCTGCCTCCAAGTCCAATATTTTGCCCATTCTGTCACATTTTCTTTAAAGATCATGTGCTAGTTTTCTCGTTTACATTTAGAGAGTAATACCCATTCTTGTCCTAAGTATCAAGAAGAGGCAATTTACCTTCCCAGATACCTCTCAGAAACCAGACTTATTCTTAAGTTCTTCAATTGTTTGGATTATGCAACAATTATATTATGGGTGGCAGAGTACCTGGGACTCCCATATTTAAAGACAATTTTTGATGTGCAGAAATATGATGAGAATGGAAAGTAGGGCACCAGAAGATCTGGGCAATGCTATAAGTAAAAGTATCAGAGTTATCAGTTCTCTAGATTTTTTCTGATCTACTTAAATTTCTCCTACCCATACCATTAACCAAGGGGGAGCAGCCCAAGACATTTGCAGGTCACATGTAGGGAGCACTAACTCAGAGAGGACAGGTTTTGGGAGGCTGCCTTTAGAGCCCTTCCTACTCCTCAGGAAAGACATTGTGACTAGCAGGTTCCTTTTCCCTCAGGATCTTTTTTCTACTCTGATGTGATTTGTGGAAGCTTTATTGTTATCTTTTGTTTTTATGCCACAGTCATTTTCCTTTAACCACCAACCCCAACTCCTTTCTTGTAACACAGAAAAACAGTTCATAGCTGGTGAGTTAGAAGGCAACTCAGAGGCAGGGAGGCTCCATCATTTTACAAATGAAGAAAGTGAGGCCTAGAGAAGGGAAGATCACACAGGTAGTTAAACTAAGTCAAGTGACCAAGCAGCATCACTCTGATTCTCAAGAGATTTTTAAAAAACTTAAAATGTAAGCCTGAAAAATAATTTAAATTACAATGTATATATACCTATGGCATACATTATGCAACTAATAAAAATAAAACTTTGTTAAAGTATTATTTTTTTGGATTACTAATTTATATAAGGATCTTTAAATTATGAATAAACAATATATACTTATATAGTGTTTATATCTGTAGATATTATTTATATTTATGTTATATAGAAATAAATATATAATTATATGTATAAATTCCATATAAATAAAATAACTTATTTTATTTAAAATTAAAGTTGGTCTTGTGAGATCGTTGCTGGATCTAGTGATAGAGTCTGTTGTAGGGAAAAATTGGAATGAAGAGTTACAATTGTGTTCGACTTCAATTCTATTTTAACAGCCAATCTAAATAATCTTTGAGTAGAAGCTGGATGACCATTTGTGCAAAAGGCCATAGAGAATATTCCTGAGTCAATACTACCTAAACTAGATGGCTTCTAAGGGTCCCCAGCTCTGAGGTTAGGAGTTTCTAATCAAGTATGGATTTATGATCAATAGCAAATGAGAAAAATCTTTTTTCAGAGTTTTTTAGTGTGTGACTCATCTACACAAAGATTCCAATTATTTTTTGGATATATTTTCCTACAATATACTTATAGTAAACGAAAGAGGCAAATATTATCATTCTATTGAATAGATATTTATTTAGTATACATGTATGAGACTGCATTGGATACTGGAGTAGATACAGGAAAATTTAAACTTAAATCCTAACATCTTGGACCTTATAGTGTTCATGATGATATATCACATATAATAAATATATGACCATAATAAAACATGGAACATGATAAATGTCCAAGAAAGGGAAAGATTAATATAGAGTCAAAAGTTTCAATGATCAACAAACTTTCTGCTTTTAAAAGTTTCACTGACATTTAAACTGAGTTTTGACAGGCTTCCTTTCTGAAAATTTCCTGATTATATCCTTCTACCATGCACAGAAAGCTAAGGCTCTGGTATCCAGAGTTCATTACTCTACTCCCTGCTCCTCTTCTTCCCTGCCCCACAAGATTTGAATATTAATGGCTGATGATGGTTATGGCAGCATTAATACCGGTAATGGTGACACCTTATCTTTTATCATCATTTCTTTCTCTATCATCTTATTCATTCTCTCACTTAAATTGTAGGATTATTAATAGAAAGAAAGAAGGAATATTGTAGGTCATAACATCTTTTCTGCTAATTTTACTACTGAGAAAACTGAGGCACAGAGGAGATGAATGACTTGTCAGGAATATAGAACGTCAAATATCTATGATGGAATTTGAATACAGCTCTTTCTAATTTGAAGTCAGATGGAACTTTGGCATCACCACAGTGACTATAAACAATGTACATAAAAATGTCAGATTTACTACATGCTTCTGATACTTAATGTTACTGTTTTTTCTTTTAAAAAAGTATAAAAGCTCATATTCATGCTCATCAGGATCTGACAAGTGATGTGATTTATTGTCGTTCTCTTCAATACAATGTAGATCTTAATGTTCAGGAATGAAACAAATAAAACAAGTCAGACGGAACCAGGACATAAAGTTTTAATTAAGAATGTCTTATTATGGATATTTCAGAAGGCTAATGGCTATAAATAATTAGACTATATTAGAATCCTTCTGTATTCCTAATACGCCATATTGCAAAACAGTTCTCAGTGTTTACATGAAGAAATGAAGGGATAAGCACAGAAAAAAAGCTAAGTAAGATGAAAAGAAAAAACAAAAAAAAGGTTAGGATAAAACATTAGAAAGGAGGAGAGAAGTGAAGATATTAAACTAAACATTTATCTAAGAAGGCAAAAAGAAAATGATAAAAGAAAAAAATAAATAAATGAAAGGAAAAACCCTGATAATTTAATTTAAACCCTAAACTAAAGAAATGATTGCTATACAAGATGTGAAATAAGAGGGAGAAAGAGCTTTTAAGAATATGTCTGCATTAAAGTGCTTTAAACCAAATCATAGGGACAATGAATTTTTTTCATAGCCCTTACCTTCTGTTTTCAAATCAATACTGTGTATTGGCTCCAAGGCAGAAGAGTGGTAAGGGCTAGGCAATGGGGGTTAAGTGTCTTGCCCAGGGTCACACAGCTAGGAAATAACTGAGGTCACATTTGAACCCAGGACCTCCCATCTCTGAGCCTGGCTCTCAATCCACTGAGACACCCAGCTGTCCCAATAATAAATTTTAAAGAGAAATGAGTTATTTTGAAGTGAAAATAAACTAAGGAGTAGGGAAATAAAAATGTAATTCTGATAATTTGAATGCAAATTCATAAATGATACAGTAAAATAAAAGAGATTGGAAAAGTACAAAGGAAAACAAAAATGAGTGGAGTCACTTAACTCTATGTCACAGTTTCCTCACATATAAAATGAATGGGTTGGAATAGCAAGTTAATAAAGTTCCTTCCAGTTCTAAATTCATGACACTGCAAACACACAATATGTTATTTAGAAGAAATATATCTAAGATGAAGGCAAGTATATTATAAAAAAGTAGGACTTGCAATCATGATTTCAGACAAAGGAAGAATAAAAAAAATTATAGTATCAATAGGGATAAAAAGGGAAACTACATTGTGATTAAAAGAACCACAGACAATGAAATCAACATCAAAATAAGACACATGCTGCAGGACATGACTTTTTAAAGGACTACAATGAAAGTCATGGCTGCTCCTTAAGCCAGTCAATGGGTAGCCTGGCACTAAACATTCAGGTTAGGGAAAGAAATCAGTTAAGTCAGACATTTTTTCAACTTATCCCCCACAGACTTGTAAAGGATGATTATATTATAAAGAATGATAAATGTGAAGAATTCTGAATAGTGTGTGAAGGAGTAAGAATCATTCAGAACAAAGACAGCAAAACCAAAGGAACAATAACTATGATAATATTAAGACAACATTAAAAAGCAACAAATCTTTGGTCTAATTCAATGGGCACTGGCAGGTTGTATATGTATATGTTTTTATAAAATTACCAGAATTTATTAAAGTACAATTTTTCCCCCTTAACATATGGTAAAGAGTAAGAAGAAAGAAGCACTGTCAGTTGTAATCAATCTAGTCTTTGTGTGTGTGTGTGTGTGTGTGTGTTGATAGGTGTATGTGGGAATAGGTCTGTTTTGTCAAACCAAAATATAAAAATAAAAGTTGGTAATGAAAACTGAAATAAGATGACTTTGCAAGTTTCAGCTTTACATTTTACATTCATCTTGTTTTGATATAGCTTATGAAAAGTCAGAGAACTCAATTTATACTCTTATCAGTCTTTTCAGAAGAAAGTTCTATTTCATTATTCTTTGAACATTGTTCAGAAGGTATACAGAACATTGATGAAAATCCCTTTGAAAATATCAGCATGTTTCTAATAGCTCTTCAGTAGTGTAACATTTTTAGCATTGGAAAAACTCAACCACCCCACTGTGGAAGAATTTTAGAGCTTAAAGGAATCTTAGAGATTATATATTCAGATGCACCTCATTTAAGGTAAGGAAAGAGAAGCCAAAGGAAGTGAAATTATTTACATAAGGTTATGCAGATAGAAATAGAACTTGGATTCTAAGCCATTGAGTTCAGGGCTCATTTCTTCCTTCTCTCCATCAGACCATGCTGTCAAATCTTTTAAAGAATGAATTCATGTAATTTTGCTTGAAGAATATTTTGTACAGATAATTATGTTCAAATGAGGAAATTTACAGTAATTGCTTATGGCATCACAAACATCTATATCAGTGGGATCAAACAAAAAAGAAATGGATCGCTACCTCTGTGTATTGGCAGTAAAAAATAAACTATTTTGTATTGTATTTTTATTAATTCTGTTTGATATTGCCTAATTATATTTTAAACTGAATCAGGCCACCAGGTAGTTTTGTTGGGTACTTGTGGAGTGTCAGTGTGGTTTTGACAACTATAATTTACATGATGTCAAGAAGCCATTGGTTAATCAATACTACACCCTATTGAGCACTTTGTTATCTGCTGTGAATAAAAAAAAAAGGAAAGGAGGAAAGAGAAGCCTCTACCCTCAAAGAGATTGCATTCTAGACAACATGTAAATAATTATATATATATATATATATATATATATATATATACACACACACACACACACACACACACACACACACACACACACAGAGACACACACATACATATATGATGGAAAGTAACCTGAGAAAGACTGTGCTATCTAGGGGATGAAAAAAGGCCTCCTGCAGAAGGTATTATCTGAGCTTCAACATGAAGGAAATCAGGTATTCTAAGATGCTGAGGTATGGAGACAGAACTTTCTACGAATGGAGGAGAATCCAGGTGACGTCAAGGATGGTAGGACAAAAGTTCTTTGTGTTTGTGAAGAATAGCAAGTAAAAGAATAGCCAGACCCCAGAGTATATGGATGAGAGTTGTGTATAAGAAGAGTAGAAAGGAAAGGGCTGGGTCATGCCAAAGGACTTTATATTTAAATCTGGAGTTGTTAGGGAGCCAGGGCAATTTCTTGAGTGGAAAAAGAAGTAACATGGCCAGACCTGCACTTCAATAAAATCATTTTGGCAGCTGTAAGAAAGATGAATTGGAGTATTAATAATATTTAGCATTTAAACAGCATCTAACATATTGAAAAATGTTTTACAAATATCTTATTTTATCCTCAAACAACCCTGAGAGATAATTGCAATTATTACTCTCATTTTACTGATTGGGACTGGGGCAGACTGGTTAAGTGACTTGTTCAGGGTCCCATGGCTCATAAGCGTCTGGGGCCAGAATAATCCAGAAAGATTTGAAACAAAAAAGTAAAACAAATAGGATTTAGTTTCATTCTTAATATACGATACTGTGTAACAACACTTTATTTTTTTACAAACGTTTAAAACATTGGTAGCTTAGATTTATTTTCAAAGAATAAGTAAAGAAGTACTAAGGGAATAAATCTCTGGAGAATGCACCAATTTATTCTAAACAAAGTTTATAATACAATGAAAGCCATCTCTTTTTTTAAATGTGTAACTAGAGGTTCTAAAAGAGATAACTTTTACAAGCCACTGAAGCAGTCAAGTCAATAATACCTGTTATGTCAATGCTATAGTTCACTTGGTAGAGAAATTGTTTGATGGATGCATAACCAGGCATTGCTATACCCATGGCCAGTAGCACAGAGCTTCCCCTAAGGTGAACTGGAGTAGGAGGAGAATGGCAGAGCAAGGAAGGGGTTCCCTCCTGTAAAAATTAAATCTCTAATAATAGAAATATATTTTATGGAAGTTTATTAAATATCATTAGACATCAAGAAATAAAGAGGGTACAAAATAAAAATCACATGCCTATGACTGGCTTTTCAAAATCTGCACTCACCATCAACCCTGCTGATTCTATATCAGAAAGGAGGAGCCTCAACACCCACTCCCTTTATACTCTGTCTACAGGAAGTATGTACTGACAGGAAGTCAGTGGGCTCTATGGATATGTAGTTCCTTTGTAGGGTAACAGATTTTTCAATTATACCCCCCCCCCCCAGAGCCAAGGAAGACTGGTCTGGTCTCTCCAATGGGTCTTATAAACATACCAACTTTGAAATTACAATAATTTGAGGATAAGAGGAAAGAGAACAAAACCAATGACTGCTAGGTGCATTGACAAAAACCCATTTGGGGGAAGTCCCCTTCAGTATAAGAGTGTACATACAAAAGAAATGCATTCAACCCCACACAGTTCAAATCACCATATCCCAAAGTTCACTCTGGATCTTCTGGTGTATCATGTGGTCTGTGGAGGGATCTTCATGGTGCCTCCTCCAAAGAGTTCATTTTCTGGATTTGGAGAGGTAGCATGTTTCTTATTCTAAAATTACTCTCAAAAAGAATTTAAACTAGCAATTTAAAATAATAATAATTATATACTCCAGCCCACCATGGAGTAGCTTCTTAATTTTAGATAATTATTCTTGGTATGTGTTTAAATAAGTATTTTTTTCCTTTGCCGAAGTACTACAAGAGTTGCCAACCCCCTCTAAAGTTGGTTCCTGGGTCAAAGCTTTCATCTCACTGACATAGTTATAGCTCTGTCATTTGAAAGATATAAAGTCTAGCTGGATATAGTGATGGACCGGATGTTAGGAAACTTGGAGTTGAATTCTGCTTCAGATATCTGTGATTAATTGACAAATTAGCCTCTTACTCCCTCATTTCATCATCTGATTAATGAGGATCATAAAAATTGGGTAAGGTAATGTAGCATATAGATTCAAAGTCTGTGTCAGTAAGACCTCTGGGTTTAAGTCCCACCTCTGAGGCATACTGACCAGGTGTGCCCCAAGAAACTCTCAGAGACTATAAATTGCAAAACAAGTGTCTATTCATGTGGGTAGAGGGAGTATCCACACTGAGAACTCCCTATTCCAATGAAATCACAGATCTGTTCCCCTACCTACTATCTCCTCAAAAAAATTTGAAACTGCCACGTGGATATCATGGAGCAAAAACTATGTTGGCACAGTGGGCTAAGAGAAGCACATGAGACTGAGGAGAGAAAGAAAGGTTTACTGGATTGAGAAAAGACTGCATTTACATCTAAAAAGAAAGCAGTATATTCCGGATTCAAGTGGGATGGGAAACTGACTCATTAAGACTGAAGGGTAGGAGAAAGGTGGGGAATATGCAGCTAAGGTAGGAGGGTCTGGATTTGCAACTGAGCCTTGTGGTTGTTGTATTCTAGGCTATCTTGATGTTTCCTTTCTGTATGCATCTGTGGGTTTTCCTGGTCTGCCAACACCTCAGGGTAGGCAGCCAATAGTAAATGGTTTATGTGTTCCCCCTCAGGGCATCTATGTGCCTTTGGCTAAAGTGACACATTGTATTGGAGCCTGAGGCACTGCAGCTCTATCTGGAGTAGTCAGTGATGACTATTTGCCCAGTCAGGTGCAGTGGTAGCACAACACTTTCACTGAATGCCATTTGAGAGAATTTCCTCCAACAGAGTCTATCCCATAAGGGCTAGGGGGATAAGTTCAAGAGAGCAGAATGAAGAGAAAAGTTGATGCTGAGGGTCATCTGATCCCAGGGAATGATCACCAGCTAAGTCCACTCCCAGAACTTCTAGTGACTTCAGATCAAGGCTATCAGGGCTTTGGATTTTCTATCTGAAGGACAGAGATTGTACCACTTGTCTCAGAAGAATAACAGGATCATTTTGTAAGGACTCTTGAACTAAGATGAAAGGTACTGTAGCTTGTCATAAGAACTGAATATTATTTTTCATGTCTATAGAACTGAATGGAATACTTTCACTGTTTGAATCTGTAAATGAAAGTAGAGCAAGTTTGCTCTGACTAAATCATCACTGGAAAAATGTTTTTTGAAATATGAAACCAATTCACAAAAGAGTAAAAACATAATTTTCTTTTAATTTTAAAGTGTGATGAAATACACTCCATCAAATTTCATAGTTAGCCTTCATAAAATAATCTGTTCTTCCCTCTCTCCCTCTTCTTTCAAAATGATTCTTTTCTTCAGTACTGCTGAATAATTATCTTCCTGTTTATCCCATCCACTCCATCATATCACCTTACTTTTCTCTTCTCCAACTCAAGCATTTATTAAACATTTACTACAAGCAATATACTGTCATAGGTTCTGGAGATAAAAAGACAATTCCATTAAGAAAAAACCATAACAAAAGAGCTTATGCTCTCAAGGAGCTTCCATTTTATTCACATCCTACATTCTACTCTCTTTATAGCCTTTGAGTCTATAGTCAAAATGCATACAGTCTACCCTTGAATTCATCATCTCTTTATCTAATTTCTATTCATACTTCCATGATTTCTCTACTCATCTACTACTGAATCATGATGGAGAAAATCATGGAATCAAGATGATTGTGTCCATTATTTGTTCCTATCATCTAAATTTAGCTAAGACCTCACTGTTGCAGAATGATCCCTTTATTTTTCCCTACTTTTTTTTTAGGTGCCAGCTAAGTGGCACCTTGGATAAAATACTGGGCCTGAAGTCAGGGAAATTCATTTTACTGAATTCAAATTCAGCTTTAGACACTTTCTAGCTGTGTGATCCTGGGCAAGTAACTTTATCATGTTTGCCTCAATTTCCTCATCTGTAAAATGAGCTGTAGAGGGAAGATGACAAAACACTCCAGTACACTTGCCAAGAAAACCCCAAATGGAACCAACTGAACAAGAATGATACATTTTCCTCTCTTGTTAACTTCCACCTTTCTTGTTGAGTCCCTAATGCTACTGGGCATTGTTGCTTCTAGCAAAAACCTGTTCCTTACTTTATGGAGAAAATAAAAGTCATCTACATGGCACAATTCCTGATCTCTTTTATCTATAACTCAAAACTCTATAACATCTTCATTTGTCTTCTCTTTCTTTGCCCTAGACTCTAGGGAGAGTTGGCCCTTCTAAATAAATTGTTCCCTTAATCTTCTTATTTCTTCTTATTTCTCTGTGAACATGATGCACAAATTATCTTTTTACTCTTAATTTTGTTAATCCCATTTTAAATACTGACTTCTTCTTGGCTATTTACATACATTATACCCATCTTAAAAAAAAAAAAACAAGACAAAACAAAACAACTCTCCAGCCAAACCAGACTTCAGTTGATTCTACTGTCCTCTCAAACCATTATCCTTATTTTTTTGTTTCACTGTCAAAGACATAAAAAAAATTCTTCTGTATTCACTGTCTCTGCTTTCTAACTACATAAAATTGTTCCAAAAATTTTAGGAAAATTGCTTTCTAACATTCTAGTTATCATCTGATGTTTTCAGTCTTTATCCTTCTTTATCTAATTGTCCTTTTGACTCAGGTGATCATGATTATCTAATAATATATTCTCTTTCCTTAGATTTTATAAAAAATGCTTTTTGGCTTCTATCTGCTGGACCACTCCTCTTTTCTTGATCAATATCACTCTTTTGCTCCTTAACTATAGATCAGGGATGTGTTGGGCCCTCTTTTCTTTTTACACATTCTCTTAATTATCCCTTCAGCTGTCTTGAGTTCAGGTACCATCTCCAAGCAGATGACTCAAATTTATATATCCAGCTATTATTTCCTTTCTGAACTTTAGCTTGATATTATCATTTGAACTGATCATTTCCACCTACATGTCTCACTGGCATCCCAACTTGAATATATCTGTAAATGAATTATTAATCTCTTCCTCTAAAACCTCAATTTCTTCCTCCTCTTACTTTGGAAGTCATTCATGGCAAAACTTCGGAGTCATTTATGTCTTTTCCTTCTTGCTCATCATCCAATCTTACATGTCTAATCAAATGTCAAATCTTAGGATTCTAGTCTCACAACATCTCACAAGTCTCACTTGTCAAAGCTGATACCATCATTGTTCATGCTTTCTTCATTTATCTGGATTATAGAATTGCATCTTAATTGATCTCCCATCTTCTTGTGCTTTTAATCTCCAATTCATCCATCCAAAGCAATAATCACAATCTTGCTAAGACCATTGAGTAAACATAACTATGGCAGAAAGAATGACAAAAAAGATGTATGTAAAGCCCATATCTTTTTCATGATAGCTGTGTGGCATGAGCAAGTCCCTCTACCTCTCTGGCCACCAGTTTCTTCATCTATAAAATGGCACTCTATATATGCTACCTAGCTGCTCCAGTTGTTTCTCTATATAGCTACAATATCTTCTCGTGGATGTGAATAAGGTTTTTGAAGGAAGAGACTGACATGTTTGTTTTTGTAACTCTAACTCAGTAAAGTGCTTTGAAAATAATGTGGACTTCAAATAGTTTTTATTTCCTTGACCTGTAATGAACATGTAATTGCTTGGAAATTGTTTCTGTATTTGAGTAAGAAAATTCAAATAACAAATGGGAAGATTTACCTTTATAACAATAGTTGGAATTTTATGGCACTTTTTAAAGTTGCAAAAAGAATGAATTATTATTTTATTTCAACCTTTCAATAAACTCTGAGAATACCTTTTGCCATGCCTAAAATGTTCTCTCTCTCCTCACCTCCACTTCTTAGCTTTTCTGACTTCTTCCAAGATAACCCTCAAATCTCACCTTCTAGAAGAGACTTTACTCCACCTCACCCTTTCTAAAGTTGCTAGTTTTCCCCCTCTAAATTCATCTTAAACCTACTCCACAAATGTTTTGTTTTGAACTAGTTACTATCTTCTTCATTACAATGTTAAGTCAAAGAGAGAGAAATTCCTGACCCCCTTTAGTAAGCATTCAAAAATCTTCTCTCCATTGATTAATAGCAGATTAAGGTCAGAAACTTGTGCTTGACAAAATTATATCTCTATATGCCAAATCATCATTAATATGTTAAAAACAAATGATTTATTAATCTACCACTATTGTAAGCATTACCTCTATGTGCCTCTATAGGATATGTCATATCTCTCTGAAGTCTCCTCTGCCCAATTTCCCCCAGATGAAAATTTGATATCTTTCTTTTTTCTTTCTTGTTTACACCTGGTTTATTCTTTGATTTAATTGATGAATAATGCAGAGTCCAGGTAACCTTTAGTCCAGGAAAAAAGAAGGCTTTCTTTTTTTTAACCCCCAAAGGACATATAGTGGCACTCAAGCCTAGAGTTTAGGTCTTTTGATTCTCATTCAGAACTCTGCATAGTATGCTAGTAGGTTAGGCCACCCAGCAAAAATCTTTCTTGGGTCAGATGTTGATATTGATGATGATGTTGTTGTTGATTATGATGATGAAGTTGATGATTGTGATGTTGTTGATGATGATGATGTAGATGTTGATATTGATAATGATGTTGATGATGTTGTTGATGTTGATGATGATGTTGCTTATGTTGATGATTGATGATGATGATTGAATTTGGAGTTTGAGGTTTTCCTTTCATTTGAACCATTCTGACCTTTCCCACTGTAATGATTAAAATTTTCTTGGAGATTGCCTTCAACCTCTTTTACCCATTTTTCATTGTATTGGTCTTCTCCCTCCCACCCCCCATGCACTTTTTTTTAATGAAATATAAAATTACCCTATTTTATTTCTTTTCCCATTTCTATTAGTATTAACCTCTTTTTTTGACATTTCATCCTATACAGTTTGTCAATGTTTTCTCTAAGTATACTTCTTCTAGCTACACTGATGATGATAGCAATTTTTA
The DNA here is from genome assembly GCF_027887165.1 of Monodelphis domestica. Taxonomy (NCBI): domain Eukaryota; kingdom Metazoa; phylum Chordata; class Mammalia; order Didelphimorphia; family Didelphidae; genus Monodelphis; species Monodelphis domestica. The sequence continues at coordinate 224,517,578 of NC_077231.1, read as the reverse complement.
AGAGTTACCAACGCCATCTTTTCTGATAGGAATACAAATTATTTGAACTTATTGGGTCCATTAAAAAAAGTCCCTCCCCTTCCTTAATTACCTTTTGGTGATTCTCTTGAGTTCTGTGTTTGGGCATTAATTTTTCTGTTTAAGTCAAATCTTTTCTTTAGGAATGCTTGGAAGTCTTTTATTTTATTAAATGACCATGCTTTTCCCTGCAAGAATATAGTCAATTTTGCTGGGTAGTTGATTCTTGGTTGTAGACCCAGTTCCCTTGCTTTCCAGAATATCGTATTCCATGCCTTCTGGCCCTTCAGTATGAATATAGTCAGGTCCTATCTTATCCTAACTGTGGTTCCATGATATCTGAATGGTTTCTTCTTGGCAGTTTATAGTATCTTTTCCTTGGTCTGGTAGTTCTTGAATTTGACTATAATATTCCTGGGTGTTGTCAATTGGGGATTAAATGCCAGAGGTAATCTCTGGATTCTTTTAATTTCCACGTTTCCCTCTTGTTCAAGAAGGTGTGGGCAGTTTTCTTGAATAAATTCCTATAGAATGATGTCCAGGCAAAAGTCCTTCTCACAGGAAGTGATGTGAAATATAAAGGCAGCTCTTACATCACTTCCTGTGTCTCATATATACCAATGGTAGCTTAAACTTGGCTTAGGACAGCCCAGGGGGCCAGTCAGTTGTTTCTGATTTGTTACTTCCTAGCACATGTGGGTCATAGGCCTTCCTCTCCCACACTTAGTCTTTAAGTGGGGAGTGTATACATTCCTGGTTGCTAGAATTCTAAAGACTAAGCAGGGTGAAGTAAAACTAAAATTCACAATCCCCCCTGATGATTGGGGGATTAGTCTCCCCAAATGATCACTAAACATAATCATCTTGTACCTCTAAAATCTTCTAATTACAGGTGCATACAAAATTTTACCTCTTAAGAGGAAACTACAATAGTTAAAGTAAAGAAGGAAATAGGAGAGACAGCAAAACCAATGTTTTGTTGGTTGCATTGATAAAACCAATTGGGGGCAGTCCTCTTTAGGCATAAGAGTGTACATTCAGAATAAATGTTTAATCAACCACACCCCAAAATTCATTCTGGATCTTCCCGATGTAGTGTAGGGTTTCAGGCATCATTCTGCAAACAGTTCAGTCTCTGGATTTTAGGAGTTAGCAAGCTTCTTTCCTTGAAGATCTTTCTCAAACAAAATTTAAATCTTGGATTTTATGAAAATACAATACATAGTTTTGTGGTCCTTTGGATGTTGTTCCTGATTGCTCTCCAGATCAGTTCATAGTTCTACCAGAAGTGTACTAGTGTCTCAGTTTTCCCACATCCCTGCCAACATTTTTCATTTTCCTTTTTGGTCATGCTAGTCAATCTGATAAGTGTCAGATAGCATCTCAGAGTTGTTTTAATTAACATTTCTCTAATCATTAGTGATTTGGATCATTTTTTCATATGACTATTGGTAGTTTTAATTTCTTTCTCTGGAAACTGACTATTCATATCCTTTGGTCATTTTTTTTAATTGAGGAAAATGGGAATGAATGAGGAAATATAAATTTGAATCAGTTCTTCATATATTTGAGTAATGAGGCCTTTGTCAGATACATTAGTTTAAATTTTCACCTCCCAATTTATTGTTTCCCTTCTGATCTTTGTTGCATTGGTTTTGTTTGTACATAAACTTTTAAATTTTATGTAATCAAAATTATCCATTTCATTTTTTGTTATGCTCTCTGTGTCTTGTTTGGTCACACATTCTTCCCTTATCCATAAATCTGGCATGTAAACTTGGTCTGCATTCCTCTAATGAGCTAATGAGATCTTTTTAAAAGGAAAAATAGACAAGTATTAACCAAAATAACATCAATTATAGATCACACTCAGATTTCAATACAAGTCAAATTATGCATGGGAGGGTGCATCTTGTAGTTAGAGCAATAGAATCTTAACACCTTATTCTTTTTTTTTTAAACCCTTACACCTTCCGTCTTGGAGTCAATACTGTGTATTGGCTCCAAGGCAGAAGAGTGGTAAGGGCTAGGCAATGGGGGTCAAGTGAGTTGCCCAGGGTCACACAGCTGGGAAGTGTCTGAGGCCAGATTTGAACCTAGGACCTCCCATCTCTAAGCCTGGCTCTCAATCCACTGAGCTACCCAGCTGCCCCCCTTAACACCTTATTCTGAACACACAGCTCACTGTTCTGTAAAAT